>NC_066250.1:3416250-3726818 GCF_024542735.1 Bombus huntii
TTTCGGTTCTGATCGTGCGCCGTTTTTGCATATTCGATCGATGTCCGATAGGAACTCGTTGCATTCCGAACGAACAGAGCTTGTGTCAGCTGCAGTCGATAAATGGTGGCGCGTTTGTCTCCTCCGCTTTCCACGTTTCTGGACTATGCTCGTCACCAATGCACTCTTAACGCCGCGTTGCTTTCAAATTTCCAATCGATGTATCTCCTTGTCGATTCGTTCACGTTCAACTTCACGATCCATGAACTTTGACACAGATCGATAAATATTAGGTGTCCTCTCCTCGCATTTCAGAACGCACCAACCGGACGAAGTTTGCGCATATTTCTTATCGCGATCTCAACGTTAATTGATCGACGCAACGAATGTGTACGCGGGTTCACGAAAATATTCGAACGCTTGTGGAAACTTGTTCCGGATACACTATACGTGTCACGCGAAACATTTCGACACGAACCCGAAGAAGTACATAGAAATTAAGATATTTATTGGAAACATACGTATACTTCATAAAAATTACAACGTTCTTTAAGCAGCTAATTATATCGATTAATATTTTAATATTTTAATGAGATCATTTGTATCGCTAATTACATGTTTAACCATTCGTAAGTCTTCATGAAGTGTATATTCGCGATACATATCCTTTAACTTCTGTGTACATTTTCGGATTGATTTCAAATTTAATCAACGTGACCGCGACAAATAGCCGTCTCTCGTTATAATGTTAATAAAATTTCAAAATGTTTGATAAAACACGTAATACGGGAATAGAAGGTTTCTACGAGTGTTCGAATGCTTCGACGCGCCACTGTACGAGGGCCAACGATCTGATCGACGCCTGAGCAATGAAAACCGAACGAGCAAAGTGGCTGCAACGAGCGGGCAGAGTTGGGCGCTAACTTTCGATTGGATTTGAAAGCCGGCCAAGTTGAAACCGACTTTCCAAATTCAAGCGGAAAATGTTCGCCAAACAAGGAGATACGCGAACGAATTCGCGGCGGGATTTATCGAGGGCCATTTAAAATATCACGATCCGCGTAAACGGGAAGAAATCGGCTTTTAAAACAGCGAGATTTCGTTTTTAAGAGGGATTTACTTTGGCCAAAAGGACCGAATGCTTTCTCCGGGGGCGAGTGTTTTCTTAGAGATACCAGGCCGCAAGCTAAATCGGAGATAATTACGTGGCCGTGCAAACTTTGAGCATAATCGTAACGCTTCATTCTCGCCCAACTTCGCGTGCGTTTATCTGGAATATAATAGGCAGAGACCGGAAGGGATTCGAGCTCACCCCGCGAACATTTCTTCGAACGTTTTCGTTTGCTGATTAATGGAGTAACCGGGGCGAAAAATGAGATTTCGCGTCGACAAAAATTCGCGTTGTTTCCGATACGAGCCAAAAAAAAAAAAAAAAAGATAAAGATATTCCTCTGAATGCCGTTGATGCCGCATAATGGGAAAGCAATGTACGCTGTGTTGTTGTACGTGTCACGTCCACTCGCCGGGCAACCAATTCAAGGGAAAGTCCATTATATTTTTTCCTCCCATTCGCTCGCTACGAGCCGACACCCCCATCGTTATTTTCAAGCTGAAGTATTTGTTAAACCGTCGCGTGAACTCGTCAGTTTCATCGTGTTTTTGTTAAGGTTTGACGGATTGATTCGCGTCAACTATCGATCGATAAGGAAAGATATAACGCAACAATGTAGAGATTGGAGCAAGCTGTAAAATATCGTACCACGATTAGGATATGAATGTCATAATTTAAATGTTACCACACGCCATGAAATTAATATAATATATCGTTAATATAATATAACAAGTTAATACGAACGATATAATATATTAATATGATAAAAGGACAATTTTAAAGTCCGGTATCATATGAAAACTCTCAATCAATGTTATATCTAAATTCTGCGTCGTCTCATCGTATTCTTAAAGCGTTAAAGATCACGTACATCGCATTATCTTTTAAATTTGCCTGCATAAAGTTATTGTAACTTGGTTCTATTGTTGAAGCTCGTCAAGAAAAATGAGCCCAAAGTCAGGAGACAGGTTGGACCGAGATCAGCAGCAACTGGAGCGTGAGAATTCCGTTTTCCACGCTCGAGAACGTGGCTTGGTTTTCTAGCGGGCCGAACACGTTTTATTTATTCACCGAGCGCTGTCAAAATTAGCATCGTGCGCTACCAAATTATCGACGGAGGATCGATTTCCGAACGCGTCAGGGACACTTCTCGGCCGAGCCAGGTGTGTTCACTGACCTAAACCCTGACGATCCCTTGAAAATTGTACGGAACGAAGCTGGTGAACGCGAAGCGACCGGTAAACGCATGCATCTAGATAGCGGCACGTAATATACTCACGTCCTGGGCAGACAGAATCCTCGTGGCAGACTGAATGGTCGTGCTTCCCGAGTGGGGTCGATGATGCAAGGATTCGGCGGTATTGTCTCGAGAGTACACACTCCTATACCAGGGCAATCCACTTGAGCTGTCTCGTCTGTTTCGATATTTCCTCCACACGTGCCTGTGAAACAGAACAAAACCTCGTCCTTCTCTCAGAATACTCGTTCCCTATTCGTCAGGCTCAACTATGCTTATTCGTGTTTCCTTCATTAAGAGGCAAAACTTTGAATGTGACTACCAGTTCCACTTTCACACGCTTTGAAAACTGACAGAGATCTTTCCATTTTCTGGAGAACATTGCCATTTGGTTAGTAAATACGGTCCTCAAACTAAATTTAACTTTTAGTTTGCGATTATTAGACTGTGGATGTTTATGCGTTTAAACGAGCAGGGAATACATATAATACGAAAAACGTAGGAAAAATAGAAAGTGTATTACTCGTCGAGATAATTACTTGGTGAAAAGAAATCGCTATTTCATTTTGTTTCTTCAATTTTGCTCGTAAAATTATAAAGTATAAAAACCTGCAGTCTAGTAATTAGCACTTGGAATAGGAATTTGGAAGCCATACCGTATTCATGGCGCTTCAGAAGTACAAGAAACGTACGTTTGAACTTTTATGTCGCAGAAAAAGAACAAAAATATGTACAACTTTCCATAATAGAGTTGATTCAATTTATATGCGAGCGTTTCTATTTACACGCTCGCTACTATATGAAATGTCTTTTGTTCGAAGTTTAAATCTGTCAGGTTAATATCACGCATTAAATTTTAACCATGTCAAAGAAAAAATCTTTTATAAATAACGCGTACCTTTAAATTTATGATGAAAGTCTCAATCTTAATTACTGGATAGTAAATCTTCACGAATAATATTCGTCTGAATTTCTTATAATATGAATTTAAATTCGGAAAAATTATCATTAAAGTCTATGGAAATGTAAATTTAGCGTGAAGAATTAAAAATATCTCCTATTCCATGAAAAACAATTTATTAATGTACGAGCACGAACTACTTTAAAAGATATTGCTACGCTAAGAGATTGTAATACCTTCATTTCAGGATATTCCAAATTATTTAGTCATTTCATAGATTTATAAAAGCAATTTTATGTATATAAAGCGTCAGAGATCTTACTTTTGCTCAACCAGACAATAATTTAAATTGATATGTATTGAAGAGGGAATTGATTCCTGTAATTCAATGTATTTAATGGAATTTCTCGAGCTCAATGTTGTCATTTTATTTCAGATAAAGCAGAGCACATTTTTTCATAAAATAGAGAATAAACTAAAAAAAAAAATACAATCGCCAGTCAGTAATTGAATTCTCGGTAAAACATCAACTAAAATCAAAGTGTAAATCCAAAAAACAATATACTAAAAAGAGCTTCGAGTGCAAAGGGTTGCGGTCAAATATTTTTAAAAGGGCATTGTTTCGACCGTATTAAATTAAAATAAATTAAAAAAAAAATCAGAATCACGCAAAAATCAATTGACCTAATATTCGCGAAAGGTTCAGTTAAAAAAAAGAAACGAAACGATCAGAGAATTTTCGAGTAGCAATGGATGTATCTTCGCGAATAACGTATGAACTACGTGGTGCAACGAAAAAGTTACAATACTTAGCAATGAAACAGTCCTTTCGAACAGTTCGACGACTTTCGATGAATCAGTGATAAACATTGATTTTAATTAGTAATCATTTTCCCGCGTTTGAACCGCATTCGTACGTTTTAGTCCCTCTGGTTTATTTGCATAGAACGTAATGGCAATTATTTCGACAGGAAATCTCGGAATCGTGCCATTATAGTATAATACAATTTCCATTGAAACAAGACCTGGTTGCACGAGCTTCGAAAATAATTTGAATACATCTACGAGCAGTTGAACAACTGTCGAATAAATTGTTCTCGTTCTACTGAATAGACCGGGCATAATCCTCCGCTCGTGGTCGTAATTTCAGCAATAACGCAGGATTATTGTTTCCTCCCTTGGCTACGACAAAAATTTGCGAGTTCCTGCACCCAGACAGATCCGTAAAATCGGTTTTTATTGCAAGGATGGCGTTAACACAGTCACGACGTAGGCCGGAGTTAATTTTTCGGGATCAAGAGATCCGGTGAAACTAGCGCTATTCTATTCGCGTATAGTCTACGCGACGATTCCACCGGGAGCGGAGTAAAATATTATCAGCTAAAACGCTGAAAGTCCACGTTGACAATACAATCTCTTACGCGGAGTATTTTAAAAAGTTGGGACCAAACTCGAGGAACGTATCTTTTCGCGGTTTATGTTACCTCGATGGAAACGATAGCCTTCGTTGACTTTGCCCGAACGTTATCGCCGACGCATTGTAAATCGGGTGCAAGAATCGCGTGGGCTTAGATGTCGATACATCGTAAGGGATTAGAGATTACGTGGCAGCCAAGGCGACAATCGATCAGCCCGTGAATTTCCTACGGAGGTAGGTGTGATAGTAGCAATGGTTCGACAGTGATCGAGTCGCGTGTGACGCGCACATCGGCTTTGTCTTTAATTGCCCCATTAATCAACGTGGAGGCTTTCGCTTTCGCGGTATAGCCACGAGCAGAGTCGTCTTGTTCGCAGTTATAACGCGACTGACGCTGTACCGTTAACTTATTCGCTGACTTAACGGTTTTTCTGTGCTGCTCTTTGTGCGGTTAGATGCGGATCTCGCCTCTGTCCCTTAACGCGATTTCGCGTGCACGCGATGCTACGAGCCGACTGCGTTGCGAATTTAGAGACGAAGAAATTGCACAAAGCGTATTGTTGCGCAGGTGTCCGCCTTTTCAAAATTGGAACGTACGAAAGAATATTTAAATATAGAGAGCGTGTTTCACCTGTCCTCGTGACAGAGCGTACTCAATTAAGATAATCTTCGGTGCTTTTAAAACTATTCCACCGATGAATAAAATGCAACACTGTAACGTATCGAAAATTCTCACCTTTCTCTCCTTTCAAGAGTACACGAGTACAGCTGTTTGCGCGATATAAAATCTCCAACGATAAGATAGGAAAGTATGGTTAAAGGAACGGGGCAAAAGTTTGCCGCACTTTCCTAAGCATACGTTGCGAGACAACCATGTTTCTCTTACCTGACGCCGAAGGCGATTCCCAGCGCGACGATCAACGGCAGCAACGTCGAAATACACGCTAGAAAAACTGTCTGTATATCTGAAAAGCCAGCGAGTATACCTGGAAAAATTATATTCGTTAGGATAGTACGTGAAATCATGGTGTTTTAATCGGTCGTAAAAATTAAGTAATTCGATTTAACCGATACGCCGGGTATTCGTATCGTACATTTCGGTCATGGCCACTGCGATTTCGCCAATTAAAATATACGAAGCATACGAAACGAGAGAAATGGACGGATGTACGAGTTTCCTAACAGTGCGCGTAGCGCGTATATTCCCCTAATTACGACGGAGAATGTCCCGAGAGAGCTACAAGATGACGTCTATGTAATCTAATCGATGAGTAAGTTTTCCCGCCGTTCTAACTGATTAGCTTTTCCATTAAAATTCATCAAAGTAAAATGAACTTTAAGGTTACAACCTTAATTCCTAATCTATTCACCAACCTAACCCAAACTGCAACGTCAACGATGCATCCCAGAGAGATAAGCCTATCGTCCATCTCGCTTCCATTGACCCTAAAAGTTATGATAAGCGGACAGCGTCGAAACTGCTACATACAATGAGCGAGCGTTCGGCGAGAAGATCATCACGGAGGATCGTCGAACACGAGAAATGGATGAATTGCTATTTCCGAAAGCTGGCGTCGCTTTACAGAAAGTCACCGTGTCTGTGGAAGAAAGACACGCGGGGTTATTTGGACAGCGAGTACAGACATCGTGCTTATAGTCGCATTCATCGAGCCATGGAGTTGCCGGGGGTGACTTTCGTCGAGATAGTCTTGAAGATTCGCGAGATGCGCCGCCTCTACGTGAACGAACTAAAAAGGTTGCTGGGGGCCAAGTCGTACGGCCATTGTTACGAGATCTCGCTACCATGGTTCTACAATTTGCATCAATTTCTCTACCCGTACCTGGATTACGACGAGGCAGTGGAGTTGCATGTTCGTATCGATGAACTCGTTACCCCATTAGCATGAACAGTGGCTCGACGGTTTTACCAATAACTTTGATGTAGTTTCTTGTTACGGGGCTCCGCATCCAGACGTATGCCGTGTAACGTTTTTAATCCTCCGATTACAATGGCGCGGTCGATAGATAGAGCTGATGCATCCACTGGTTCTAACGGAAAGTTCCGATAAGCCGAGATGGATTACGTTCAGACGAATAAATTAAGTTGTATTCTATCGAAGCGTTGTGCACGAAGAATATTAATGTCTCGCGATCTGTGTACTCGATTGTACTCGCCTGTAGTAGAAAAATTTATTGTAAAATACTAATCTTTAAACATTTTGATAATTTGCTAGTAATCTTTCGCGACCAACAGGAGTGTACGTGTACGAATTTAACGAAAGTCTCGGGTAATATCGTCCAACAGACTCTCGTAGAAAAATGTCGACGGGCGCGGAGAATAAGAGAATTTTTTAAAGTAAAATACGACCTCTGAAATGGCTATATACGAGGATTCTTGTCGCGGAGCCTCGTGCACAAGTGCAAGATATAAGTCGACGGTTATAAATATTTAGAGATAGTTTTCCTATTCCGTGCAATATTTGCGCTATTATTTTCCCCCGATGAAACGATTCGTCGTCGGATTTCCACAGAACGTAGACGAAACTTTTGCCAAGAATGAGAACTGCAGTTGCTTCCGATGCCTGATATCGAGTAGAAATACTCGTATTCGACATTTCTTACCGTCTAGCACACAACGAACTATCCCTACTCTGAATTCGATTAGTTCTCCTGCCGTCTCTTTGCCAGAGGTCAAGACTCGCCCTCGAACTTGCCCTCGCTCCTGCAGCCGAATTTCCTATACTAAAAAACAACTGGACAGATTTCCTTCCCGCGCAATCTGCACAACGATCAGTAGATGCACTTCCTGCTGCGAGAACTTGGAACATCATGGAGATATGGCTGAGAACGAATTAAGGGACACGCGAGAGGTTGATCGATAATACAAAGTGTGAATTTATTTAGATAAGAAACAGGTCGTAGAAATTTATGCAAGTTCATATTTTGAGGTAAATGCAATCGAGAAAAAATGTATGCGAACAAACGTTTGTTTTATTCGCCAAATATTATGAAAGGTATCGAGGATGTACCATGGATATTTATATATAAATATTTTAGATATAAATCGAATTTTTAGAAGATGTACTCTGAGAGGCAGATTTTAACATTTAATATTTAAACGGCGAAACAAACAATTTTTTAATTCTATTTCTTTTTTTCTATCTGATAAAAATATAAATTTGCATAAACGTCTACAGTGTAGCGGTATGTTTAAAAATGCAATTTGACTAAGAAGCGGAAGAGTCTCGAGCGAATCGCTGAAAAATTTAAAGAACAGCAAGAATTCAAAGAGAGAGATAGAGGGAGACAGAGAGGGAGAATGCTGAAAATTATCATTTTTGTTTTATTTCTATTTATTATTAAATATTATTCTGTTTATCTTGTTTTATATTTAACGAATAAACACACCTGCCTGTAATCCAATATTTCCACAGAAATAAGAAATTAATCCTTCTACTTACAATTTAATGCGCAGAGATCTGAATTGATTGCTAGTGTAATGAAAATTAAACTAATTATCTTATCGACTTGCGTTACTCATAAAAAGCAAGGTTTAATTGCTCTCGAAGTTCTACACAAATACAGAAAACTCGTTATTGAAATAGGTAAAGTGTCACGAATTTACAATCTGCGGATTACATAGCACAGCATCGAGTGACGATACTTGCGACACTGACTCGGATCAGTTGGAAACTTTCTCGATGACTGTGACACGTTGTCTCAGGAAGTTGGATAAACCGTATGCGCTCAAAGCGCAAGCAGAAATTCAACAAATCTTGGAGAATATGCTGATAAAATCAAAGGTAATCAAATCATCGGCTATAGAAACTGGAAGTAATTAAAAACTCTCTCGTTTTACAGAACAATTCCCCGAAAAGGACTCGTTTACGCGAATCGTCCTACGATTTGTGATAAAACGTATTCCAAGATCCAAAGCAAGGTAAATTTACAACTTAAACATCTGAAGAGCTATCGAGTTAAAAATACCTGGCACATTGTTTCAGATCCAGCACGGAACGTATTGAAGAAATCCAACTTTCGATCGCCACCTCCCTCCGTTCATGCATAGCAGGTAACTCTCATAAATATTACAAAAAATCCTGGTGGCATGAGTAGCTCGCGGGGAGCATGAATATCTAACGACAAAAAGCTTCAATCGGAGACTGAATTTCGTCGTATATCATGATTCTAGCGCGCGGATGGTATCGATCCGACTTTGGTAGACCGCAGCGTTATGATTAGTATTCAGCGAGTGTCGCAGTCGGCCGGTCGGACAAGGACGAAGATGGCAAGATTTGCTCTGGCAAAACGGAGGATGCGTGCCACACAGCCTGTCCCTGATAACAGGTTATCCTTTGATCGAACCCCCTCTCGCAAAAAGTTCACGTTCCTGCCGTTATTGCTACTAAACCGAAACGCGATCAGACGAAGTCGCGTTAATCCTCAAAGCGAATCATCGATTAAGGGATTATCAAAGGTTGTATCGAGTCTCATTCACCGTCGACAACGAATCGACGCGTTGGCTCGGCTTCGAGATCGATTACTCGATGAAAAGAGTTCCGTTCGGAATCTTCAAGTTTTATAACGCGACCTCAAAAAAATCGACGTACTTCTAACAACTCGAACCTTCGACTTTACAAGTGGAAATTCTCGCCAGCAATTCGCAGCAATTTTTCATGAAAAAACAAGTTGGTGAGCGGCATGGTAATAAATCCAGAGGGCTAGCAGGATTAAGCTTCGCTGGAAACTATTTTGCGCACCGCGAGGCAAAAGGAACACTGGAAAACCCGGAGGTCTGTGGATAGTCTAACGAGCAGTCGAGAGGACCTAGAACGAACAGCCAACATTTAGACCAATTCTCAAAATCCCCTTGATACCCGATGAAACAGGATTCGAGTGTGCTTGGTCGAAAGACCTCCCAACGCAATGACTGAACGACTCGCGACTACCTGCCCTGTCTCTCGGCGCGTTTCGAATGAAATAATTGTCGGAACAGTTGAACACTCTCGGCGACATTTAACGCGGAACATGTCTAATTCATTTGAAACTGTGGTACGCCGCTAACAAATGTCGAGATCGTTTGCAAAGCGCACCTGGTTGCGCTAAACGAAGACTGATCGAACTTCGCGAATCCTGTTAACACGTGGCTTCTCGTGATCTAGCAGCTGCAACACGAAATACGATTTTTATCATGGAAGGGACATCAAAGCGAATTCCATCGTTCGCCAAGCGGAAAGGACGAGCAAGGAAAAGGGGTAAGAGAGAGAGAGAGAGAGAGAGAGGCAAAGGCGGACAAGGTTAACGGCGCAAGGAGAAATAGTCGAGGCGATTGGTAAGTGGCGTTTCCGGCCGAGAGCGGCGTAATGCAGTCCCATTAGGTTCGGCTTTGACCGGTATAACGCGCATTAACCGTATTCACAGGCTCTTATTACTTACTGTGATCGAGCTCGTCGTGTTCCATGAGGTAGCCGGTCGCGTTGTAGATGTGATGGTCGGGTTTAGCGGTACTGGTGACCGCAGCTCCACCCGTTACTGTCGTGGACGGATTAGTCGGAATTGCTGTGCTAGCGCTAATCGCGGCTGCGACCACGCTAGGTGGCGACGAGGATATCGTTGATACGAAATTCATCGTGCCCGTCGAGGTCTCAACCTCCGTCGCGTTCAGTTCACTCGTCATTGTTCTACCGTGAATGTCCAACCCTATGCTCGCATATCGCTTCTCTCGAAAATTTACGAGTCGAGTATAACCGCAACGCAGTTATTATTCCAAGGCTTACCGAACGGCGCTAACACGAGGTCATCGGTTCGATCGATCGGTCGAGACGGTCTGTCGTCCGATGGACGCGATCCAGCATCCAATTTGCAATTACTATTCAATTTAGATTTAAGCTACGCTGATTAGATCGGTTCGCCGCACGACAACCTCTTCGAGTTCAGGGATGCAAACGAACTCAGACCGAGTCGACGGACCTGAAATCGAGTTTCTTGCCACGCGAATCCGGACTTCCGTGCTTTGCATCTCTTCCACCGGTTGATAGGCGAAACCGAAATACGCGATCCGAACACAATTATAGCTCGACCAGTGTCATTCAGCCTGAACTCCTTCAAGACTACCAGCTAATTGGATTCACCGACGTTCTACCAACCAATTAACCAACGATCGTTCACACCTCGGTACACGTACAAACAACTTGAATTAACGAGCTTCTACGATACGATCTACCAATTTCTACGGTACACCGATAACGTATGGAATGTCCCTGTTCGTTCAGATCTATCAGGACAACGATCGTAAATAGTTATTGTACGAGAACGAAGGAAACCTTCGCAATTTTTAGCCGACCTGTCGGTGATTTCTCACCCCTGACTGGCTTTCGCGAGTGGATTAAAGCCGACCAAAGGAAGAAATCCTGGCAACGGGAATGAGAAACTTATTTGCTCCTTGTCTATGTTTCCCTCTATGTTTCTCTCTTCGTGAAGTCAGCAGACGATCGTTCCACGGTTCAATTTCACCGGTGTAGAAGACGATTTTGTTGGTATTTGTTAGCAGCCAACCGAGTGTCGCTCATTCTCGCGCTGCTTTCCTCCCGAGAGAACCGGCTTCTGAAACAGAAAAAAGGAAGTCCTTGTAGTGGATTGCCCGTGTAATTTCATTTCCTGCGGGGGAATTCATCGACCGTTGTAAGATTACTCTCGTAGCAGTTAGGGGGAGGGGCGTTAAAGGGCGCGTTTCGAAGGAACCGTACAATCCGTCGCGCGATTCCCGAGACCGTCTCGACTTACGGTTTACGGTTTACGCGCCTCCGTCGCGGCGACTTGCTCGGTCATTACCGTCGTTAAATGCGCCATGCTCGAGAGAAATCTTTTTCAAGGTCATTTCACGTCGGTTCATCATCTCTAGTGTTTCTGTGTCGCCTCCATCCTCCTTTTATCGTCCATAAAGTACCATCGAGACACCGTTTCTAGCTGCTCTGCGTCATTACCAACGCCATTACCATGCTTTTTTCTTTGCAACAGTCGTTGCATTATGTAACGATAACTATGAAAATCGCACGGGCGCTGTATGATAAGCCTGTGTATAGTTGAAACAGGAAATAAACTCTTAGGTTTAAAATTACAAGACTTTTAAAAGGAAACAATAGATCGAGCAAGTTTGAAAAAAAATGTTTAATCCTAAGATCAAGTAGAACGTGAATTTCGTTTAAATGGGATCGATTCGGTGTTCCAAATTATAAAATTCCTTTCCTGTTAAGAGCGAAATATATAACTTATGTTTTCCCCGTGTACTCTTCGTATCGAATAAATTCCATGAATGAAATTCTGTAATACATATGAAACACACGACTGTCATATTCCACTCCCACGCCAGCTTCTGAACCCCGTCGATAAATTCCGAAGCTTCCGGCACTCTTCATCTCGGCCCACTTCTATTCACCCTCTCAAATCTGTCTTTGTCCTCGTGACCATATCTCTCAGCTTCCCCTAGGCTTCTTTTCCGCTTTCAATTCATCTTATAAGTTCTCTACGTAAGCATCTACGAAATATTTTGAACGAGAGTAATCGTGGTGAATCGTGTGAGGAAGAATCGCGCGAGGAACACACGCAGGACGAGCCTGATTTTCCGCTGACCACGCTGATTAGTAATAAATCAATTTCGAATTCAAAGCAGCTAGGGATAGACGATTTTGAAATATATCGTCCTATAATCACAATAGCTTTTCGCAACGCGAGCATACCCGATAATTAAACTTGGCCGATAGTTAGCGCTGCATTGTTCCGCTAACAGTTTTCCGGGCATGCAGTAATTATTCATAAGCGTAAGTTCGTAATGAACGTATGCACGCGCGTTCTCGGCCAAGCTTGAATTTCGGTCACCGTAACCAACTTCGGTGACCCTCTGTTTTCCGATTTTCAACAAACCTTCGTTTTCCCACCGTTCTCATTTCTTGGACGTTTCGCGCAATTTTCACCAAATTTTCACTAAAATCACCGACCGTTTCCGGAACCGTGAAAAAAAAGCGCAGTTGCTACGGAAAATTGGCAGAAATTGGACTTTCTTCGACTAATAGAGGTTGGAGAACGAAAGGAAAACCCTCGACGCACAATTTCATTGGATATTTAATATCGATAATTGGCACTCTATGTCCGTGGCGAAGCATCGTTAACACGAGCCATCGGTAGTTCGAACACGACTTCGCATTAATTGGCACGGCGCATTGAAATTGCAACTGCAGTGCGGTTGCCTCGAGGACACTCCTGCGAGCTCGGAGGCGTCGTCGCAGGATACAACCGCCCGCCAGTTCGGTTGACATCGTATAACGAACTTGAGTTCAAGCTTAACAACGTAACGTAACAAGCAACACAGACGAGATTATTAATCGAATTGAAAAGCGATTCCGTCGACTTTCCAGCAAAGTTACCGTTATACGCGCGTGGCTTTCTTTCTCATCTTTCCGATGAATGACCGAAACACCGACCACGGCTAATATATCAAACTTCTGGGTATGAACGTCCGTCGATTCAACGAGAACAGGGGAGTAACAGCGATTATGCGACGCCCTGTGTATTTTCGCGACCTCTTTTATCGTCATCCCTCATTTACCTAGACGCGCGGAAACTTCCAAGAATATCCGATGAACGTGACGTCTTCGGCCTGGAAATTATTTTCCAGGTAACAGCTCCTTGTACAAACTATGACCGAGTCAAATTACGTTCAGCTAGAGTACGTTCGTGGAAAGTCTCTAGCGTACTAGCTCATCGAGGAGCGTTAGAGGATAAAGAGGATTCAACGTGCAAATTTATGGAAGGAAAAACGAAATATTCTCTTTGTCGCGGCACAGAGGAAACAAAAATTTCCGACGAGCAGCAGTCGCGTAATCAACGGGAACGTTGCCTAGCTTGTCGCAATCAACGGTGAAATCGCGGAACCGCAGAAACGTAGGTGCCCGTGAGCCGAGATTTTAATGAAAATTTACATTCACCGCCGGTGTTCCCGGAATGCCTGTCAGACTCGGTGAGTCGTGCATCTTCCCGAGAAAATCAGCTTAACTCGGTTACCGTGTGGGAAGAAGATGATTCGCGATGTGGTTGCTCGTAAGTGGACCAAGGGTCGAACAGGCGGGCAAACCGCCTTCGAGATTCGTTCTCTCGGTTCGACGAACATCTGGCTGTTATGGCGGTTTAGTAATTCTTATGTAACGCGGCTTCCCCAAGATCGCGATGCCGATTTGCATAATCGAACTCGCCCGTTTGGTCTCTCATACTGCTAACAGCTACGCCAGCTAAACGCAGTTTCGGCATCTGCGGCGTTAATAAGAAACTTTCTCGGCATTAATTCCATTAGGTTCGTTTAATCGACGCCATGGCAGCGACTTTCGTGACTGTCTGTTTCAACGGCCCGCGCTGAAATACCGATCGGCTTGGCCTAAGAGGTCTAGGTAAGTAAATACGAATTTCTAAGGGCACCAGAAGTCGTCGACTCGTTATTAGTTCATTACACAGCTAGTTAATTTACTCCGAGTCTATCGACCATTGCGTGGAATAAATTTCGCGAGCTTACCCGCTAGGAAGATGGCGAAACATTTTGGACTTTGATCTTCGATACTGCTCCGAGGCAGGAACACGCTTTATAATTAACTTTTGCCGGAGTTCCTTTTGCATCTCGAGTTTCAGCCGACGCTCGTTAGTGGACGGAGAACGGCACTCGCCTCGATTAACTATTTCCTTGTCTGACACCGATCGGTGAATCTATCATTGAAAAAAATCTTTGGTGTAAAGCGAATTTTATCTGTGAGTTATAGCATGATATGATAATGATAATTTTCGGAAAGAGAAAATTCGATGATTTTATAATTATCGTCTTGGCGATCGATCAAATTGTTGGTACGTTTAATCAGCCGACAAGTTTTTGATCAATCGCCCATCGTGTTACTACACAAGCTACGCGCCAAATAACGAATGATCAATTAAATTACGCGACCTTTGCCAGTTTAATAGCCCTAATTACTAACTTAACGGACTCAATGCGCTCTCCTTGTACAATGAAAATCACGCTTGTACGGTCGAGATGAAAGCTGGCTCTAGTCGATAAATTTCTGGCAAAGCATGCTTATTTAATCGTATGCATTTGTAAAAAGCTCGCGCTCATAGAAACCGATCAACCGATCAAAAGCAAAGCAGAATAATGAATTTCGTTAGGCTATTTGGCATTCTATACAGATTCTGTGCTATAGCATAGTTAATCAATTCTGTAACCTACTTGATAATATTCTATATACTGCACTATTCAATACGCTAAAATAAATAGCCTGTTAAACGAAAAATACAAACTTTTGCCATTTTGTTGGAAAAATAATGAATTCATTTTTTCTACCTATAATACGTATCTCTTTGTAATATGGTTCTTTTCCAAGAAACATATTCGTCACGTTTGATTCGAGGAGTATGAAACTTCGAATGCACTTTATTCGAAACATGAAAATCTGAAAAGGCAATGTAACGATCGTTTCTACTGACTGAATAATTCGCTTCGACCGATATTAACCGAAAAGAAAGTCGACGACGAACTGGAATCCGAATCCCAGCGGATCGAGAAAGTCACTGGTGAACAAAGGGCGCATCATCTAGCCCAAGCTTCTATCTTGTGGTTGAACTAACCCCTATTCTGTCCAAGTAAATGATGCGGAAACTCTGAAGCCTGCATAAGGACGCGCTCTCCTGAAAATGCACCCGAAAATGAAGGCAATTTACAGCCACGTAATTTGCGAATGTCCGTGGTGCACCTTTATCTAATAATAATGAAACTTTGGCACCGTCTGCTAATAATTGATCCTGCATTTCAATTTAATCTCAACGTGTAGGAACTTGATATACATATAATCTGTATGCTATGTATATATACAATATACAACCCTTCGTGACAAAATTTCTAGCAAAAATTGTTTCGATTATGTTTGTCGCTGTACATGGGCTATCTGTAAGAGTTACGGTAATATAATATCGCGACCCAATAATTTTCCAACTTGAATGAGATAATACGGTAACTTTGGAAGGTTCTGATAATTTTCTAAAATATAGCTATACAAATTTATTTAAATTTCCATACGTATCTTGAGATCTCTGGACGAGAGTGTAGTTTCATAAAAGTCCGATGCTCCCGGTGGACAAATTTTCAACTTCTTAATATTTAACACACAGTTTTCGTGGAAACGTCAAACTCGCGAAACTTTCTCACAAAGTTTTCGTTTATTTCTAGTGAACCAAGTCGATCGTATATCTGTTCGCCGACGTGCCTGTTATCAATGATACAATCGCGTTTACGGCACTGGAAAATTCTCCGGAGTAATATTCCGGCAGAATGTTTCGCAACATTGCATCGCCCGTGGCGCAGGATCCTGCCGACATGGTGATTCATGGAAGCGGTTGGTCAAAGGGCAAACGAACTGCTTACCGAACTGAAAATTTATATATTCGAGATACCAGGACTATCATAGGGAGGGACGCCTGAGAAATTTGTTGAACGATCGTCGAGGGTTGACCGGTCCCTCGTTTCGCGTACCATAGAATTTGAAACAAGCATTACTTTCGACCTTGTCCTTTTCTTTTATGAAAAGTAAAAAACCGCCTACGGTAAATGAAAACATAAAAAATTATACTCTCTGTCCCTCGCTTATAATAGAACTTTCGTCGAAATATCTTTATCCTTATCCTTATTCTCAATTCAATCTCTTTCTTCCGTGAAAGCCAAATATCGTTTAAAAAACCACGAAACGATCGAAAATTGTTCTTTGTGTTCCTTACTGGTAATAGAACCTTCCCCAAAGTAACCGTTACTTTTGATTCAGTTTCTCTCTACCATGAAAACCAAAAATCGTTCCAGAGATAACCGAAAAAAACCGAAGATCGTTCTCCTGACTGGTAATAGAACTTCCGATGTGTTGGATCGTGCCGACGTTCCAACTGGCTACGTAAACGAGCCTCGAAAATTCCCGTTCCGCTCGAGCAAGTTAGATCGCTATCGAATTCCGTATAAGCGACGCAACAATGCCATGTAATGTTTTCCCATGGAATGGCGATAAACGTTTTATAGACGAATACGTATAGAATAAAAAGATAGAGGGACAAAAAAGATAAAGAGCAGAAGAGAGACGGGGCAGAGAGCAGACGTATCGAATAGCGTTTTTCGCGAGAAAATGAGATTCCCAGGCTTTTCTACAACCTGTGCGAACGTACTGCCTCCATTTCCCTAGCCGATTCTATGTTTCAAGGCGCTGAACGTGTGAAACGCACACGCGCAGATGCGAGAACAACTAGGAAGTTGCCAGTGGCAAGTCGAAACAATTCCAGAGAATATCGATCATGAAATACACCGATAAGATCACAATGGAGTTCCGTTCGAGTGGTTTTTCAAAATTTGTCAACCGTAAATTCTTGGAAAGCGTATTCCGAGGTGGAGATGCACGTTACCAGTTGTCTTTACGATCGCCAGACCCAGCTAGGGGTAGGTGGGTCGAATCCCCAGAATCGGTGCGTAATTTAATTAAATCGCGTATCGTCGGACATTCCACGGTCTGGTCGTTGTACAATTAAACATGGTCTAACGAACATCGAGCGTAGAAGGGATGCAAGGTCGACCCTTTTGGCAAATCCACGCTGGCCTAACTTTCTGCTCGATAAGATCCTTCGATCGCTCGTTCGACTTTGAAAGACCAGCAAGAATAGGCTTGGCTACACTAGAGAATGCCAGTTCTTCGTGTACACGTTATTTTTGCCTTGTGTAATAGTAAACTGAGATTCTCGAAGAGCAAATTGATCAACTCCACTTTTTATTGGTTTCTTAATTTTGTTACACAAGTACCCTATTATATTATGTAATTAATTAACCTATATTATGCAGAATGACGGTGCACGTCGATATCGCTAAGCTCTTTCGATAAGTTGATTAACGAAAACCCTGGGAGAAAGCTTGTCGAAAGTCGCGGCTGATCCGCGAACGTATCTCAAGCAATCAGGCTATCCACGCTAAACAAATTTTGTTGCAGACGAAGACTAATTAAGAAAATCTAATAAGATCAAGTGGTATATCGAATTATGGTTGTCAGGAGGAAATCAAGCCTAATTACTTGAATTCCCTGTAACAGAGCCAAAGATAGCGAATATCTGATCAGGAACATTCTACACAATTTAATCTAATATTATTAATGGGATTTTACAAGTCAACGAATATTATACGGACTATACTATTACGAATGGAATTTTACAATTCTCTTTCACGATAGATATAAATGATGAATTATCGTGCAGAAATTAATTTCGACGAATTTCACGTTATACATCGGATCATGTAACAAGCACGCTGTAATCTTAGAAATTTCGCTTCGTAAATTAATTGAAAGCCGTAAAATAGTTCAAGGTTCGTGGTTTAAAATAATCCTCGCATTGCCATTTCGATCTCATAGAAATGCCTAGGAGGAACACTTAGGAATTCGAAGAGAAATTCCTGCTAACATTCCCAAGCATGGTACACCTTTAAGAAGACCTCGTCGCCTAATAGAATGAAAGACAGCGCACTTTGTGCTTGACGAACGTTTCCGTGGTAACTTACGATTCGATTGGAGGAGGGGAATAGACTTTCCGGTTCCGATTCTGAAAATGACGAGTTGCACGTGCTTCGTGCACCGGTGGAATCTTTCTGTTGGGAAATTCGCCAAGGTTCGTTAGCTCACTCAATTTCAACGAAGACCTTTTGAAAAGCGTAACCGTGGTAGTAGTCGCTTGTTACAATAGTCGCGTTCGATATCGCTCATCGTCGATTGTTGTACGGACATGGAATCGAAGGCGATGCCTGCCTCTCTCTAGTTTCATAACGCCTACAACGGTTAAAGAATAGCTGGCCTGTCTTCGATGCAACGAACGAAGAGACAAAAAGGGAAAAACATTTACAACGTGCAAGGAAAAGCAAGTATCGAGATAAGGAGAAACGTCTCTGGAGAGACTGTTTTCACCGCTATCTTAGAGATGGTGGCGCTAATAGAATTCTAGAAGCTGTTAGAGGCCCATTCAGCTGGTTGATGGCCTCCCATTGAATCGTAACTTCTTTAAAAACCCAGTAACGCGGTCTTGCTCCTTCCAGCGGAGTTAAGGATCTCTTAAGACGTTTCGCGAAAGCAAAGGCGCACGGTTTTATACGTGGAATCAAAGCGATCGAATTAATTTACGTGCCAGCATAATAACTAAATAATTAGCTCAGTGTCCCTATCCAAGAAACGTTCGCGCGACGAACAACGACAACTCGAGCTTCAAAGCGAACGCCGCGTCGTGAAACAGAGCGTTTGACACAAGCTGTTAACACGTGTACGGCTTGCCAGACATACCGACCAAGTCTGTCGATGTACAGGCAGCCCGCAAAGTGCATGCGGTGCACTGCAATGCAATATCTCGGCGATGACTTTAGGAATGCACGCCACGATTCTAGGGAACGTATAATACATATTTCGAGTCTGGATGTTTGACTGTTGCAGAAGTACGGGAAAATCGTCGACGTTTACCCAAATAGAGCACCAAATATTGATATTAAACGCATCAAAAGCAAGACAGCCACGCGAAATACGAATACCAAGAGAATATCTCGAGAGGAAATAAAACGTATTAATTAAATTAGTACCGGGAATATTAACGATACTGGGAAGAGAACGAGGCAACTGTCCTCTGTTGATCTATTACTCTACTTTATTTCTAATTCCGTAATATTTCTCTGAAGCCGTCAATCTCCGAAGGAGTTTAAGACGTTCCCCTCCCCAGACAGCAAAGTTGTTCATTAATTACTCGAGCCGGTTAATTACAGAATTCCTTTCCGGTGTACATCGTCGTGGAGCATCTCAGGCGCGCAGTAACCGGCGAACGAGTCTGCCGAGATTTCTCCCGGACTAAATTTTTCCCGTGCGCTGACACCATTAAACACCTTGAAAATAAATCAACCTGACCCGTAAATTTCCGCAGTTTATCGCGTTCTTTTTATGCAACGACTATTAAAACAAGACTTTGAACTTTTTTTCTCGCTTCTGCTTCCTTTTTTCCTCAACGTCGCGAAGCACGCGCAGTCGTCGTGAAAAATATCAATCGAGGCATTTTGAAATTTTTTCGACACCCTCTACTCGACCAAATACGTAAACGAAGAGCGAAAGTGTCTCTTGGATGATGGTCGTTTTCACGTGTCGAGCTCGTTCTCGCAACGAACGCCGTGAAACGGTCGCTCGGCCGGGAACAGGATAGAAACGGACGAGAGAACGTTGAACACGCGACGACCACTTTGAAAATCATCGTATAGCGAGAGAGTGGTTAGGAGGGGTCAAGGGGTGCTTCGCTGCCGCTTGCTCCAGTTAAGTCGAACTGCTGACTGTACCACCGGGTGACGATCCGACAGATGCTTCTCTACCATCAAAAGCTCTCGTTTTTCTACCACTCACGAGTCTCGTCGCTTCTTTGGATTCTCCGTCTACGTCGAGAAATCTGTCTTCGAAACGATCCTCGTTGGAGACGAGCGGAGATACATCCATTTGAGAAACGTAAACGTTCCGCTACACTTTGGGGTGGCGAATGATAATAGAGAGAAAGTGCAGGTCAAGGAGTACTCCTCTCAAGAGCTGGAATGCAGCTCGCCGCACACCAAAACCACCCTTTCGATCCTGTTTCCTTGTCCGGCCACTGACACCAACTTACTTCCAAGCAAATGTTCGATAATTCCTTGGCCAGCCTCTGTTTGTGCCACGCCTTGCACGGCTGAACAGAAATTAGTGGCAGGTATATAGAATCTTGTAGTTGTTGCTAATCGCTAAACGTTTCTCGGCGTTGTAGTTTCCAACTACGCTGCGATTTTGCTCGCGAATAAATTGAACTTTGAACGTTTAACGTGCAACGGTAGTTCCCAACCAGTGCATTGTAAAGAATCGATCTCGGCTACTTTTCAACCTTTTTTAACAACGAACAAATTAATTTCCTACGGGCATCCGGCGCCGTTGGAACGAGCACAGAAATCATAATTGATTCGACTAATTTATGAAAAACGTCGGAGGAAGCGAATGAATTCATAAAGCGCAAGAGAGCGTGGAAAACGGAAGGAGACAGAGAAAGCCAGGAGAGAAGATAAGAAGAATAAGAGAGGGAAGCAGGATAGAGCTCGTTATTATCCTCTGGAGACAGCCTGCGGAATTCCTGAGGAACAGTTTCACGTACTGTACGGCCACAATGCGAGCGACACTCAGCGCGTAAAGCCATTATTATTATTGGCGTTACTATTGTTCCATTTTGTTCTATTATGCCGCCATTTGTGCTTCAAAAGTACCGTGAAACGGTTGCGAGCAGTAGAACAACAAATGAATTCTGACATCTATCTCCGTGGGCGGTTCTTGCTATTGGAAAAATGTCGTTTGTTTAAAAGCCCGCTGCAATTATTTGCCGGTCGATCGCGTTTGAAAATCGGTCCGAAAACGACTCGACCTCGAGTTGCTCTCTCTATTCGGGTCAGCCATTCGGTTGGCAAATGAATGGTTGAAATATTCAAAGGTAATCGCCACGCGTGCGCCAGCCGTGCGCTATTAACATGCGAAAATTTATCGCAATCCCGATCGAGGCTCAATCCGTTAGTGGATATAACTGATCGGTCTTACGAAAATGTATAGCTCGGTCGTTTGTATTCGATATCACCGACCTAAGCACCCTGCCAGGCAAAACTTCCCATTTGACGAAGACAAATGTGTATTTGTGTGCCGGACAAAATTTCATTTCCAAGAGTCCCGAGGATATTGGCACGGACTGCTGTAACTACTTCGTAACTTTCCTCCAGTTCAAGTTATAAATAAAGTGATCGCATCGTTGGAGAAATCGATCAATCAACGGGAATGCGACTTATCGTTCGTTAAAAAATTATATTTCTCGGATAATAAAAGAAGAGACTACGTTGTTCGGATGCGACGCAAAGGAAATTACGTCGGAGACGGTTAATGAAAAAAGTAGGAACAAACTGTAACCTTTGTTACGCGATCAGAGCAGCTGAACTCTGTAATTCTGTATTTTATGTCACGGTAAGTTGTTCGTCTGTGTTACAGGTTTTTCCTTCAAAATGAAAATCGACTTAAACATAAGAGACGGTAATACGTCAAAGGAGTAAGATGGAATAAAGAGCACGAACATTTGCCTCTACGTTTACACCGCTGACTCAGCGTGTCTGCTCCGTTTCAAATTCGTTGTTGCACAGAGAAATTATTCGCTTATCGAGTTACGTGCCTTCGGTATGACTGCTTGTGTCCCACTTTCGTTGCAAACGGCATTCGATTCGTGAACGCACGGTTCCTGTCGGCTACGCGAATTCGATTATCCTTCGTTCGATCACTCGATAATTGCGAGAGATCGCAGATCGGTGTACGGAGGGAGACGCGGACGTTCGAAAATCAAGCAGACAGTCGATTTATGAAACGAATGACGGAGAACTCGACGCGACATCAAGCATTCATCGGTGCATCGTTTAATCGAACGATTGTGGAGCGTGACTGGCTTTGGTCCGGTTAAATTCGACGGAAAATAGCGTCGACGCGAAATTAATCACGGCTACGATACCTCGTTAACTTTTCTGTGTTCAAAGTGCCGACACAAGCTTGTAATTATCTCTTTGCCGCGCAAGGAAATAATACTAGATATCGTTGTTGCGAAAATTTATCTGTTTAACACCCTACCAACAATACGTAGAGAATTATTCGAGAAGAACAGAGAAACAACCGAACCATTTTTTCCACGAACGATACGCGTTAATCGCTCTGTTCCTGCGAGATTATTCAGATTTCGTCCGGATTAAGTTCTTTCTTTTCTTTTTAGCTGGCATTCCTGGATGAAATCCATGAACGTGCCAAATCCGGAAGACCGGATCTCGTATATCGAAGAACCAGCATGGGAGTACAATGTTCGGGAGAAATACGAAGGTCCGGAAAAGGTTCGCCATAAATCAAACGCATCGATATTGGCGTTGGTTTAATAAATGACCGTAAAGCGTAGAAAAAGGGGAGCACAGTTCGTTCCCCTGTATTTCCAGCGTATCTGAGACACGCTATATATGATTTACATGAGAAATCAACGCTATCACGGATGCTACTGGTTGATCAGAACGTTTGCAAAATATCCGATATTGCGACAAAATACATTTTATCCCATCGCTTTCAACACTACTGCTCGATAAGCTCGCCTTCTCTCTCTCTCTCTCTCTCTCTCTCTCTCTCTCTCTCTCTCTCTCTCTCTTGAAAGAAAACAGAAAATTTTAGTACGAATAAAGAAATTAACGTTATAAGTAATAATCATCGATCAATGATTATGCATGAACGCAACGACAGCTTGGCGAAGGGTATGAAAAGTTATCTGAAACGGAAAAAGCAGCAACTGAATAGCAAAGTAGTTCACAGACCGTGATAAAACTCGTTTGAAACTCGTAAAATGATTTCCAGTCTAAGTTTGATACAATTTGCATATGCAGTATATTTCAGTAACGTCCTCTCACCTTTATTTCCAATACAATACCAGCTTCGTATATGTCTCGATTTCGGCTTTCAACTGCAACTGCACCGCCAGTTTCTACGGCGACCGATTTTCCGACGATTAAGTACATTACTCGTAATGACGGTCCAAGGGGTTCAAAGGATGCTCCGCCGTCCTAACCAGTGGCTAGAAGTGGGGAATGCGCTATTCTCTCGAGGGTACAATCGACAAAACGGTTCTCGCGGAATTCACTACTCCATCTCGTAGAACTAGCCAACAATTAACCGGTATATACGGGCGTTCCGACGTTTAAAAATCAATGCCGGATTCACCGTGTCCTTCGAGCTGGAGCAAACGCGCGACATACGCGATATACGCGATCTAAGATCAAACGTCGATACGCCACCGTTTCGCGTGAAAGGTTAGAAGAAAAACGTACAGATGGTGCGAGCTATAGACACACTGCGACGCAAAAAGCTACGTTTGCTTACCAAGTTACACGCGTCGGGACCTCCGCATCGCGCACCATTATTCTGCCAGTCGTCGCTGGATCACCTATCGCACGTTAACATACTTCGCAGATGCGGTAAACGCGAATATTACAAACGCAAAGAAAATTTTCACTCGTCTCGTTATCTACCGCGACTCTCGACACCGTTCTCCTTTTCAATTCGACTGGATCCACTCGCCAGGGATTCTAAATTCTCGATGGAACGTCCTACAACGTATTCGGCTACGGATATCGAAGAGGCGAGTGTATCCAAGACGAGGTAAACGCAGATAAAAACGACACACCTCTGTGCCAGCGACGACAGAGTTGATGCGGACCGCGGAAGGGAGGCTGCGAAACTGAGATGAAACCACGGCGCAACCCCGGTGCGCGCGCGCACCAAAACCACCCCCGGAATACACGGAAGCAGCCCGGCCGAACGAACACTACCCCTCGTCCGTCCCCACTTAGTTCTCTCCAGGACTACCACGACGAGGACGACGACGATGCTCCCGCTTCCATTTTTCCTCTGTCCCGCTCCTTTGTCCTCCTGCGTCTTCTCTCTCGGTCTTCTTCCTGCCGTTTGATCGCGAAACATCTCCTATACGAATCCAAGTCTTCACAATTTTATCAACAATATTTTTTTGTTATCTTTAACCGATGCATCCTTCTCTGTAACTTTGTCGACTTTACGATACATCTTTTCTTCTCGCTATCTCATTGCCGCGCAATCTTGATCGATCGATTCGCCCATTAGCAAGTGGTCTGTAGATCGAAACAATTTGAAGTTAATTGCGAGGACACCACGGAGTATAGTATCAAACTATGGTTCAAAGTTGTTTGGAGGCTACTTCGAAACTGTAGATTTATATATATAAATCACCACGAATAACCGTTCGAAAAGGAAAGTAACGAAGAGTATCTCGATTGACGTTAAACGTTCACGTAACGAGAAAACCGACGTGACTCGTATGCCGAATGTTCGAAATTTGATACTTTGGATTCGTACACAATAGCTGGTCGTGAAAAAAGAGAAAAGAATAATACAACGAACTGGAGGCTTTTCGGGCCAGTGAAATTCACGCGATTAGAGCCCACGTGGGTAAAGCTCAATGACTCGTCGATGATGCTACAACAATGTTGCTCATTCCAGCGACTTTAATTGGCAATTGCGAGGCTGTTAGCAAAATTGCGCTTTTTTGCATCCAGTTAATCGAATCGCTCTCTGGTAGAGAGCCTTCGCCTATTTCCAATTATCCGCGATCCTCACGTTAAATCGCTGACTGACCAATACCAAACGAACTTTTTCCTACTTCGTCTCGTAAGAATAATTAGAGACCTTCTGAGCATCCTAGATAGCGCGTATGCGATTAAACTCACTACGAAACCCGTATAAATCGAATATGTATACAATGATATATGAGAATTTAAATTAGCACGTATCCTGTGTATTGTCGATAGTGTACGTAATTACAAGAAGGAGGATGTAAATAAACAAACCGGAAACATAAACGAAAAAGCAGGAAATGAAAATAAATAAAACGAGGTTGTAAGCAAACACGCCAAATATATGAACAAACAAAGAAAAAAGGTGAATAAGTGAATTTTCTAAGCGGAACAAGGTCATCGACGCATCACGATCTTCGTATGAAAGTTTATTTTCCATTCGGTGTGTCGCATAAAGCGGCGCGCGATTAAATAATCCCAGCGTTACATCTTTTCACAATTTAGGGAGCATGGAAGTTTGGACATTAGATGGAAACCAAGAGACCGAGTACTCAGGAAAGCTTCTCCGAGAGGAAACCTTGCCGGAGCTCTATACTAGCGATCCTTAATAAAAATGTACGGTCATGGAGCGTAACCGTAGGTGGTGAAGATTGATGAAAGTATAGAAAGGAAGGACGGTGTGTTGCAAGGAAATTTTTCTTTCGTCGAATTTGCCAAAATCAGTCGACGTTAACCCGGATCGCTAACGGAATTCCAATCAGCCTGCGGTTCTCTTTAATTAACGAAGGGTCAGAACGAAAAGTGGCAAGAGCTAAACGAACGTAATCGTTCTCGGGCATAGATTAAAATTTAAGGCGATGTTCTAGTTGCGCGGAGTTTCACAGCTTTCCCTCTCTCTCTCTCTCTCTATCTATCTATCTATCTATCTATCTATCTATCTCTCCATCTATCTCTCCATCTATCTCTCCATCTATCTATCTATCTATCTCTGTAATCATTATATACTTACGAGTCAACGAGACGCATTCTCGAAACACGAAGTTACCCGTTGTCTGCGAAAATTAAGTTCCCATCGCGTTTCATCGAAGAGCTGAACAAACGGCAAAGCTCGATACTACCAAAGCTCTACTAAATATCTTCCAAGGGAAACATTTATTTGACGGTTGCAAAAGCACGAAAGTCGTGTCGCGAGCTGTTCAGCGGCGCTTCAAGAGCTTGAAAATGTCGGCCAAGTGTCAAAATCGATGAACATATATCTTAAAAGCGATGTATCCGGAACAGGAGGAGCATCAGGCGTATTCGCGACGTGCTGAAATGTAAAAGCGATTCCACCTAGACAATTTCCACCGACTCGCCTCGAGATAAAAAATTCATTTCCCTGGAAGCACCTACTACTTCGAAGGAATCATTCTCGCGACTTCGCCACGCAGTTTCTTCCAATACTTTCGTCCGTTTCCAAGGATCCTAACAGGGCGTTGCCGTAATTACACAGCCTCCTATTCAGAGTTGCCTCGAGCGTATCCCAAGATGGCAATTCGTCTCCATTCTTCGACTCGGAACGGTCCAACTTCCTTCGAGCATCTTGCGTGCTCCACGTCGGCGATTCCTCTCGGCTTATCATCTCGTCGAATTTATTTTTCTCGATATTACCATCCACGCGCAAGCTAGACCGACCCGGTGAACTTCCTGAAATTGAAAAATCGATCGCCGTATTGTTTGCACGGCGTTACCAGGTTCCGTTTCGAGAAAAAAACCAATCTCGCGCTGCTGGTAAATTGTTGCCACGTTCGTATTAAGCAATCGAGTGCCTCGAAACGAGGCGGGAGTAAATCAAGTGGATCGCGAGTCGGGTTAAAATAATTGACTTTATAAAGGATGGTAAATGGAATGACTATTTCAACATAAATACAGTGGCTCGCGAAAAGGTTGTCTTCTTTGCCTGTAGTCTTCGTATGTACGTGTAAAATTCTATACATATATACATTTTCATATTAATTTCAAATTTCACCGATATCATGACGATACGAACGCGTCATGTTACACTGACAAGAAAATTCCAAAATATTCTATATAAGACACAGAATGCATACCTAAAACATGCCACTGTATTTCTAGAATATATCACAAATAAAATAACCTTTGATAGCGTCCCATATTGGAGCGCGATATTTTCTAAGGCTGATCGTGCCTGCGATAGAATCGATCGAAGAATTCCAGGAGGACAACGAGTTCGAGTCCCAGACGTTACACGGACGTCGTCTTCTCAACGCGTTACGTCTCACAGTGTCATGCATCTCCTGTATCTCTCTCTCCAGCTGTTTCTGATGCTCCGCGATGATTCGCCGCTCGCGATATCCTGGCGACAGACGCGCGGCGGAATCCAGGAAATCCGATTCCGGTCTGAAACGAACAAAACGGAATTCGTTATACATCGAGTAGCAACCAAAGGAAACCACGCCCATTAACGACTCGTTAAAAGCGGGGATCTTCTTAGACAGACGGAACCGTACCTCGGTCTGTAGACTTGAATCGGTGAACTGGATGTATACAAGCAGGTGGTCTTCTTCGAACGACGAGAGGATTCTCTGGCCACACGTTGCACCATTTCCAACACGGCCACTTGCTCCTCCCGTGGCAAAAGAGCGGCGACTTCTTGCAGAACCTAGAGAGAAGAAAAAGTTTCGTACTGACTTTACATCCTATCCACGATTTAGCTCTGCACGTCTGGAAGATTTCAAGGAATAGGATAGCCTCCGAGTAGATAAAACGAAAAAGTATTTCCTCGTGTTTTTAAAACACTGCTGATGACGTTAAAACAGCGTAGAAAGGTTCCTTTTATTTAACGAAAAATTCGTTCTTTGCTAAGAATCTTTGGTAACTTCAGCAGCGCTAAAATTCCCCTTTGTTCGATGGTTGAACGAGAGGAAGGTGGTGCTCGGCAGTGGCGCGTAGAACCTGGTTCGGCGGTAGCTAGGATTAAACTTAGTTTCGAAGCGCAAAACGCATTTTCCATAAGCATAAGGGGGTCCCGGTGAATCGGGTTGTCGCTCTTTAAGTAGAAAGTTACTTGGCACATGGAAGACGGAGACGAGGGGCAGGAGCCAAGAGCTCCTCGGTGTGCAAAACGCGCGAGAGCGCTCCGGGAAAGTAAATACGTGTCCATTTTTTCCCTTTTTATTCGTCTTCAGTGGCTCTGGAGAAACATACATCCGGAGTGCCAGAAACACGAGCGAATCTCTCTTTTTACTCCATCTTCGAGACTGTTTCGTGCATCAGGTTCGAACGATTCCTCGGCAAAATCGTTGAAAAATACATATGAAGAATCGCTGACGACCCGGGCGTAATCCAATCGAAAGATCTTTGCAAACAAGCCCGCGATCCGCCAGCGAAAACTGCTTCGATTTCACGTAGACTGATTGGTACGACAAACAGAATGAAAATTTCTCACAGTCGCGATCTGGGGGGAAATTCCATGACAACATCACGACGCACGGAGGGGAATCGTTCGCGAGATAAAAAGTTCGAATGTATCGTCCAAAGGAAAACTTCTTTCTGAAACAAAACTGTGCACAAGAATGTTGGAGAGATCGATTTCCATCCAAGCGCTACCACATTCCCAAAAGGCTACCACGGCAGAGGTACACGCAACCGGAAATTAGTTGAAATGGAAACACATGGTGACCTCCGAAGGTCCTCTCTTCGCTGCTAGGAACAAACAAAGCGAAAAATACGATCGCGCACTTTCATTCTTCTCGATTGCGTAAAAGTTTAACGATATTAATTCAAGAAAAACTTCTGTGATCGTTCGAGTTTCATTCGTTGAAAAAGATCGTCGAGGACTCTACGACGAAGTTATCGTTGCCTCGAAGAAACTCACGATCTATCGTAATAATAACGCAAAGTCGAAGAAATATCAAACCATATCTTGCGCCGATGTAATATTACGAAATGAAATATGTAATAGAAAAGCATATCTTCCTTTAGGAAAGTCTGTCACCCGATGGACAGAACAAACTTTGAGGAGCTTTGAAAACGTTAAATTCTCTACTTACTCTCGTGGGAGATACGAACGAGGAAAGAATCGAGTGTCGTTTATTTTGTTCGAAAGAACAGCTCTAGACGCCGATGCCTCGAACGATGGGGACGTTAATCAGGTAAGTAGGAACCGACTCGGAACCTCTATAGAAGAATTCCGCTCTAACTGTACCATTCTGTACGCGACGGGGGAATTGGACAGAGTTTTATTGATCTTACGTGGAAGTCTCGCTATGGATGCCGCAGATCTGACCACTTTTGAGGCAGAAAGCATCCTCCAAATTGTTGAAATCATTCATCCTCGAATTCTTCCGTTATAACTTAACATTCCGATTAACAATGAAAAAATCTATATGAAATTTTATTCTAAAAGAAAAGCGAAAATATCGTTCGGTACGATGAAAGGTAGGCAGGTTATTTGGTTCGACTCATGTTACTTCACCCAAAGAAAACAGGATCGAAACAATTTCGCAGTGAATGACGTTAGTCGTGGAAAATAGGATCCCAGGACGTCTGACGAAGAATTTGGTCGGTGCTGGTTTATCGGCCAGGATATCGACCAAGGAGGATTTTGGTCTAACGTCCACCCAACGCGTGTAAACTCGTTGACACCTATTAAGCTTGGTTTAACTCGATCCTCCGAGCCCTACGAATGCTGACACGTTTAAGGTTCTCTGGAGACTCGCTAACCTTTAAGAAAATCCCTTTGATCCTGAGGCGAAATCTCATTGAGAAAGTACGCGGAAACAGGCGAGCAGAGGGAACGATTCTCCTGACGGACAATAAAAAAAAATCGGCCTTCGTAAGTGCGGGTTCGTGTCCTCTCATTTACAACTCTATCGCTCATCTGTTTCCAGGGGAGCAAAGTGCCTTCTGTCTAATTACCCCCTGAGTTCGATCGAAAGTTCTCGTAATAGCTCGGAGAAAATTAAACTGTCGAAGACATATCAGAATGTCATTTTGATAGATTGATAGATAAACGTTCAAAGAAGTTGGAGCTAAAATTACATTGCAATCGTTAAAAAGCGATTAGAATTTCTATTCTGGATTCGTTTACCGGAACGTCTACATCTATCCTTTAACTGTTCTCTCTGATTTTCTCTTTACAGTCGTCTATTCGTTCATTGAATAAAAGACGTTACTAGCGATCGACACGTCCAACAAGATATTTATATCATTCGAAAGCTGAAAGAACTGCAAAATGATCATATATACGGTAAAATGAACATTAAATCCAGAAGATACGAGTATAGGTAAGAAGGTATATAATAAGATTCATACTACGGATATTTCCAAGATAAAGTAATTTCCTACGTTATGGGACAACGCATGCGATGATACTTTTTGACAGTCTATCGATATCGTTTGCGAGAGCATCGTTCCCATCGCTACCTTTATGAACGTCGTTGTGGCAACAACCTTCTTGTCGTTATTACGGTAACACGATCCTTTGAAGTAACATCGCAGCCCGATTTTATGATCTCTCCGTAAACCGAGGTTTCACTTCGCAGTTTCTCGTCGCCGGCTTTCCCGAAGCATTAAACCGGATTTCAAACTGCCGCTCGAAAATGCAAGAAAAACGGAAGTCGTTTTGACGCGGGCTAAAAAGCGGACCCGTTCGTAAAACGCGAACGTCTTTTTAGCCGTCCCTTTGATTACGCCCGTTTCAAATTTAATCTTAAGCGTAGACATCCTGGACGAACGCGTTTTTCCCAGCTGCTCGTTCTCTCGAAATTATTCTTCATGTTAATTAACAATTACCGTTGCGCGTAACTGTTTACGAATAAACGTTGCTTTATTAAAATTGAAAGAGTAACACGATCCAGAACAAAAGCTGATTTCTCTGCGCCACCGACGACGATTTAAATAATTTGTTATAATCTCGGTCAATACTGTAATCGTATAGTCGGATGTTTCGTGTGAAATTTAATAAAAGGGCCGATTTAATATACACGTTCCATTAACTCTTATTTGCGCCCCGATTAAAAGTCAATTTATATTCGTCAAAGATTTATGCGAACGGAAAGAGGAACACAAGAGGGGCCGGTCTCTTAACAGCGACGTGTGAGCGACGTTTAATTCGCGTTGTCAAGGAAGAAGCCTCCTGGTGAGAGATAACCCTTCGTCATACATATATACATATATACGTACGCGCACATACGATCACGCGTTGCACGCGCTTAAAGCCTTACGGAACTTTTGGCTCTTTCTCGCTTCTCCCGTTACAACAACCTTTCGAATTTGATTCGATCCTCCCTTTCTTACCTTTAATCCTGTCCGTGAAAAAGCATTAACGACCGATTCAATGGCGTTCTACCGGCGCGAAATTCATAAAGATCGGCGGTTTTTCTATCTAGGGTAGCTGGTCTTAACACGGTTACCAGCGTCGCTATTAAATCGACTGAGACTCGATTATACAAGCGGAGGATAATGGGCCGCCGCGCGTCAGAGAAGAAGCGGATCGTCGGAAATGGCGGAACTCGAGCAACGAAATCTGCAGTTCCTTCAAGTTCCGCCTCGATATTATTGTCGCAGAATCTGGTGCGATTCGACGTCGTTCCAACGTGTTCACACGGCGGACACCCCTGTGAAATTACTGTCCTGGAATTGCCTTCGTGCACCGGAAATCCGTGCTCGTCTAATCTAATGAAACTGCGCGAACTGTGTGTAATTAAGCTGCCTCGCGTCTGCTGCGCGCGGAATGAAAGCTGAGCCGAAACTCCAAACCGAGCAAACACAGTAGAACGCGAAGGACCAGGAACGCAAGTTTCACCGCGGAAATTACTCCGACAAATAATCGGCCATCGAACCTATACCGCATTGCCGTATGATATACTGGTCAAAACGCTTGCAACTGCCACCGGCGTTTGATTTACATACGTTCAAATTGCTGAATTGCCCGTACGACAGTACAGAAATTCGGTACTTCGAAATATCCATCCTGCGACGTAAGACAAATTTCGATCGAAGGATTGCTTAATCTCTCGGCGATATATAAATACGAGGAACTTCTTTGACTACCTTTCTCTCGTTGCGGTAGTTTATTCGAAAGCTTAAACTGTTCTCGATATGTTTGAGAGGACACTGCAGGTTACAAAAATATCCGAAAATATCTAGAACGGAGAATGTTGAGTTAAGTTAAAGCGGACACGAAAGTTGAGGCAATAAGAAGAAAAATCACGAAAATACGAGAGAGGTTGTAAAGTTTGAAAGTTAGACAACTCACCCTGAACTTGCCGAGGGAGACCATGGCGGAAATCAAATCGCCAGGACCACGATGTCGAGCTCGCGATCTGCTCATCGACGCGACGTATGTCAAAGGGCTGGCATCCCTCAATTCCGTGTGTCCTGCAACCCCTAACGAAAATATTGATTTTGCGCCACGTACCGCATATACGTAACTTACGTAAACGCTTCTGTGATCCGGTGACCGAACATCGAGACATGGACCAGAAATTTGCCTACGTCACCGAACGGCGACGTTGATTTAAAACGCGAAGCCCAAACCGCTCTCTCCCCAGCAACTCGCACGGTTGATCTATCGCTCGGCATTTTCAGCTCGAATTTTACGTGCCCGCTACGTATGAGATTCTCTGGCGACGTCAACGTAAATCTTTGTCTCTTCCGCGCGTTTAGCCTCGCTCAACGAATGACACTGCTCTTCAATTCTTAATGCCAAACACGTATATTCTATGCACGATCGTGGCTAGATAGGGCTACCATACCGTGGAGAAAAGATTTTGTTCGATGGCCTTTCCAAAGCTGAGTGAAAGGATTTCGGCTACTACTATCCTCTGTCCAACAATAGGGATAATTTTAAACTTCAGTTGAATCACGTTCGATGGGAACAAAAGATGTCAGCAGGAAATAATGCTCACACGAAAATCTCACATAAATCTTTATCAAAAGAAGAGCGAATATTTTTTTGTTTATTTTCGTGGTTTCCCAAACAAAGCTTTTTACGCGAGAAACAAAAGCTCCGCGAATGACGTATTGGAAAAATTGTACAGAAATGGTTTCGTCCGGTTCTATGGTATCGACCTTTTTCTCTCACCGATGCGGCAATAGCAAATGCGAATTTATACGCAACACGGAAATAATTAATTTCACTCGTTTCTATTAGCCGTAAGAATATTAGACTAATGTTTTCCAACAACCGTAACTAGAAGTTTCACGTGAAAACGGAAACTCACTCGAATCACGGTTGCGGCTCTAATTAATTTTCGAAACTCGAACACTCGGTCGAAATTCGTTATTACTGCGTGACAGTTTCCGCGAATAAGATAGCGAATTCTTGTACCTATAATGTATACTACTCCGTTTACTCGTTTATAAATTCGATGGAACAAACCAGTAAATATCTTATATTTCCTCTAACCTTTCTTTTCAGTCGAGGCAATCGATCCTTGCAACTTTGATAGAAAATCAAATAGCTCGCTGATTCTGTAATGTATACTTTTCTTCCTCACGATCGTACTGACACTCCTAGCTTTGCTCCACGTGGAGAACGAGCTGAGGCTCTTGTTCTCTGTGAAAGTTAAGTTGTATTTAATCGCCCTGTCTCTGGGAAGAAAAATCAGACGCAGAGAATTCCCCGAACGCTCGATCATCTTCGTCATATTTTCTGCCCAGCGCCAACCCTTTGATAGATAGTCCACGATCCCGTTAGCAGGTGATATTTCCTCGCTTATCACAGATTTACAGAATATCGATAACGATTGCATCTCGGAAGCATAGACCTCCTGTCCCTTTTTCCAAGACGTTGCACACCAACCATGTTCGTGAAGGCTGTTGAAGAGATTGTTCAGATATGGACGTAGAATAGGCTCGAGAAACTTTCGATCATAGTCCATACCTTGAACAATGAAACATACTTAAAATTAAAATAAAATTAAAATAAAATAAATAGATCGTGGATATTCGTGCAAATATTTTTATGAACACGACTAAAGAAACAAAATCTAAATAGAGATTTATTTCACCTACTACGAGTATTTTACTTTGGATATTTTATATATTTTTGCACAGCATTCTATACATTTTTGAATCTTGAATTTTTTCATAAATGCACAAACACTCACAGTTTATTCACGAATAAATATATTCCTACCGAAGTATAACCATTGTAAAAGTATTTTGGTCATTATTGGAAAAGATTCCAAATCCATATTGGCTGTTTCTCTATCTCTTGCGATAACATCGATTAGCAGTCCGACCGAATAATCGAACTGACTGCTCGTATTGCAATGTCTTCTTTTCTTTGATTCCTTATGATGATCGTTCATTCGCAGCTTGCGACTCGCCATCGGATAACTCTGGTTCTTGGCCTGTGTTAGAATTAATTTCAATAGGAACACGAGATTCTCCACTTGTTCCGTCATACAGTAGGATAATTCCGAGAAATTCGAGTAACTATAGTTGTCCGGGTAGTTCTATCAACACAGAAAACGAGTCTTTGTCATACTATCGGGAGCTGTAACAAGCAGCAAGCTATCCTGTCGTGGAAATTCTACCTGTAACAAAGCGTTCTTTGCTCGTAGAACTTGCTCTAGGATCATGCTAAAATATTCCAACTGTTTCTGGCTATATCCGTAATCCTCGTTGGACGTTTCTCTGGGCAACGCGGCAATGATATCTCGCCATCTCACAATGAGCTCATTCTCCATAACGTCTAGAGGTCTTGGTACATCACGTGTCATAGAGAAGGAACGATAATGAAGAGTTTCCAAGTAAGATTCTAACAATCGATGATCAGAGACGTAAGAGTCCTCGTGATACGCCATTCCTCCTTCAAAATACAAAGACATGAATTCTATGGGCTATGGACTATGAATTATATTGAATTCAAGTCGCGCGCGTCCGTGCTAGTAAATTTTCAAGCGTCTTAATTAAATTACGCTACGATTAAATGATACACATCGTTGGACGTAACAGGCGTGACGCGAATAAACGGGCAGCCGGTGAGTAAAGCGCGATGAAAAACGGCGGTTCGATCGAAGAGTATCATCGAACAGCTTATGAATGCATACAAATTGTCGATACATTCAACATTCTCAATAATGGTACACGTCGTTATCATCGCTAATTAAGAATTTCCATGGAAACCAGACGAGCCGCGCGTGTCGCCGAGATATTGATTGTTATACGGAAAATAGCAGCAAAAAGAAATCGGAGATTGGATAGAGCGAGCTCGACGAAAACAACACCGGTTCCATACTTCTAACACACTTTTTTTTTTTGCTCAAACTGAATTACCTCTCGCACATTGTAGCATCACGTTGCAGCGCGGATGAAAGTAACACCTCAGGCTCTGGCATTTCAGAGCAGCGACTAACTCGTCCAACGCTAATAGAACATGACACGAAAGGGTATCGGGCGCCCAGCTCGTCAACGGATCCGGTCCTGTTCTTTCTAGAGCCCATCGGTGCACAGTTCTCAGAATGTGTCTGGAAACTACTCGTAAGCGATCTGGAGGCGAGGGGCCGTTTTTCCGTCCTGCCTGAAAAAATTTCACTCGTATTTAAATTGCGAACTTTTATGCATTTATGGAGAATTTAAAAATGTAGAAATGTGCGCAATTTACGCATGATATGCAAAAGAGTATGTTAGATATGCGTAGCATATAAGCATCGGATGCCTTTTAGCGTTTTTGACAACCGATATATTCTATTATGATCTATATACATATACATATTACTATTAAAAATATTCACAGTCTACCCATATTTATGTACGAATAGTCATTGTTAAAATAAGAATGGCGATCAATAAAGCGCAACGAAACTAGTCCGCAAGTAGAGGAAGGAAAAGAAGGAAACTTTAAAAATCGATTCAACTTTTCTCATTACATATTCATCGACACGCCGCCGATTACTGCAGTTTCGAGATGGCAGATAAATTATTTTTAAATCCATAAATTGTTAACAATAACATTTTTATTAAATAGCTAAGAACGCAATGGCGTGGTGTGAGAGAATAGGTGGATCTCAGGCTTCAACGCCGGAGTAGAATCTCTATCGTGAAAAGAAGAAGGTAAGGAAAAAAGAAACTGGTTCGTGTCAGAGGAGGGATGGCTCGTATTTCAGAAATAGGCCAAAGAATTGAAGATCGCGTGAATGCAAGCTCGTCTGTGTGCGGATACGATGCACCAGCTAGATGCACGTTGAATTATAGCAGAGACGTCGTGTAAAATCAGTCGTTGTTCCCCTGCGACAAGTGCAAAGGTATGATATGCACCTAATATTCCCATAGATGAAAACGTCAAAAGGAACAGACCAAGCTCGCCTTGGAATATCTCTAAGACGATTGTCGCCAGCGACGTCCAAAAAAGACAAATGATATATCCAACTGAGTTATTCAAATGTAAAATCCATCGAGACAAAGTGTATCTGTCGAAAATGCAACTGGGAATCGGATTTAAAATATTGTATGCAACATCTTGTAAAACAGAACAAAGTAGGGATATTTGAGTCGTCTCGTCTTCAACGTTTTAAAATTCTATATCTTGAACTTTGCATAGAATAATCAAACTTGTATATTATAAGAAATCATTAGTCTTTGAGGGAATACTATGTATTTTTATATCTAATACGAAAAAAATATAAAAAAATGGAAGAATAATCCTGTCGTAGAACCAACGAAGCGGTAACTTGCAAAGTATTGATTGATTGAAGGATCTATTACCTTTGGTTTCATCGGTAAATGCAAAGTACGGCCTTCGCGCAGCTCATATAAAATTTCCAAAAGCACGGATTCAGTGAGGGCTGGTACACTGTCGGCGGCATAGTGTTGACTCATAATTTTCTCGGCTGCCGGAACACGTACTCTCCAGAGAGTTGCTCGGTTCTCGCAACGTGCACCGGAATACGGACCAACGACTACCGCGTACATCCCCTGGAACAGCAGCGACAAACAGATGACGCGAAACAAACGAATCTGTCCATTTGGGCAAGAATATGGAAATTGTCTAGCCAAAATCAAATCTTTCACTCTCTCTCTCTCTCTCTTTCTCTCTCACACATACACATTTACATACATACATATACTGTCGAAAGTTCCGAAGCGAGACATTACAGGCACGTATACTTGGGAAAAACTCATTTGCCTTTGCTTTTCCATTAACGCATCAATCGTATAAAGTGGCACCAGCAAACGAGTTAATTCGTTTAAATGGTTACCGACTCTGTTACGTTCGCGGAATCAAAAGGGACTCGCGCGGTGAAACGATATACCAGTCTCTCGTTCATTAATTTAATTTACCAGTGAATCGGTTGAATCGCTAATAACTTCAACCAACCAAGGATTTACCTTGCGGACCTCATGCAAATCGATGTTTCAAGCAATCCTCGTTTATACGAAACAAGCGTTACATCGTCGCGTCGGTTGTGCAGCACTACGTTGCACGAGCTATGCACTCGACACGCGTCACGGTACACGGTAAACCGATAGATCGTTAGAGCGTAGCCAGGAATAATAAAAGATCTCGTCGGCACCGTTTGTTGCGGAATGCAATACTTAACTCGAGATAGTAGCTCCGATGAAAAGTGTGAAACAGAATTTGACGAGAGCACTCGAGACTTTTTGCGAGAAGGCATCCAATGCTGCATATTGGAAACAAGTGCACTTAAAGCACCTCGTTCAAGAAAACCTGCGTTTCTATTACCTTATTTTCCACCGATGAAGAACGCATAGTTTTTGGTTTTTAAAACCTCGTCGATGATTCCCGCGCTATTTAATAATCGTTTATCTACGAACGATATAATGAGGATAATCAATGCTCTAATTACATGACGCGTGCGTAGAACGCGAGTTAATAAACTTCACTTTTCGATACTTTTGTATCGATGAAATGAAGCGGAATAAGTGCCGACGCGATAACGAACTCAAAACTTGATGAACAGGTTACGATCGATCAATACGGTGTAAAAATAGAATCAAAAAGCACGCAAATTGATATCGTAGCACTTATTTTTTTATATACACGTACACTTTGCGCTGCAGTGTAATGAAGAAGAGCATCGCAATGATAGAGAGGTATCCGTTGAGGATAGTCCGCTAAAGTGGGCCACGACGACACTCCGATACCGATTAGTAGCCTGACTTCAACTTCGCGAGCTTTAAATTTATCCAATCCGATTCTAAGCAGTATCCCTCCGGAATCTTCGATCAAGGCCACTCGATGATTCCTTGGCTCTGGTAATGGTCCGTCCGAGACAGCTAGAAACAATTACACGATCCTGTTATCTAGGGAACACTGTTAAAAATCACATCGTTAGCTACGGTTATTGTTTCACACGAGACTCGGCACGACTTGATTTATAAGATGCTCCTTAATACGGTTATACGGAAACTGGGCATGCTTGCTGGGTGCTCGTTATTCTAAATCCCTTACAGTCGTTATTAAGCAACTTTGCTCGAGCGCCTTGTCCTGATTTATTGAACGCTCGGTATATCGAATTACCAAGTTACTTCGTACATCAGTTATTTAGTACAAGCAGAGGCTAACAGGGACAGAGAATTAAGAATGAAAAGAACGATTAAAAGAAAGCGAAAACGAGAACGAATCGTTGAGAATGGGTTTGGGGACACGCGTAATACCAAGATAATATTACATTGATAAGGAGCACGAAATGGAGAATTGGATGAATAATAACGAAGCGATGAATACTTTATTCTTGTTTATGGTCCCTCGACGAGTGACTCTTGCCGACTGTGTTGCATAGAAAGAATTTATCGCGCATTTCTATTCTCCTTAAATTAACAAAAGCGTTTAAATATAATTTAAAACATTACCTGATCCGTAAAATATTCGACAGTGGTCCGGTTGCTTCAATATCTTGTCGAGGATTTCAGCATCGACCACTTGACCAGGTGAAACACAAATTCTGTCATTCGTTTGATCTCCAACGTCTGAAACAGCGACTCCACATTTGTCCCTGTTTAATTTGTTTAATTACTCTGTGAACCATTCCGCGAACTAAAGAATTCGGTAGATACGAAATACCTCGTTTAATAGCTGTGGCCAATAAATTTGCTAATTTGGCTTTTACAAGATCTCTCCTCAACCTTCCTGCGACATCCACGTACTCCCGCCAGACTTCCGCCCCAACGCCAAGCATCTTCAGCCGAATAAAGCCTGGTAGAGAGGCATCCTCCTCGACACACACCGTCGAGCGTCCCTGCTCGGGACTTACACTCGAAATCGACAATGCATCTATCCGCAGCAGATATTCAAACCTACCTTGCTAAAAAGGAAAAAAAAATATAATTCGAAAGTATTGGTACTTCTTCTTCCTATGAGGTTTACCAGCTTCTCAACTTCACGTTATGATTACAATTCCAGAAATTCCGATTTCCTCGCCCTTTTACCTTTATTCGTCGAGGTTCGTTTAATGAAACGAGAAACATAGATGAGAATCTTCGATCGAGATTACCAGCGCTTCGCATCAATCGTTGGACCAATCTTTCCACGATAGCTTCGATCGCAAAAGCGTTAGAGGAATCTGTAACAAATCCATTCGATTCGACACTCGATTGGTAAAACTCTGGCAGCTCACAATTTCCTCTTGAATTCAATATTTTTATTGTTCTCAACGCCTCCACAGACAGAATCTCTCCATTGTTCGCCGAATCAAAGAGTAAGATTTATTGAGAAACTGGTTAAGCATTCACCATTCTGAGCCTCGTCGACCAGTTTGCGAAAATACGTGTTCAGGTTGCACAGCTGACCCTTGGTGAAAGTAAGCTTCGTAGTCATTAATCGAATGCTGCCCTTCTTGCACGATGATCCACTAGGTGTGCAGCCCATCCTCTTCCGAAAAGAAGACAACTTGTAATAAACAGACATTTATCATAAATTTGATACATCGATCTACAAAACTATAGAACAATCAATATTTTTCAACTCGAAGGAGGAAAGAAGGAGAACTTGAAATATTTTTTTCGAAGTAAAATGTATCGTTATAATTCGTTTTCTGAATCAATCAGCATCACAATGAAAAGCAGAGAGTTAATCAAGAAACGATGCAATAAATTATTACAAAAGATCAATATTTCGAGAAAAGGGTTTCAAAAAAATTGACAAACACAGACTTATCGCATTCATTTCCTCCATTATCTCCTGCGCCTAAATAATTTACCCAAATAATTTATGTAGGATATTCCACAAAGATGCACACTCTACTTTCTCGACAGATTATATGCACATGCGTATTTCTGTCAGCTTGTTACATAATTTTACGTTTATTCATCGTGATAGCAACCCTTTTCTGCCCGTTGAATCTTGCTCGGCTCCCTTCTAATCGTCTCGGATGACTCGTCTTAAGTAACATCAATTTAAACGTAAATATATTCTAAGGATTTCGCAATAATGTAAGGAATATTTCATCACACGCGAAGACAAAAAGATTCGCTTCATTTTACTTTCAGTACGTACCTTCGAAAGGACGATGAAGTCACAGGCATAGATTCACGGCAAACACTGAACGAACACTATATCACGGAGCAAAGCCACCGAGTGACGTTTCCATTCCATCCGGAAAGATATTGACACTCTGCGATCGTGACCATGTAAATGCACCGAATGCCAATTATTATTCAGCAGATCGACTAACAATACCATCACAGTGTTCGGCCACCGGAATTACTTCCGATCCTGATTGTGTGTGCTTGACTTCCGCTCCGATGAACGTGTATCCGTTGCTTCCTATACATTATGTTACCATTACAATGTTTCCTAACTACGCGTACAGAATCTTCGAGTTCACTCTATGAGCAATAAAAAATAGATCTAAAATTGTTAAATCACAGATCTATAAATCATTATATATTGAAGTCACACCTACATAAATCATAAATCATTTTTTCTCAAATATCTTTACGTTTTCGTTATTTTACTATTATAGATATATAAACTATACAACTAATTTCAAAAACTTAATCGGAATCGTAAAAGAATATAAATAGATAGTCATCTTACGTAGCTGATAGACCTTATCTGTTCTGTCACATGCTACAATACTATACATACATATATAATTTAAATTAACGCCTAATAAAAAAGAATAGAATTTCTAATAATATATTTTTATTATAATAATTACTACGAATATATTCTTATAGCAATTAAGTCATTTGTCTATGCGCGTGGCTTAAAAATTTTGCTCGCTACTGTATGGTTCTTTAGATTCAATTGTGAATACATAAGCGTAATGACGACTCTGATCTCATTTATAAAGTTTCGGTATGCAGTTTATTGTATAATCTGTATAATCTGTATAAATTGTATAATCTGAAAATCATAAATACAGATTGTAATTTCAAAACTGCAGAATATTAATTCTTGTGTTTCAAATACATTCTCCAATCGTAGTCAATGATTATGCTCGATGCTGAATCGATAATGTTGGAAGCGATGCCAAATGGTAATGGTTTGTTAAAATAATATCCCAGCTTAATTATGTTTCTGAAGATTAAGAAAAATTTCCAGTTATCCCCAACTAGTATTTCACGTGCCCATATTCGCATAGTTGTGTAGCAATATTTATTTTAAAATAATATTGGAATAACTATATAGTAGCGACATCTTACAATCATATGGAACTATACATGTATTGTTAATTTCAAGACACATACTATTTCTCAAGGGTTGAGGTCCTCACGATCGCAAAATGGCACGCGGATAGTAGGAATTATTAAGAAATATAATAAAAAATATTCACGGCGAACGATCGTACTGAATAACGATGGCGTCGGCTTACATTAAAGATGAACGAGGTGATAAATTTCGTTTCATTCAATCATTTGATTTATTTTAGCTGTTGCACTATTTATAACCTGCAACATGTAAACAACCATTATTTCCTAAAATTTAAGTCAAGCTCTGATACTCATTTTTTTTTTAAATCATTAATAAATATTAAAAATATTTACAGTAAGATATGTGCGATGTTTTGAATGAAATTCAATGATGTTAATGTAACAAAGATATTTAAAAGATAGATTCATGTTAATTCATAAAATTCATTTTTTATTACAAATTTTTTATAGGTGGAACATTCATCCCGGCCAGCCAACGTCCTGATGGTACATGGCGTAAGCCACGTCGTGTGAAAGATGGCTATATACCACAAGAAGAAGTTCCACTGTATGTAATAATTTATAAAACAATACTAAACCATTCTATACAGATAATATTGTTATAATCACCATTTTTTTCCAGATATGAAAGCAAAGGCAAACAGATAAAGAACAAACCTATGTATCCAATAGGTGCAAGTCCAGAATTCATAGCAGAGCATAAAGCTAAACAGGAAGCATTACTAGCAGCAAAATCTAAAACTATTCCTGGTGCTCCAGTTAAAACAGAAGTCAAAAAGAAGAAGAAAAAAAATAAAAATAAAACAACTGAACTTATAACAGAAGAACTGGCTAAAACTATACTCTCAGAACCAGATCAGAAAAAAGAATCATTATCACAGAACGGTAAACCACAAACTAACATAAAGATAGTATCCAATAACCAGACTTCAGCATCTAAACCAAATGTTTCAACTCAATCTCAAACTTCTATATCAGATCCACAGAAGAGGTTGAAAAACCTCAGAAAAAAGGTCAGAGAAATTGAAACATTGGAAGAAAAGATAAAAAATGGATTGTTAAAAAATCCAGAAAAAGAAATACTTGACAAATTGGCAAGAAAAGCTGAAATTTCGAAAGAAATAAAACGATTAGAAGCAAGTCAATAAAAAGAGGGAGTTGAAAAAAAATATATTTACATAAAAAAATATATTTACAATATATTACATAAAATATCACTTCATAGTTGTACCTAAGCAGATGTGTGTTTTTCAAATTTTTAAAAATTTTAATATGATCTTATGTAATGTCACAGTTTCATCCTCTTTATACAGTAAGCTAATAGCAATATAAAGATGTACATTTATATACAGAAGATAAAAATTAAATATTAATGAGAATTTAGTATGCTATAATATCACTATGTGAAAGACCAATCAGATTTAATAAAAATTGTTTTTGCATATTACATGTTGTTATTTATATCATCAGAAATAAATATTATGTCTATAATAATAAAATTCATTTACATTTCTTAAATTCCTAACTAATTTGATGAAACTTGAAATACTAGGGATTTTATATGCTGGACACACTGACTAGCTTTATTTTCTCAGTAGCTGCTGAAATTCCTACAGTGCAATATTCTGTATTTGCTGTTTACTGTATACAATCGCGTCTTTTGTACTTAATTTGTTACGTGAAAAATGGATAAACTCCTATAAGCGTTTTACTATCTTTTGTCTTTGATATATTCCCATAGATGAAAGCTTGTAATTTTTATTCAGTACAATATCATATCCAATTAAAATGATATTTAGTGAAATTGAAATGATAAAACGATTGAGACGCAGATTAAAGCGAACGGTTGACGGTTGACTATCGATGGGTAAATAACTAACAAAATCGAATTAATTAAAATTCGATGCCTCTCGGCAATAAACCTGAATGTGTCAAGTGTGGGACTCGAGAGACCCCACTTTGGCATTCAACCGAAGCCGGTAATCTTTGCAACGATTGTCTTGAAGAAGAAAGAAATTCAGAAGCGAGTTCAAACGTAAGAAACGAAGATGAGGATAAAGGAGGTTTGTTAAAACCTACCAGGAGAAGTACAAGGATTACAAGATATTGCAATTCTAAATCAGTTCCACATAAAATTATACCTAAAGGGAAAGGAAGAAGAAATTTGTTCAAAAAAACTGTATGTTTCTTGATCCTCTAATTACTGCAAGTATTCCAAAACGAAACATTATATATTATTTTATTCCCTTATTTTTAGCCAGTTAAGGCACCAACAGCTACAGCAACTCCTGTTACAAGCAGTTATGTATTTTATAAAGGCACTTATTTTCAAGTAGGTGATATAGTTTCTATGCAGGATATTGACGGAGGAATTTATTATGCTCAAATTCGTGGTTTACTCACAGATCAATATTGTGAAAAAAGTGCTGCTGTCACTTGGCTCTTGCCTACCACTGCAAGGTAAATTATTAAAACTTATGATAATTCATTTATTGTTCATAAGGTACCAAAGTAGTAAAATTATATATTTCATGTTTAGTCCACCACCTGATGAAGGATTTAGTCCTGAGACATATATTATAGGACCAGAAGAAGATCTCCCACGCAAATTGGAATGTATGGAATTTGTAATGCATGCTCCATCAGATTATTATAAATTAAAAAATACACCATATCCCCCACCACCTACAGAACACGGTACTGGATATATCTGGACTACACTCAGAAATGAAATTGCTACATGTAAAAGATGAACTTTTTAATTCAGTTGTTTAGTTGTTTTTATGTTAATATTTTGGTTTCTTATGTACATTATGAATCTGGTAGAGAAAAATAAAACAAAATAATTGAAGTATATTTATAACTGTTTAAATTTTTAAAAATAAAATTTATCGTGAATATATATTATTGCAATATTTATTACAACTTTGCTTGATACAATATAACATTATCATTTAATACTATCTTTGAAAATAATAGAATGGAAGTGTTCAGTAATGAGTTAACATTAAATATACTACTTTAGATATAATAATGAAAATGCAATTTCATAATATTACACTAGATATGATAATACAATCTCTATAAAATATAGTATCAGTATTTTTAGATTTATAAATTTTTACCTTCTTTCATGTATTGAATTTAATACTTTCAACACTCCAGAGATCCTTATGTTTAGCTACAGATACAATTTTTCAAATTTCATGGTACAAATCCTCTTCTTTGAGAATCTTCATTGTTTAACTCTGATACTGTTGAGGTGAAATGTATGAAGAATTTGTGGACAGTATTGGTGCATTCTCATTCACTTGAAGAGAGGGGAAAAAAACCCTTGTAGTATCACTTGCATTTGGGATTGTGGTTGAAATCAGTCAGCTTGGAGCCAACGAAGTAACGGCTGGTCAGAATTTGAGATCTTTTATAGCTTGTGGTAAATCAGGCAACTTCATATCCTTTATCTGTTGTGGTATGTTCATATTCTTGACAGCAGAAACAGCACGCGCCGGCGCTGCTGTGATTCCTGCCTGCACATACCATATGGATGGAAAAAATGGAAAATGGAGAAAATAAAGGATTTTTGAACTTAATTAATTAATAGAAGTAAATACAAATAAGTAGCTACGCAATACACATTTTATTCTTAGAGCATAGCGACGTATACATTTGCATTAAGGCACTATTTCCGAGCAAACATTTACAAACGACTTAGCACCATCATGCGTGTTATGAGTATTTATTTTGTAAAGCTACGGAAGATTTATGTTTTGAAATTCTTGGTGAAAAAAAAAAGATCACAGATAGATTACACAAAGGAATGAATGTGTACAAAATGATCTGATTTTTACTGCCGATTTACTTAGGGAGGGGGCCCCAGAAGGACAAACGGACGAGGTGAGCAAGATCGTCCTGATTTGTAAGTTCCCTAAAATTCATGTTAGCTCAATCAGTTCTACCACCATATGAAACTGCACTACAAAACATTCCGACGCATGCAGAGCTAACGAATAAACTGCAATAGGCTGTTAACTTCTTCAAGCCCAGAAGACTTTTATAAGAAATTGAATGCCTTTTTCTTTATCACTTTATCTTACTACTTAAAAATTTTAAGAGAATAAAATTTTATTGGGCCCAAAAAGTTAAGGGATGTTTGCATAAATTAGTTATTACAACTGTGACTTAGTAATTTAAACTTTATCACAGTGTACTGCTATATTATATATAAAATTTGTTATCTTTAATATTTATGAAATATATAAGTAAAGCTTAAACATACAACACATATATTGATGTTTCTTAAATGCCAATTATAAAAATATTACTTACCTCCTGTTTTTCCAATTTATTTTGATCTTCAATTCTTGTAAGTATTTCAGTCATATTGGTTTCTAAAACCATTCCACCCATCACTAATTCATTGAGAATATAATGAACTTTGTCTACATGAAAGATAAGGTCGAGTTCACATACATTTTCAAAACATTTATCCAATGTTTCAACAAAAACTTGTATCAAATCTAAGATTCCCAATTCTGATTCTGAACTATCAACACAGAATACAAAATATAATGTAGCATAATGCCGATAAATTAACTTATAATCGGATCCACCAATTAAACTTCCACCTTCTAGAAAATTACAAACATTATCATCTCTCTTCGAAACTAATTGAAATGTTTCTTTTATTATCTGTTGTTGCATATCCTCATTCTGAAAAAAAAGACACAGTCTATTGAATTCTGCAGTAGAATATAATAACAAATTATAACTGTTGTTATACTTACAAAGTATTGATAAAATTTAGAAAGTCTAGGCTTCCCATGATTATTAAATACTAAAATAGCTTTAATCATGATTCACGATCAATTAAAAAAATAAGGTCTAATTTTATTATTGAAAAAAACACAGATGTTTCTTTCATTCGTATAGAGGTTAGTTTCGAACGTCAAAAATGTACTTTAAAAAAAATAATTTTTTTCCAACATTGCATTATTAAGGAAATTCATACTAATAAACATTTAATTTAAGAAAATAAATATTTAAGAAAATTTAAGCAACTAAATATTTCATTTTGCAGCTGTCACTGTATTTATGCATTATTTATAATCATTAATTTAAAAAATAACTTAGAAATTATAGTAATTTTATGCAATGAAATAACGTCACAATAAAGAGAAATTTTTCTACGTAAATATTTCTCATTCCATGTGAACACTATACTATTACCACAGACAAAGTATAGATTAGATATACTATTCAATAACGAATCTTTTGACTCAACTCTCTGGATTCCCTTACCATTATAGTATCATTCCCAACATTATCGATTCAACATATTTCAAATGTACTGTAATATTATTTGAATTAATAATACTATTTCTAAAGTCTTTTCTTTATTTGACTTTACTGATTCCTAAAATAAAAAAGAATGTGTTCTCCGAGTACATTCGAAACAACCCAAGGACTGCATAAAAAGATAATCGCGATCACAGCAAACCAGCTCGTATTATTTGTTATATAATTCATAATTATACCATATATATAATGATGCAATTAGTAATTGTATATCAAATAATGATTGTCCAGGTCTCACCGCGTGGAGGTTGCTGTGAATGGAAACCCTCCCTATCCACGACCCATCCACCCTCTTTTTACGCAAAAAAATTTAATATCAAATTAAAAACATTAATTTATAAGCAAATGCTTCTTTTAATGTGCGTTTGCAAAAGTGTTTTTCTATCTCGTAACTTTAATTTACTAAATTCACATATAAAATAAGAAATTTTCAAAATAAATCGCGAAGAGAGCCTCAACACTTAAAATTAATTAATTTTCAATAATTTTAACCATCAGAAATAAAGTCAAAAATAAATGTATAATAAACCAATTATTTACAATAATGAAACCAATTATAGTGAAATAGAGTAATAATAGAATCCAAATTCTGCTTCAAAGACCGATAATATGAGCTATCGATGATTGTAACTTGTCAAGTACACAGTCAACGATGAAAATAAAAGAAAGTTTCTTAATTTTACTGAGATTATAATTAATAAATGATTAAACACGAACATACTATTTAAATGAAGCGGATAGAAGTGTAGAAATGTTGATGAAGTCGAAATGAAAGTACTAATAACAACAGGGTAACGCTCGACGAGACAAATTTTCGCTCCACGACATTCAAGAGTACAATGACACCTCAGAGCACGATTCTCCGCGAAACTACGCATTCGAATATTTTGCACCAATAGCAAAGCTCCATTTGACGTGACAATATATTACGCCAATAGGAACAACGTTCAATTTCATTTGAGAATATTCTGCACTAATAGGCACGCTTGATTTGACTTTAACAATAAATTTCGCCAATAGGAGCGTTCGTATATACAAGCGCGCGCAAATTTAGCGTATTCAAACAGTCAAATGGATGAAATTGAGGAATAGAGAACGTATTTAAGACAATGTTCAGTAACAAGTACGAATAAGATTATGTTCTTAATGAAAAGCTTTTGTTTCATCATAATTTTATGTTTATCATCAAGCATAAAGGATAAAAATGGAGACTGAGAAAAATCTATCATAAAACAAAGAATATTATAATTTGTTTTTAACAACATAACGTTGATTATTCAAATTGTTTAAGATAATTAAAGATTGTTGTTTATTAGACTTGAATGTTAATAATTGTTAATATGTTAAATGTTAATAGAGGTTGATATTTTGATAATTTGATTTTGATATTTTGATACATACGTATAAGTATGCAAATTTCATGTGGGGATGAAACAAAATAAGATCTTTTTGCACGTAACGACGATTCTAGCAACTTCGATAATTAGACTGATTATAATTCCTACATCCACCGCTTTAAATCATAGGGAGCATGTCAAAACCTCTGATTTTTTACGCAATCGGTATTTCAGAATATATAACATAACAATATAGCCCATAAGATGCCAAGTCTCCATACCACAGCCTTAGTAAATGTCTGTACTCCGTTTGGTCTGTGTCTATATCTCGACTGTGCTGTTATAGTTGTTACCAGAGAGGAAATTTCCTCTCTACTGGTACAGTGCAATAATACAGTACAAAACAGAGAAATCAAAGTAATTAACACTAGGTGGAACTGCATTCGCGCGATATCTGACAAATGACGAAATGACAAGCTATTTGGATTCAAGGTACAGTCTAAGAATCACGAAGATTTGAGTAGAAGCTTTTTCTTTTTTTTTTATTTTTGTCATATACTCTAACGTGAAATTTCTGCGATATGTTTTGATAAATCGTAAGTACGATCTTACGACAGAGGTAAATGGCGAGTTGTCAAATGCAGCGTAACGCAATCACCGCATTTCAAAGGTAAGGTTGTTTATAATGTATCCAACTGAAAAATTGAATTTTTTGTTTTATGTCAATATTTAGCAATATTTATTACAGTTTATAAAGATAGATCAATTTTGTATCGTACAAAGTAATAAGTAATATACATTTATTATATCAATATTTTACACTAAATTTATATTCGCTATTGATGCATCTATGATTGAATTAAATTGCTACATTATTTCTTAACTGATACAATTTAGGACATTAAGAAATGTAACTATTAATAATTTCATTGAAATAATTTTAAAAAACCTGACTTATGACGATCTATGTTGTAAAAGTGTTTTCAATGTTTGAGACCATAACATTTGATTTATTACTCCATTCAATTTCAAAATTGACATTTATTTTGTTTCATAATATTATTATAAATGTTACCTATTTATTTTTCAAATAATCATTATCATTGAAAAATGCATATATTGATAAAGTAGCTCTTATGCTTTTGTTAAATAAAAAATGATATACAGAGGATCATCTTGATTGTTGACAATCAAATAAGATAGAATTAAATGAGTAAAAAATTAATAAGGTAAGACTATATAAAGAAAAATCCAACATTACTTATTGGCCATCACAATATTAATATTATATATTTGTATTAATATTATTTGTTCTTAGATGGGCAAATCGCGACTATTGCCATTGAAATTGCCATCAACCACCAATATAGTTAATAATGGAATAGTTAAAGGAAAGATATCATTTGTCCGAAGATTAGCAGTAGGATTTATGATCTTAGCTACACTTGGTTTAATATATGTACCAGCATACCATTCAGCTCAAGGCCCATTTTTAGGCTTAGGTGAGACTCCATCTTCTCCAAAACACATTGGTGTTTCACATTTGGTAGCCTCAGTAGGTATGCATTCACTAACATTGCTAGAGCTTTTGTTGTGTTATAAACTAACAAGACTTGATATGTAAATCTACTTTCACTCTTCTCTTTATAATTATTTGTCAGTTACAAATTTAAATTCTATGGACTATAATAATGTAAGCTTAAAAAATACTGTAAGAATTACATAAATAAGTATAGTTTATATAGAACATATTTACATATTACCTACTATCATATTAAATACCCAATGAGTCAAGGATTTTTTTTTAGAAGGGAAGGAATTCTTTTTATAATGATAAGTAGTAGGTAATTTATTCAGTTGTATATTCATGGGAATTCATGTTAGAATTAGCGAAAAGAAAAAATAAATTTGAATAGTAGAAAAAGTATCTGCAGTATACTTCAATCTTCCTTTTTCCATCCACTTAATGTAGAATGCTTGAGTGATGCTATAATAAAATAATTATTTAATTTTATTAAGCATGCATATGAAGTCAAAGCTTAAGGAAAAGAATTTCATGAATATAACTTTCCTTATAGAATTAAGATAAAATATTTCTGTAAATATAAATAATTTACAGCGCAATTGCCAGGATGGGCATATAATACTTCAAGAGATCTTTGTGTATATATTCATCCAGAAAATACAACTTCAGTTTTAAGTCCTAATGATATATGTTCTTCGTCACCATATCTTTTCATAGTTATTTGTTCAGCTGTTACAAATATCCAAGCTCGAACAGCTATAAGAAGCACTTGGGCTAATAAGAATAATTTAGATAATATATATAACTCGACTGTAAAGATAGCATTTCTTTTGGGACAAAGTGATAATGATACACTTAATGTATGTATTTATGTGTAAAATTTCTTAAATGAAAACTGTTACAACAAAACCAATAACAAATTACATTACAGAGTATAATAGCTGAAGAAAGCCATCAATACAATGATATCATTCAAGAAAAATTTTATGATACTTATAATAATTTAACATTGAAATCTGTAATGATGTTGAAATGGATAACATCAAATTGTGGCCAAGCAAAATATCTCATGAAAACAGATGATGATATGTTTGTAAATATTCCTAGTTTAATGAAAACTTTACAATCAAAGTCACTAACTGATACATTGTTAGGTTCTCTCATCTGTAATGCTAAACCTATTTTAGATCCAAATAATAAATGGTAAGTAACATACATATCATAATATAAATATAAGATAAGAATATATAGAAAGAGAATCCATACAAATGTGTTTAATTAGGTATACACCAAAATATATGTATTCAGGGAAAATATATCCTAATTACTTATCTGGTACGGGGTATGTAATGAGTTTAGATGTGGCATTTAAATTGTATCATGCAGCATTAAGAACACCATTACTTCACTTGGAAGATGTTTACATTACTGGTCTCTGTGCAAAACATGCAAAAGTACGACCTGTAAATCATCCTGGATTTAGTTATGTTCCACGTAAACTGGATCCTTGTACATTAAAAAATGCTATTACAACACACAAAGTAAATGTGTCCAGTATGTATGTTATATGGAACAAATTGAATGATACAAGTCTCTCTTGTAGTAATCATTCTCATATTGATAAGAAATCAGTTACATTAAGCAGAAGTGGTAGAAACATTGGATATTATACAGTAAAGAGAAGACCTATTAACAAATGTGTTTAAATTAACTAAAATTTTTAAGTATTAAACCTGTTATTTATTATTGATTTAATATTTATTAAAACAAAATTCTCGATAAGTATTATGATAATTATAAAACAGAGTCGTACTAAAATTATATTGACGAAGAGAACTTTTTTTAAAGCTACAATAAGAGAGATTTATAATTGATGTTTGAATAAAAGTTTTACAGACTATTTTTCCATATGAATAGCAATAGTTTTTAAGAAAAATATTGTCAATTAGACTTGCTCTTATGAGTTAACTTCATTTTTTATGTAAAAAGATCTAAATAATTCGGAATCTTCAATGATGATATCTTATTCAATTTAATATAATTTTAACAAAAACTAGAAAAGCAAAACTAGAAAAAAACTATATAAAACATGTTACAAGTGTATTAAATTACACTCTTTGTCTAAATTGAAAGAATTTCACTTTGATATTTTCTCACAATTCTAAGAGAATTGTTATGAGAACATATGTATATATACATGCGTATATTTTGCTATTTGTACCTATTGCCAGTAAGTCTTAGTAGTTATTTCTTTAATAAAAATTTATTTAGTTTAAAATTTGTTCAATATTATAAAACATTGGTATATTTTCTTATACTCAAATATTCTAATTATTTTAGTAATCATTTGCGTAATTTTAAAATTCGCCGCTTGTTATTTATTACCTATACATAACACTATATACAACTTAGTAATTTTAGTTGGGACTATTAAAAGTAGAAAATTCATCCATCCAATTTTGACTGTATGTATTTTGTGCAAAATACCATTGTTAGTGTCGTATTATGATATTTACATATCAACGACACATATATTTAACTAGTATGAATTTGATGTAGCCTATTGTATGCTGAGGATATATAAAATTTTGTAAAAGTTCGTTATAACGTATTAATTAATACTAGTGATATTCATAATAATAATTACATTTCTTGTACTCCAACTAATCGAAACGATTACCATTTTATACGATATTTTAATGATTATGGATATAAAAAAGAAATACATTCCTTGCTAATTCTAATGCAAAATGCATTATTAGTACACCAATGTTTAAATCAATTATTAGCTCAATTAAGTAATACGAATTCATACTCATTAAGCTTGTTGAGTGAGATTCGTTCACTAGTGAAAGCAAAACTAAGATTATTAATGACTCTACGGACTATTCTAGTGGCCTTAGAGAAAAAGATCTTGTTTTATTTTATATAAATATATTGTTAGAAAAATTGAACTTTAAAGTTTTTCTAGCATATTACGAAATTTGGTGCTATATAGCAATTAATTATACGTTCGCCGGATGTACTTTTTTACAGGTCATCATTTAATTTTTATGAAAATTAAGTTTTACATAATAGTAAAAATGTATTTTTGAACATAAAATCGATAAAATTTAATAACAAATTTTTATTAAAAATATTACCACGCTTGTTGTTTCTTAGATGGACTGTACACAAGTGCATACGGTATTGATACATACGAAAATTTAACGATGCATTTATCTTTACAAATTTATATATACATACATACATATATATATATATATATATATATATATATATATATATATATATATATATATATATATATATATATATACAAGTGATTTCTTACGCGCGTCTATTAAATTGTCAAAAATTTGTGTCCATTAATAAATTGTATAACAAAAAGAAAAAAATATTGTTAAGGGTATGAAAAACGTATTCTTTTTCTAGTTTTCCTCCCATAAAAAATGAAGAAAAATCAACATTTGTAGCAAATTATTATTCCATAAAATTTTAATAAAAAATACCATATTTAGAAAATTATGTTTAGAAAATAAATACACAGTAGATATCTTATACGTATTACGACATAATTATTGTATGCATAAATATTTATACACAATTATTACAAATGATTTTATAAGTATATGTGTATTTAGGGACAATATTCTTTTTTAAAATTTGTTAAGAATTTAATTGCCTCTTTTTTCCTTTTTTTTCAAAACTGGATCCCTTTTAAAATCAATACTAGATAAATTCTCTAATCCTTCCTTTAATTCTATTTTGGAATATTTTTTTGGAGCAGATTCTTCGGTATTAAAATGTACAGCCTCTAAACTTTCTGTTAATTTAGCTAATTTAATCTTTTGTTTTTTATGTAACTTTGACAGTTTCTTTTTCTTTATTTTAGTATTTAAATAATCCACTTTCTTTTTAAAGTATGCATCTGATATATCTGGAAGTGTCTTGGTTGTATCAACTTGCTTTACAGCTAATTCATTACAAGAAAGTTCTGTTTGAAATTTGATCTCTAATGTTTTAATATCTTCATCTTTAATCAAAGGTAAGTCATTTTTGTGTGATCTTTTAAATTTCTTTGCTTGAGAACCATGCAATTCATCTTCCCATGTATCAGTGATATTAGTGAGATTATATTGATTGTTTTGATCTTTCTTCTTTTTTAATTTATTCTTCTTCTTTTTACTTTTTTTTGTTGGTGAAGATGTACCTGTATATTCGTTTTCAGTATGATCATTTACTTGATCCTGAATGTTTTTTTTAGCTACAGAATGCACTACATAATTTAATGTATTTTCTTCTTTTTCAGCACTTTCAATATCACAAGAAATTGAACTTCTCTTTTCTTTCTTTCTTTTCCTCTTTTTACATTTTTCTTTATTTTCCCGTTTTAATTCTCCTTTTACTGTGGCATGTATATTTCTTTCATCACTATCGCTTACATTACATAAAATATTTAATTGATGACTTAAGTTATTTATAAGTCTTCTATTCTTTTTATTAGTGGTTTTACATCCTTTTGGAATCATTACACTTTCAGTAGAAGTCATTGGTAATACTATGTTTTCATCATTAATCTCTTCATATTCATTATTATGGGATATGATATTGTTTTCCAATTTTGTAGTGTTTAATAAATACTTTTCTTGTTGGGCAATTCTTTTTAATTTTCCATTTAATTGTAATCCATGTCTGGCTCCTTTATGGGCAGTTCTACCACCACATAATTTAAATAACTCTTCATCTGTTAAAGGAACATGTTTGATATTTTCTTCAATATTTTGTTTTTTATGCATATTAGAACTACTTATCAGTATTAAGTTGCCATTAAATAATTTAGTAGTTTTAAGAAAATTTCCATATTTAGATTCATTTTTATTTAACTCTTCTTTAGGAAGATCATTAGTTGTATTTTCTTTTGAAACAGATATTGAAACTTCATCAGTTCGTGATTCAACTTTGATACTACTAGCTGCTTTGTTAAAAGCATGTTCCCACCAATTATTCCAATCTGTATCTTTATATCCCACTCCTGCTGTATCAAATTTTAATTTTTGTTTTAAAGGTTCTGTAATGCCACTTTCATATTTACCTAAACCTTTACCTATATCAATAAAATATGAAAAAACATTTACAAACGTGTATTACAAAATTTACATAACAAATTTATTTAACAACGAAGTACACAAATAAACATTTAAATACATAATACTTTAAAGGTATTAAATGTAATAGTTATAATATAACTATTATTATATCATAATAATGCTTGTAAAATCATACCTTCCGTCCAGCCATATTTCATAAGCTGAGACTTTGCAAAGTCATTCATGTTTAAACTTTCGTTACTATAATCTTATATAAAAAAATGTCATTTAACAACTTACAAATACAGCACAATTTACGAATGATACATGTTTTCATTAACTAGAAGCAGAACTTACCTAGTGAATGAAAACTATATTATTTGCTGGATATTCTGCATATTGAAATTTCCATAACATCCGTATTGTGGCGCTACTGTACAACTGTGAGCTATTACGCGATTCACAGAAATTTTGTCCAATTTTAATATCTAAGGAATTTTCATAAATATTTTCTTTTTTAATATTTTTTTTTTATTATTTTAACATAAACATTGCATTATTAATTTGGATTTCTTGCTCTTATTTCAATAATATTTCTTTGTATAGTATCTTTTATACATATTATTTATATGTACTTTGTTAATAAAAAAATCTTGAAATGAATATTAAACATGAAATGATGTTATCATTATTATTAGGGATTATATAATACTGTTAGATGAACAACTTTTATTTAACTAAAATATATTAAAAATATATTTTAGTACTGCGTATGTATCATATACTACATAAAGAGGATGCTCAAGTCTTCAGATAGATCTGCAACTTGTCCACGGTTTGACGTTCGTTAGCCAACAAACACATAAAAAATGGCTTTATAATACTCGTCTTGCCTTAACGTTACGTTTGCCATGATAATACACCATTATACAACGAAATTTATTCGACTTATAGTACCAATATTGTTCGATGGCAAGGAAATGAACAATTTCAAACAGTAGATTTGATGAAACACATTTAATATCTTGTAACAACATCATCGGAATATTTAATTATACATATTAAGAACGAAACGAGGTTTGTGAACTTTATACCTTTACCAATATTTGTGATATTTTACGAAATTTGCATTCATTTCTACTTTTATATAATATCATTGGATTCTAATGTTGCATAAAAAAATTTTGCGCAAACATTTTATCTCAACTATATCTTTATTCGATATTTAATATCGAATAAAATAAATGAAATTAATAAGCATCTTACTTTAATTGATTGAATTAATGAGATTAATGTCGTAGAATTATTTTACTATAATGTTTATAGATATATTTCGTGCATTATTACTTTTTATTTTCAAAAATAACACATTTCTTTAATCAGTTTAGGTATATATTGATATTATAAAAAGATGGCATTGCGTGAATTGGTGGAGGGTGACTGCGGTGGACCCAGTTCTTTAATTCGTTTAACATCACATTTTGTACGTGATCATGGATTCAAAGAAGAAGGAATACGTCATCCTTTTGATCATGGGGAACCTTTCCAAACTTCAGATTCAGACCAGTTAGTTAAACAATTTTTAGAAGAAAATCCTTCATGTCCTCAAACATTTAGAATGGATAATTTATTGCAAGAAATGCGTGAAATTGATCAAAATATTCATCCACCTATAGCAGCACCAGGAGTTGCTCAAGAATTAACCAGTTTAGATACAGCTTGGGCAAATCAATATCTTGAATCAGGACGTCATTTTAATGTAATTCTCATTTTATCATTGGAATTCATATATTAGCAGCATTATAGTATAAAACAAATATTTATTACAAATTTGTATTTTCTAATTAATACAGGAACACCATGCCGATGACATTTGGCATCATGAGATAGAGCAGAATTCAAACATTATAACTCATCAAAAACATGAACTTGGATTAGGACCAAAATGGGCAGAAGAATATATAGAACATAGCAAAGATACTATACACAATAACATAAATATGGAACACCCAACAGAAGCAATAGAAAACAGTGATAATCCTAACTTTGAATATTCGAAGTTTATGAAATTTATGAAACAGGAAGGAGATGTTCCCACAAAAAACAATGAAGAATCACTGCCAGATGTTCAGAATACAAGTAAAGACTGGACAGAACAATATGAAAAAGATAATCAAAAGACTGAAGACAAAATTTCTACCAATAATAGTCAAGAAAATGAAGTGACAGCTAAGATAGAAGAAGTAGCTGCTGCTAGTAATTGGATAGATGAATTTCAAAAAGAAAATATTTCTTCAGGTTGGTAAACATATTAGTACCAAGTTAGTATCTGTAACTAATTCTCCTTATAGACATATTTATAAAAACAAATTTTTATTCTAGAGACAGACAATTATGAATCTACATTCTTGAAGCTTCAAAATGAATGGGAAAAGATTTCATCATCTGGGGAACTATCTTCCAAGCATCCATGGCTTTCAGAATATGATACTTTTTATGATCCATTTAAAGATTATGAATTTCGTGAAGAAAATCCTATGAAAAATGTTCCTAATGCATTAGAAGAGGGTAAAAAAAGATTGAAAGATGGTGATTTACCAAGTGCTATACTTTGCTTTGAAGCAGCAGTACAACAAGATGAAAAAGATTCAGAAGCTTGGTTACTTCTTGGTAAAACTCAAGCTGAAAATGAACAAGATCCATTAGCTATTTCTGCTTTAAAACATTGTCTAAGTTTGGATCCTATAAATAGTGCTGCTCTTATGGCACTTGCAGTTTCATATACAAATGAATCTTACCAAAACCAAGCATGTGTAACACTTAAAGAATGGTTACTAAAAAATGAAAAATACAAGCATCTATCAGTACGAAAGGCTAGTAGTCCTGAGCAACAATCAAAATCCAATGTGTCAACTATTTTGTTTAAGTAAGTAATAATAAGTTTAACAAAATACACATATATAGAGTAATATCTAATATTCTTCTTACTTTTTCTAGTGACGTACATGAAGAAGTAAAAGATCTTTATATTCAAGCTGCACGAATGAATCCGTGGAATGAAATAGATGCCGATGTACAGTGTGGATTAGGAGTCCTTTTTAATTTATCTAATGAATATGATAAAGCTAGCGATTGCTTCCAAGCAGCGCTGCAAGTACGCCCTGATGTATGTAATAAATTAATCTTTTGTAATGCGTATTAGCAATTGTTAATATATTATCGAAAACGTAATATTTTCGGAAGGATTCTAGATTATGGAATAGATTAGGTGCAACTTTAGCTAATGGTCAAAAATCGGAAGAAGCTATAAATGCGTATCATCATGCTTTAAAATTATCACCTGGATTTATTAGAGCTCGTTACAATCTTGGAATTTCTTGCATTAATCTTGCTGCATATAAGTAAGTAAAATTTTTACATTATGTACAGTTTTTTTACATGATTAAATTATTTATTTTTCTACAGAGAAGCAGGTGAACATCTTGTAATAGCGTTAAACCAACAAGCTGCTGGTCGTGGAGTTCACGGTGAAAACTTTTCACCGAAAGCGATGTCAAATACCATTTGGTCAACACTGAGACTTGTCATTTCGCTTATGCACAAATATCACTTAAATGAAGCTATAGAAAACAGGTATGGTATGGTATATATAAACAAGTAATACTTCTTAATAAAAACTATTAAATTTCATTATATAAATAGTGGTACTCTTTATTATTTCAGAGATCTAACAAGGTTGAATAAGGAATTTGAGATTGTATAGAATATTGTTGACTTCACCTGTTAAAAAGTATAAAATCTTTTTAACTTAGTGTATAAGATATCGTAAAATAAAGTAATTAAAAATATTTTTCGTAGTTGAAAAGTGTACATAAAAAAAAGAACATTAAGAAGATGCTGTCATATAATTTCTTTGTTATAAGAAGGGTTAAGTTACATATATTAGATGTCAAAAAACTAATTTGTTGGATATGTTTGGTAGATATACAACTTTTTATTGTTTTATCTTATATAAATTAAAAGCTATTATACTATAATAAAATTGTTATGCATTTAATAAAAATTAGTTAAAATAATTGAATCCCTGAGATAAAATAATTCAATAGAGAAAAATTGGTAATATCATATGTAAAAAAAGAAATGGAACGAGCGATCCTGAAACAATAAAATAATTTCCATCCTTCTTTTCCTTTCTTCCTTTAAATAAATAAATAGCATTATAAAAATATGATTACATAATAAAGAAGCATTCTGATATGAGTTACAGCTATGTATTATTTCTTTATAATTTATAAATATCATAGATCACTTCTAACATAATTATATTACATTTGTAACAAAGAGAAATTAATCCTAAAGGCACATTAAAGTCACATATAATGTAACATTCAGAAAGTGATGAAAATACATTATAGGATCAACAAATATAATAAAAAGTAACTACCTTAGCAGTACGTGATTTCCTAAACACATGCCACCCCGCCCTTAGCGGTTAAAATATAAACAATTTTTAACAAATTCTTAGAAATATTCAAACAGCAGTCAAAAATACAATGATCGTTACTACAAAATTTCTTAGTTCAGTGTACAAAGCAATCTATTACGTTAAATATTATATATAACATTGTAAAATTTTAATATCTATATGCTTGGTTCTCTGTATAAACTTTTCATAATTATGATTCAACTATTTCATTAGCTAAGGGAAAGATAACATACGTCTAGATATAATACAATATATCTATATAGAACATTTCAACAATCAATAATAGGTGAATTAATTTTATCTATAGTATTTGTCTTTAGTTTCTGACAATTTGTTATATATAATACAACTTCTTATCCATAAAAAATCTTGTGCACGACCAAGATTTTAATCAAGATCGAGCATTTTAAATAATTGCATTAAAATAAATGTGTACTTTTAAAAATATTATACAAATGATTGAGTATATTCAATAACGATTTGTAAATTTATAGTTATATTCAATAAGAAAAAACACCTATATAAATGAAAAAAGTATCTGAAATGTGATCACAGAGATAGAAAGTCACTAGTTACGTTAAACGCCAAGTAATTTTAAGCAAAAAGTTATAATTTATCAAAGTCGTGCCATATGAAAAAGTATCGTTTTCAACAAATTAGATTAAGTACAATTTGTTTCGAATCTATTTTCTCTAGAATGTATAATTTTCGTGCAACACAATTTTTTGTTGCATTTAGATCATATGTTTTTTTTTCTTTATAATTAAAATTGGACCTATGCTATCATCAAATGACGATAAAATTGATCAGTAGAAATTAGCGCTCACAATTTTAAAGTCGATAAAAGTTGTTGTCCAGTTTCTATTATTAAAGATTTAACATGTTCAGCGTGCATAATTTGATTACACATTTCACTGCATTTTTGAAATGTTATTACATCATCTTTTGGAAGAACACGATGTAAACTTTTTAAGGACAACGTATGTGGTAGATAATTCAAAATTGCTGAAACGATAAAAAGTATATTATAATACAATTTAATATACTTCAGCATAAATATATCGAAAAAATTTACCTTTCATAATTTGCGTGTATAAACACTGCAATTCTTGTCGAGAGTTCGATACAGCAATCTTATTTTGCGTTAACTCAATTAAATACTTCCATTCAGAATCTTTAGTATATATGTCCTAAATTTGTAACACAATTTTATGAAATTCAATCATAAAAACAAATTGAAAATACCGTAAAAGTAGTGGATTGAAATATATGGTATTTACCTTTGCATATTGCACAACAGCTTGAGGACAATTATCCATTAAAAGTGTTGTTGTTTCTTCAGTATTTTGAATGCACAACGCTTTTAAAGATAAACTGCCATCAATCTCTTGTGTTTCAAGAAATTGCTTAACTTCATATAAGCACTCATTTGGTATAAAATCACAAGATAATACAGACTGTAATTTAAACAATTCCGTTGGTATAGTTTTTTCAGAGTCAGTCTTATCGATATCAGCTAAATCTTTTAGATCGCTCACATTCAAAACTTTTTGATAATCTTTCGCATACGGTGGCATCCCGTTTAAATAATGAGGTCTAAACTTCACAAATATGAAGTTATCATAATTTTCTTGTACGTTTTCTTTATTTTCTATTTTGTACACTTTTGTTTGTGTTAACTTGCCTAAGTATGATCGTACTAATAGCTTAAAAGCTTCAACCAAAGCGAAATCCGTACGTATTTGATTTTTATTTATAACAGACGAATCTATAATCAATTTTGTACTAAAGTAGTTGTGAAGATATTTTTCGAGAAATACTTGTAATGTCATTGCCGCATTATGCCCATCTCGTCCTACTCTTGATGGTAAATATTCTAAAAACACCTGTATAATTTGATGAAGAGATAGGATTCCATCCTCTTCGATTAATTGTATTAGAATTTCAGCAAAGGTTGAATTTTTCTGACGCATTAACGTTCCAGCGAAATCTGAAAACGTAGGAATCATTGGACTTCTCTTTTTCATCGCCGTCATATCAAACAACAGGTCCCAATGTTCTAAAACTATTTTCTTGACACATAATGCTGAGACTGGTTCAAGTACTTTCTCTGCTTGTTCTTGTTTTTCAGCTTGTATGTATAAGAGTGCCAAAGCTAACTTGACTAATTCGTCCGTTTCATATAATAACAAAAGATGTATTAGTTTTTCTGTAGTATATTCTCGTAATACGGGACTACTGAAAATCAATTTCAATAAGTCTGGTTTCTTTAATTTACATATTATTTCTACAATATTAAATCCTTGGAACAAGGCATCTGCTTCCGGACCACTTTTCATCGTGAAAAGTATATCAGTCAAAAACGTAACGAGACCCGGTGCATCTTGACTCGATTTCCTAGATAATACTTCTGAAGGTTTTAAACCCGACATTTTATAATAGGGTATACAGAAATCCCAATCTGAGTCATATTCGGAACGAATATAATAGTCTCCAAGCAGCGCGCATGATTGATTATACAAGTTCTTCAATTTCAATCCATTTTTATTTGCGATATCATCAAATTCATTAATGTCTGAGCAATTATACACAGCGTCTTTAGCTAAACGTATCAAAGCATGAGCTTCCCCTAACAAATGTCGGTATGTGCTAGGACTAGAAGATTTATGACTCCTCGCTGCGTTTAAAACATCGTAATACAAATTCTCCAATTTAGGTAAAATTAAAGAATATAAAGTCCAAGAGTTTTCTGCTTTGGCTAAGAGGATTAGATAATTTTTGCTATGTAATAATTTCTGTATCCCCAGAAATGGCCTTAATCCTATTAAACAAACAGGCTCAGAAACACTAGGGCATGTAACTCTTACATTTTCTATATCATTAGACATTCTAGCAACATGATGAGATAAACGTAGAGTGTAAGATTCAAGACCAGCTTCAGTCAATGCATGCAAAGCAGTATGCTCTAAAGCTACATGATTAACAGGTGCAGTAAATGGATAAGTAGTTAAACAAGTTGCATCTGTAGGATTTGAGCTAGTAGCAGAGAAATGATAAAGATATCCTTCTTGCAGTGTGCATAAGAAGCAACTTACGCCCTGCAAATATGTATATTTATCTGATCTGAGGATTGATTTTTTTAGACAAGAAGTATTACACTCCTTCCTCATGTATAATGGCTTCAATAAAGAGCAGCTGAACAGTTCAGAACTTCCATCAAGTTTATTATTAGCTGCCATTACTTTAAGAGACAATAAATTTTTTATTGTATAATTTTCCGACCATCCTAAATCAGGAGAATTCGTTTTAATTATAATCCTTATTTCTGATGGGTTTAATACGAAAGGACTTAATGCATGCCCAGGTCCTGCTCTTTCCAAACTTATAGATGGTAAATTTATAGTCAAGGGTTGTGAATATCCATCTATAACTTCTTGATCAATTAATCTTTGTAATTCATCCCTTTCATTATACACTAAATGATCCAAATTTATAACAGTGTCATTATTATTAGATTTTATTTTTCTGAAATCTCCTGTCTCCAGTTTACTCCATATACTTGTTTTGGAACTTCTATGCCTCCTACCTTTAAATTTTGTACTTGTTCCACTAGAATCATTGTTTTCTGATACAATAAAGTGCAGATCTTGACTAGAACTTTTACATTTTGAATTTATTCCTTGCAATATTGTGTTATCATCTTGATTAGTCGTATTATTACTGTTTTCCACAAGAGAGGAATCAGTGGATATAGATGTTTTATCAATAGATGAAGAGTTTGTGGAAGTTAGAGAACTCAATTGATCAATATCTTCATACATTGAATTAGTCAATCGAAAAACACATAAATTTGTTTTATCCATAATTGATATAAAATCTTCAACAATTTCCATGTGTGTAGGAGAAAATGAAAAGCCCAAGGACCATGGTCGAGCCTCAAAATCTATAAACTTCATCTTTGATACTTGCTGTGTTTCAATTTTAAATTCATGTAAAATAGCACTATTTCCGGAAGCCACTAGGAGGTTGCCAGTACTTTGGCAGCAAGCAATGAGTGTAGGTTGCATATTTAATGGCAACTCTATCATTTCTAAGCTATTCAATGGTCGATTTAAACTTGGAGTAACACGCCCAGCTATTCTAGCACGCATAGGTTGACTTTGATCTTTTACCATAGCCCAGTTAACATAAATTCTAACAAAATTATTAATTGTTTTCCCTGTATGATTATTAATGCTTGCATCTCTAGATAATTTTGATTCTAACGTTACAACATAATCTTCTTTGGTACAGTGCACCATTTGATTAATCATATCAACTGTTGGAAAAACCGTATGTAGTTTAATATCAGATATCATCAATTCCCAAACTTCGACGCAATGAGTTGACAATGCTAGGAGTAGCATTTCATGTCCAGATGCATTTGCTATACAGCTTGCAGTTGGCTCCTCAATTTGAGTGATATTTTGCCCCAGAAAATTATGTACTGTGATTACACGCACCATGTTGATTTTTGTGCTAAAAGAGCTCTTTAAACATACCTATCTTACGTATGAAAAAAAAATACTATATCTAATTATAGTAAGTTGATCACCTTTGCAACTAAATTGAACATGAATTCAAGTTAATAATTATTTTGCTCAAATCTGATATAAAACTTATACTTTTTTACATTACTACATAATGTGATCGAACAATATTTAAAGATATAAATTAGCATAAAATTCGTTGAAGGTTATTTTACATTTTTAAACTATTACACAAGTTACTTGCAAAATGTGTGACAGAATAATAAGTTCGTTGTTTTTTCGAAATTTTTCAATATCAACGAGATATAATATATAGAATTAAGCGTAAGAAGATATCACCGAAATATCGCTTTCTTTCTGCTCCGATTAATAGGTATATATCTTAGACCGCCCAAAAATCCGTGTTAACGAACTCAATGACGCGTACTTTGACATTTCTAATTCATGTTTTATACATTTAATACCTTCATTATGTGACAAACATTGAATATTGAAAGTGACAAATTACGATAAAGTACGAGAAAACCAACTAACGTCGTGTGGAAATGAGCACTACGATATTTTATACATGATTTTGTACAATCTAAAAACACTACGAATATCACAAAGTAGAAGAATGCAAATATAGCTCGTTCGTTTGACAGATCTTTTAGTACGCGCATGTACACTAATGGTTAGAACATAATCGTGCTACATACGCGCTCTACTAGTTCTTGCCCGCCAAATGTGATAAATATGCTGTTTCGAAATGTAGGATAATTATAAAATATAAAATGCAAAAGAACTCTGTCCAGAAATAGTTAAAAAAATATAAAAACGAGTAATCTAAATATTAATTTTTGTAACGATTTTTAAAATATATCCTATAATGAATTAGATACATTCAAGTTACAAATCACAATTCATCTTTTAATTTTTATTACATAAAAAATTATACATATACATGCATTGTTATCATATTAATCCGATTTTAAAATATTAATTTTCTTAATCTATAATCATATGTTATATTAATATGTTATAAAATTATCATTATCATAAGGTATAAAAAGATTGTAACAAATGTTAATCAAATATATATTAAATGAACATATAATAACATTTATTTCATTCGTTATTTGCAATAAAATTGACACAATCCACAAGATACTTTGATCTAAAATCAATTTCATTGACACGCAATGACAATGCGAGAAATGGACCCTATAAAAATCTACCTTATGATTATCTTAACTATTTTGTTGAGATAACTTTCTCAATGTGATTTTTTAGAGTTTCTAGCTGTTTCATGGTTTCAGCATCTAATGTAGGAATGTGTGACATACGTAAACCATCATTAGGTAATAAGGACATAACATTGCCATTACGCAAAGGTACATTAATGTTAGCAATGTCTTCTTGAATAACCGCAGAAACCAATAAGGGGCTACCTTGCATGCTAAGAACCATTTCTCCTTGTCTTGGACGTCTTAATACATTTAATGGTGTATTAGGTTTTATTTTTGGTGTTACAAGATCAAATTCGTTAAACCCAGGTTTTGTAGCAGCAGGAGTTCTAAATTTATCGATTTTCATAGATATGTTGTTGATATGCTCCTTCTTTGTTATCTTCCTTATAGTTTCCAGGTTTATTTCACTAAGCTTCATTTTACTATTTCTTGAGGTACTACGTGTTCTTCTAGTAGTAGGAGGTGCGACTTTTCTAGCTCTTGATGTACGTGTTGTCGTAACACTTTCAGTAACGTATCCATCGTCCGTCCCGTTAGTAATTCTTTTACCAACTTTCTTTCTTTTCTCCGTTGGAGCCAATTTTAGTGAACGGTCGTCGACGGACGACGAAACTTCATTACAATTTTCTTTCTCTTCGTCAGCCTCACAATTGAGTATCTCGCCAAGAGTCATCTGTCGTATTTCAGTCGGAAGCCGAGATAAGGTAACATCAACAAAAGTTTCAAGACCTTTTATCGCCATTTTTGATTCTGCCTCCAGCTTCGATATTCGCAAATGTGCCTGTCGTTCAAAATCTTTGATTAATAAGTCACTTTCTTCTGCAGAGTGCTGTTCTTGTTTTGGTTTCCGAACATGTTTTGTGCGTGGCATCTTTAGCAGGCAAAAAGTAAGGGATGTAACCAAACTGCTTCCTTGCTTCTTCTATTACACGTGGTTTATTCAAGCTTAAACTAAATGTGAGCTTACATATAAATAGTATTCACAAATTCCTTGTTCGTCTGATTTACATTAAAATGTTTTCAATCTAGCTTACCGCCGTTAACAGTTTATAATTCAATAGCAATGATTATAGAAAAGTACAGAATGACAAAATGGTTACAGAATACGTACAAAGAGCAACCTGTCGCCGTTTACACGTATTACATTCTATGTGTTCAAAAATGCACTTCAATCAGTGTACTCAGTTTGATTTAAATTACGTGAAGAAAAAAACCCGCGTCAAATTTCTTAGGTTGCGTATTATTTTATCTCTCACAATTATAAGCTGTTAAAGTAGTTAAATTTATTCATAAAATTACATAAGTAATTGAAATTATTACTTTTTGTTTTAAGTTATATACATAACGGATATATGATAATAATTATTGGATAAGTGACTATCTATATCAAAAATTATGGAAACAAGAATTTTAGATGAAGAATGGAAGTTTTAGTAATGATATTAAGAATTGGCAAATAATTTCAAGTGAACGTTTTGCATATATTCTTAATATTAATATTGGCATAGTTTCTACAAAATTTGTCAAGACCTTATCATTCAAACATTAAAATGGACACTACTATGTATTATGAAAAACCACTTTCTGATTATAGACGAAATGAACGGCAAGAGATGTTGATAGCTGCTCCATTAGACTTGTCATTCAAAAAAGCAACCACAATGAATGGTATGTTAGTAATATGATGCATTATTAAAATGATATATTTTCTGAATTGAAAGATAATATTAATAAAAATATTTATTTTGTTACAAAAGAATTGGCAAATAAACGCCCACAAGCAGTACGAACGGGTAAAATTCCGTTACGAACAGCTGCAGATCGTTTTGTAACATGTTCCTTGTGGTTAAGCAATAATTCATTGACATCAATGTTCGGATTTGAAAATCTTGCACAAAAGCTTCTCGATGATCCATCGCACCTTAGTTGGCTCGATCTTTCTTTCAATGAGATAGAACAAATTGCTGATGATATTACACATTTTCCGAATTTAAAAATTTTTTATTTGCATGGAAACAATATTTCGGATATAAATGATGTTGTAAAATTGAAAAAGTTATCAACTCTTAAATCTTTAACGCTACATGGAAATCCCATTGAAAATCTTCCATATTATAGAGGATACATCGTTCACATTCTTCCACAATTAACAACGCTAGACTTTTCAGCGGTACTATCAACTGAGAGGAAGAAGGCAGCACCGGCTGGATTTTACAAAATAATATATGGTAGTACATGAATATAAAACTTTATTTTCAAGTTTTGTATTAAATACACGCCTTCTTAAGTATCATTACTTGTAATATTCTTTTAAAATGTACCGTCTTCCTTGAGGTACATGTGACTTAACGCACACTCTTAGAAAAAATTTATTTAAAACCTACTATTATCATCGTTAAATTAACTCAAGATACTATACAGTAGAATCGATTGTTCTATTTAAATTGCATTTTAATCATTTGCATCATGGCCCTACTTAAGAGGACTGGTCCCTATCACCGCGTGCGGTCGATCGTAGGTGCAGTAAATGACTTCCGAATTCTTTATAGAGTTTATCGAAAATTTACTGCTCAAAACGATTGGTAGACGATGTTACTTCGCAAACATCGCACCTTACATTCTTTATAACAGAGGAAAAAAGTAAAAGTTATTTATTTAAAACAAAAATTATTTAGATTAAAATGGAAATAAAAAAAGAGCAGTCGCAGTGCGCGTAATAATCCGCGCTTGGTGATAGAAGACAGTCGTCCGATTGCGTAATAATCCGCGCTTGGATGCAAATGGGTTAATCAACAGAGGTAAAAAAAGGCCCCGTATTATATTACAAATTGAATATAACTTGTTCACGTAATTGCAATATTCCTTTTTGTAATATACATGATGATCTCCTCATACATTCAATGTCGTCTGTGCTTACTGCGGTGTTTACTTGATTTTTCTACATCTCTATCTCGTGATCGACTACGTGATCTATAACGACTACGTGATGATTTATGACTGCCAGATCGTCTTCGCTGAGCCTTTTTCGGTTTTCGAGATCGTCCATGACTATGGCTGCGAGATCTGCTTCTACTATGTTTCTTTCTCTTGGAATGCTTTGTTCCTTCACCTCTAGATGGTGAAGTACTTGGTGATTTTGATCGTCTAAAATGAGGAAAACACGATTTTAATTACGATAATAATTACATTTTATTACTTTATTTTCTCATTCTTTCATGACATCATACCTAGGTGACTTTGTTCTTTCTGGCATAGCATGTGTACCACTGCGGCTAATGAATCCACCCCAGGCATTATGATGTTTAGGCAGTGGTGGGCTAGGTGTGTGGCTATCTACATCTCCACTTCTTGCTTTGGTTCTTGCTTCTTCGTATTGTCGACGAAGTTCTTCTACTCGTTTTTCTAACTGTTCCGGTTTAACACGGGGTCGGAAATAAAGTCGTAATATACGACGGCAAACATCTCTAATAGCAGATTCATTAACTTTAAAAAGAGAAAACCAAGCAGGTGAAGTAGGTAAAGGTAATTGTAGCTGTCTTGCTCCCAAATATACACATGCACAAGCAACAGTTTCTGGTTGATGTCTTAAGAACACATCAGACCTTAAAGAATCATTCATATAATTCCAACATTGTTGCATTAAAGCCTGATTTTTTTCGTGTCCCAGTACTTGTAAATACATAACAATAATTTTGTGAGGGTGTTTTACATGGACGCAGAAACCTAACTCTTTTAAGACTCTCCTTTCAGATTTAATTACTTGATTCTTCAGGGCTACATAATTTTGATCAAGTATTACAGGTTGTATTGGCCTAAAAAGAAGAACAAATCTAGTATATTATTGTTATTCATATATATATATAAAATTTATAGGAAGAAACTGGGGGAGATAATGAGGAGAATGGGGGTGAATAAGAAGTTAACTAGAAGGATAGAGGAGATCCTGACACTGTTGAACATTTATGTAGCAGGGCTGAAAGAGGAAATGAAGAAAGGGCAAGTAGTGGTATGAGACAAGAAGGTATGGTCACTATCATACGCGGATGACATTGTATTGATAGTGGACAGAGAAGAGGAGTTAAAGGAAATGATGAAGAGATTCAAGACATTCCTAGAGGAAGTGGAACTGGAACTGAGCACCGAAAAGACAAAAGTAGTAGTGTTTGAAAAGAGAAGGAACAAGAGGAGGCAAAGGAAATACAGATGGGGGAAATAAGAACTAGAATTATATATAGAACATATCTAGGACAGAAAAAGGAGGGCAGCAATTGCGATAAAGAAGACATGGAGCGTAGGAGAAAGGATATTTAAAAGGGATTACAAGAGAAGAATGAGGATGTTTGGAGCACTGGTAAAGAGTGTAGTGCTGTATGGAGCAGAGGTGTGGAGATGGAACATAGAGGAGAGATTGGACAGGGTAAAAAGGAGATATGTGAGATGGTTGCCAGGCTTAGACACAATAATGCCAAACTATATCCTGAGAGAGGAGTGCAAGATAGAGAAAATTAGAGAAAAGGCACTGAAAAGAGCAGTAAGGTATGAGGAGAAAGCTTTGGAATCGAAGAAGGAATTAGTGAAGGAATGTATAAAGGAGAGAGAAAGGAATTAGGGAAAGGGCCAAGAAGGGAAAAGAGCAAGGAAAAGAAAGAGGAGGTTAGAGGAGGTGAGAGAGGGAAGGACTCAAGGAGAGGCAGGAGATAGACAAGAAAGGATGACAGTGAACCAGATTATAGAAGAAAGAACAGAGGAGAGGGAGAAAAGGATAAGGGAATCTAAATACAACAGATACTACAGAAACATAGCGAAAGGAGGACTACCAAAGTACCTAGAAGGAAAGATGAAATGGGAGGACAGAAGTATGGTAGCAAGATTTAGATGTGGTAACGAAACCAAGGGAAGAGAACACTGGAAAGAGGAGGGAGAAAGAGGATGCAGATTATGCAAAAAAGGAGAGGAGGACCTGAAGCACATAGTAGAGGAATGCGAGATTACAGGAGGAGCAAGGAACATGGGGGAAGTGTTGAAGGAGACTGCAGAAGGACTGGCAGAACTGAAAGCGATAATAGCGAAGAGAAGAGCAGCAGAAGAGGGGGAGGAACGACAGGGAGGGAGCACAGCAAGGAAGCAAAAGCCAAAGAAGGATAAGCGTTAGATATAAGTAAAGGCAATACAAGAGATGTAATTTGGAAGTCGTCCAAAGTCGAAAGGCACGAACTAAGATTAAATAAATGAAATAAAATATATATAAAATTTAATAACATTAAAAACAAAGAATCATACTTACTTTTGACTGGAAACTTGTTTTATGTGATTAAACACATTGATAACATCCCTGATACGTCTCGGGGCCTCTTCAATTTTACTAGCTAAACAAATACAACCCATTGCAGTTGTTTCCATATTATGTCTAACTAACGATTTACTGTAATAAAATCGTTGGAATATTACTTGCCCTGTGGCCATTGCGACCTATTCAAAAAGATAATAAAAGTAGAAACTATGTGTTCCAAGGTTATAGAGGTTATGGCGTTTACAAACATTTTGTTTATTTGTGAAAATAATTACAAACCTGGGGTAGTTTCAGTAAAATACCAGCAGTCTGTATCAATTCGCATCCTAATATTCTTAGATCGGTTTCAGTTTCTGCATCCAATCCGTCCAAATGCGATGGCGTCGAGTTTAGTTTTTCATCAGGTAAAAGACAATTTTGAAGTGTTAACACGATTTTTCCATGAGCTTTCGTATTAACAGTTACCGTATTTTTTGCCGGTATCGTAGAATTTTCTTTTGCGTTACTCATTTCAACTTATACTAATTAAACAAAGAAAAAGTATAGTAAGTTCACGCACTTGCGGTGAAAAAGGTTAGCCTTACATTTTCTCCAATACCATACTTCCGACATATAAGGTTAAACCTATGTATGTGCTTATTTCAAGAAGTGTAATTCACATAGAATTCGCTTATTCTGTGTCGCTACTGTCGACTTGTGGTAATCAACCAGTTTTATTCGACTTTGTCAAGCATTTTTATTAAAAAATACGTTTCGTATTATTCTCGTTATAATAAATTTACAATATATAAAATTCACTGAAATATCTATTAAATTATTTTATTTCTGCTTTGGAAAGTTTGAGATATAAAGTTGCAGAACCGCGGGTATCTTTAAATCTTTGAAAATTCATAAGTTATGAAAGTTTATAAATATTTTAAATATTATTTGTTTATTTTTCTGTTGCAGGACAATTACCTCGTCAGTGCTATTATTGTTCTACGAAAGCAATATTCACCGGGAATCGGTGAGTGTCTTTTTATATCTGTACGAATATTGTAAATATTCAATTCGATCATTACGCGACGCCATGTTGTAAAATGCCCGCGCAATTATGAAGTATTTGATACGCGTATCACGTTCGGTCTTCGGCGAAGGGTAATAAATAGAGCTGTAACGATTTTTAGTTTAAGTATATAATGATATATTCTTTTGTTATTACATGTCAGTTTCTTGTCGTTTAAAAATCAACATGCATGCAATTGTGTTTTAAAATTTGAACGATGTACATTCACACGAATTTTCGATCGATTAAAATTGAATCTTACAAAGTAATAGGATTTTGCGCACATCTTGTAAGGACGACATATCAGCGCAATAAATATATACATATAAGGAAATAATATATATAATATAATACAGTCGCATAACATAACAATTATTATACAACATATACATAATATCAACTCATAGTGAAACGTAACGTACGAAAGTAAATAACGAAAGAACAACAGCATAGATATCATTCATACGTTGCAGAAATAATTGTATTTAGTTTCTTCGACTTCTTTTCTTTCTTAATTTCGGTCCCTGTGTTTCTTATTACGTACACGTTTTATAATTGTTAAACGAATAGGAAAGCAAGTTCGGTATCGGCTATTCGATTTTTCGTTGTGCTGATTAGCTTTGAGTTTCACCTAATCAATCATTGAGTTTGAATAATCGAAAATTAAAATCTTGACAACAAATTTTTACACAATTGCGAGGTACTTCGATGAACGTTCTGCTTTCGCATAATCATAGTGTGGACCGAAGTAGGAACAATTTTCACATTAGAAGTAAAATCAATCTACGAATAATATCAATCATATTTGACAAACATATTTTTGTCCATTAATCACTTAAAATGATATTTTTAGTTGAAATCGAGCGACTCGTGGAACATTGTTGTTTCGACAAAGCAACTACACATATGGATGAAATTTCTTGAAGGACGTATGGCCTTAAAAAATTTGAAAAAATAAAATTTCCAGCATCTGTGCTGTATTTTCCCTGTATTGTACAGCATGCGTATGCCGTATTCCCCTAATAAGACCTTAAAGCATTTCAATTATTTAGAAATTGGTACTCATATCCACGCTAAGAGTCATTCGATAACATTACATTGGTATCTGGCAGTGATGTAGCTGATGTATTCTTCGTTTAAAGAGGAAGTGTTCGATTCATCTTTAAATCAATGCTTGTATTTACGATGATTCGGTAACGTCTGTTCGAGATTTCGATGACACTTCGTTATTTAAACGCGTTGCATCGTTACACGCGAGTTGGCTCTCGACCTTTTCCGATCCCTTGCTATCCATTTTATTCTCTGATTTGATCGACGCGTTCAAACTTTTCAAGAAGTTGCCTAAGTGTTCCGCAGCTATCGGGTTATTTGCCCATTCGTTAGAAGGAAACGCGGCTAGAAACCTTTTTTGAAAAATCTCCGAAGTCAATTGTTTCGTGGCAGGTTGCTCGGTGGAAGCTTTGTTTTCGTTATCGTTCGTCGAGTCTTCTGTGACGTTATTCTCAACCTTTGTCGAATTCTCCGATGATTTGACCGTATCTGACGTTTGTGAGGGAGAAGGGCATCCTTGTTCCACCGTGGTGCAGCTTTTGCTGGAAGGACTTTCGATAGTTACCGAACTAGAGTCTGGACTAGCAGGCGATTTGCTACTCGATACCTCCGCACCTGCGTTGTTCTTCTTCGTCGGACTCGGTGCAGGTAGATCGTTGTCTATTCCATTGGAAGCGGTGTTCATATTATCGGTATGACCGCTGGTAGTTTCGTTAATCGTATTCGCGTTAGTATCTCCAGGTGGTGGTGACGGAGAAGCCGTAGATGATACTCTTGGACTGGCTGCTTCGCGATGAGGCGTCTGCCGTGACGAATTGTCCGGTTCCTTTCTCGCATCATTAGTAGTTTCCAAACTACAATTACGAGTCGCTTCAGTAGACGTTTTGTTTTCGTTGTTCATGTTGCTGTTATTGGTAGCTCGCGGCGGGTATCGATTGTTAGATTCCGCGGCCGACGAGTACTTGGTTTGGACGGACAATTGTTGACCAGACTCCGTGGAGTCGAGAGATTCGTTACCGCGAAACACAGGTGTTTTACTAATCTCATTCGAGACAGATTTGTTTATACACGTTGATTTATCGTTCGATTGTTGTTGTTGTTTAGGTATCGCAACAGCCAAAGGCGCCACAGACGATCTTACCGGTTTCACTGGCGCGCATTGGGCAGCTAGATGACTTTTCCCGGATACATTAGCGTTCATATTTCGATTATCGTTGTTAGATATGGTGGAATTAGCGTCCGTCCCTCGAGGTAGCCTTAGCCTCGCGTCTGTCTGAAACTGCTGAAGATTCGGTGCTTGGCTCAAGGCATACAGACTTTGCAGACTGGGAAAAACGGATGAAAGATTTGTGTTGTACCTGCTGTTGTTTAAAGGACTGGAGAATCCAGGAGCGTAAACTGGTGTTCTCGAAGGCGTTGGAAGCGGACAATCGTTCACTCTATGCGCTGCTGGAGTCAAAGAACCTGGTGGCGCACGATAATACCTATGGCCACCAACGAGCGTTACAACTTGTCCCTGATCCGAGATATTTGGCATTTCTCTGATCGTCGGTTTTGCTTTAAGTTTCGTTACTGGCTGTGGTATTCTTAACGGGTGTATGTCCATCTTCTTCCCTCCGCTGAGGTCCAAAATGTCTCTCGATTCCTGGTCCCTTTCTCGTTTAGCGGACGACGCCTGCCGTTGTTGGTTCGCATCGCGTTCCGATTGCTTAGGCTGCCTTGGTTTCGACGGTGCGGGCATTCTAATCTGTCCCGTCTTCAAGGCTTTCAGTACTCGTGGATCGACCGATCTATCGTTAAGAGTTATACTGGGACTGACTTTTCCCAGCGTATTCTTTCGATTATCTTTGGAATCATTTGGTTCGGTAAATCCAACATTGTTCGCGGGTGATTTTGGCGCTGTCAGAGTTATACTGAGGCTCGCAGGAATGTTCAATCCGCAGCCGTCTAATATATTCCTTGTGTCGTTGGAAAGTACCGGAGTCGGCGAAGATTTCGTACTTGGTGTCGTGGGTGCACGACTAGGACCAGCTTCTCCGACTATGTTCGCCCGTTTCACCGAAATAACGTGCTCCATTGGAAGTTTTCGAGGTGACTTGGCGTTGTTTTGCACGACTGCAGGCGGATGTACTTGAGTTTGCTTTTTCGGCACTTGGCTCGAAATATGCTTCCTTTTCTTGATATCGAAGATCGGTAGACCTGGCGGACATTTCCTTTTCACAGCTCCCGCGGGAACTACCGGTGGGTCGTTGGAAAACGTATACACATCCATCTTCGCGGGACTGCTATTTACGTTGATGTTCATACCTACGTTCGTATTCTTCGAGTATCCAAATGTGCACATATCTACGTCACTGCACTGTTTATTTGCATTCACTCGCGCGTTGCCAATTCCGGCCATAGTTGCAACCCGTTTACTCGCACTCGCAGCGTTCCCACTCGCATTTACCCCAATGTTCTCGTTGTTGCTTTTATTCTTTGAGTTCTCATTTACATTATTCAAAGTCTCTGTCGCTATACCGTCCTCCTTCTTCGACGTGGCATTGCCCTTCTTTCGCGTCTCATTCGTCTCATTGTTGGTATTCGCTTCGTTAAACTTAGAGGAAGACTCTAAAGCCATTTCGGATGCTGACTCTCTGGCTGTCAACTGGAAACCTTGGAGGAACTGTTTCTTCTCCTGCTGTTCCCCTGGTTTCTTTTGTATACTCTTTAACGCGTTACTGGCCACCGTCTTCTCAGGGATAGATCGTTCCACGAAAGTTACCCTCCTCTTTTGTTTCTCCTGCTTCTCTGTCTGACGTTTCTCTTTATCTCTGTGAAGCTGCTGAATCACTAACGAATCAGGGTTATCTTTGTCAACCTGACCGCAATGCAGTAACACGTTGCTGATAACTTTCGGCTTGTTCGGACTCGAATTGTTCGGTGTACATTGCTTCAACGTGATCTTCACTCCGTTCGAATTCTGACCATTGCCTATACTCACGACACTAAATTCTGGATTCGATGGTTTCGTTTCGATACTCCTAGCACTCTGTTCTTTCGAATTCCAACTACCTGGCGGGCTTCTTAAGACTTCGTACCTTCCGTCTGGATTCTTCAATATTTTGATAGGTGTTTTAATTTGTTTAGTTTCGCTATCTGACGTGGACGTGGACGTGGACGTGGACGTGGACGTGGACGTGGACGTGGATGTTGACGTGGACGTGGACGTGGATGTTGACGTGGACGTGGATGTTGACGTGGACGTGGATGTTGACGTGGACGTGGATGTTGACGTGGACGTGGACGCGGACGCGGACGCGGACGAGGCAATCGTGTCGGTTGCCGTCGTCGTCGATGTGCTATTTGTCGATGTTACAGAAACCGTCGTCGACGTAGCGCTTGTCGACGTTGTTACCGTACTCGACGGTTGTTCCTCTTTACTAGTCTCTTCCTTGGTTTCATTCGAGGGCACTTGATGACTCGGAGAGCGCGGTTTCTCGTTCGAGACTTTGCTCTGATTGTCCAACGCAGGTTTCTGCTCAGTATCGTTCGAAAGCTCTGCTTCCGGCTTAGCTTCGATGCCGTTCTCAGGATTGTCCGAGTTATCGTCATCTCGCGTTACTGCGTCAACGGGAGGCAAACTAGCACCTAAACCTGGTGTGGATGGCCTGTCATGAGGAGGTGCCTCTAACCTCTGCTCTTCCAACGCTACTCGGTAAAAAAATCGCATCGGTGCGTTCTAAAAATAAAATTGTCAAACGTTAAGAAAGAGTAGTGGAAATATTCGTAATCGAACTATCCAAAGGATCTTTTGAAACGTTTAACACGTTGCCACGTGACACGCTGGCTTCTCACAAGTGTTTCATCGATATAGAACGATGCTTTAATGCTTTAATTTGGTCGAAGCGACTGAATCGAATTTCGTGTACCATCGTTTTGTACCTTGAGCACATTTTTACATCTTGAGAGAAGTGAATTTTACAGTGTGCCAACCAACGTGTTAAAATATTCGGTAATTGAAATTGGCTATAGTTTACCCTTTTCCACGCGTAAATGTAAGCGACGTCCATGAGGGTCCAGTGTTCCGGCAGCGGGGCACGTCGATGGCAAATTTCGATGTTGTATCTCGTCATATCGACGCTGTATTTCAAAGCTAGGAATTTCTTTAAATGCGCGATAGTCACAAGTGCCGGACACTGAAGGTAGCGCCTGTTACTTGTTGTATTTGTGCTGTGATTGCCGATGCCGTTGCTATTGCTATTATTATTACCGTTGTTACTGCTATTACTTTGATTGTTAGATGCGTTCGAGTTGTTGGTGTCGTCGTTAGTGCTAAGAAGGATGGTCAGAGGATCTGCCCCAGGCGGTAGATATTCTAAGCTTAAGCTAACTGCGTCTTCTGGAGCGAAGATCAACCTTCCGCTCACGTCTTCTCCGCGCTGTTCCGGTGTCGCTAAATCCGCTGTATAAAACATTTACATATTGAGATAATTTCCAAGAAATACAGGATGCGTAAGTATAAAACGTGAGACGTAACGCGCGTGTATTTAAAAAATCTTGGCGGACTTTGATACGGTTTTGCAACAAGGCTACGAATTATTTTAATTCGCGACGCTATTGAGATACACGTGCGACGTAATCGAATCGCAAGGAATAGTCTTACCATGTTCAGGATGTTTTTTGTAAAATTCTCTTCTCCTGCGCATCTCTTTGTGATACAGTCCAGGCACCAATTTGTACACGATATCTTGCAACGCCTTGTCCGCTCTGAAAATAAAAATCATTCGGTCAAAAAATAATGCTCGTGGATAGAAAATTTGGAGATTTTTGAATATCAAGGCCAGTCACGCGGCAATTTACTTGATGTTCGGCTTGGCTTTGTTGAGGACATGTTTGCAAGAAGGACAGTAAGCTTCCCTGTTGAGATGCTTGAGGATACAGCTCCTACAAACTGAACAGCGAAAAACCAACGTATCATTATCCGGAATATGATGCACGGAATATGATTCCAGTTCGATTAAATTTACTTACACGAATGTAAACACTCGACGACGGTAGTCGCGTCTATAAGATATCCTATGCACAACGGACAAATAAGGTAGGGGTTCACCTCGCGAAGATACGTCCTTTTACCCATTCCCGACATTTTTCTTATTGCGCCACCGAATTGTCGGCGATAGTACCTGCAACGATAAACACAGTTTCATGTAATACCTTCGACACAGGTCGACAACGTGGAAAAAGCCAATCTCGTGTCTATCCACAAATACTATAATTCGGTAAAATCTTAAAGGAGAATCTTGGTCGTGTAAACAGTTAGTGTGCGTATAGATCGCCTCGTCGACATTGCCTTTCCTCGTCATCTCGAGAAATTAGAATACCAAATGCGTTACGTACTTGTCGTGCTCGACCGTTTTTCGAAAAGCCAAAGTATCACCAAAAATGTCGATCTCGATACAGGCGAAAATTTTGGCTTGAAGCACGAGGGAAGATTCGGTGTAAAGGATCGAGTGAAACGTACGTGTTTGAAAATATTAGTCGCGAAGAACTTTCATAAAACATTTTGATACTTGGTCGGTACTAGAGCGATACACGGTCTAACACGATTAACACGATAACACGACGAACGTTATTGTATCGATCGAAAGCGATCTGAGGATGCAAAGTATAACAGTTGCAAGGTATTTAACGCGATATATAGCTTCAGATTCGTTTCAAACTTTACCAATATAATCGCGATAGTCGGATCTCCTTGTAACGCTGATCATAAGAAGTTGCTACAAGTGTTGGAATACTTTCGTAAGCTACAGCATGTGTAATTTTCCCTCGTTAAAATGCATCTCGCGCGTTCTTCCTCGTTCCTTGATCAACGAAACAAATGGATTAGAGTCCCGAACGCGTATTTATCGTTACGCGCTAATCTCCTTCGAGAAGTATCGAAGGAAATCCTACACCCGTGATGGTTTTTATTCGGAGGAAAAAAAAAAAAAGAACAGGGAATCTTGGTTATGTACAAAAACTGGGAACTCACGTGCCTATACTCTAACTCGTACTTGGAACGACGAAACAAATAGATTAGAATTCCAAATGCGATATGTATTTATCGTTATGCGGTGTTTTCTTTCGAAGAGCAGCTGGCTCATCCGTGAGCGACGATAACGAAACGCTCACGACGATAATTCGCTAGTTTTGCAGATAAATCGCATGACATAGGAGACGGTTGGGCCTTGTCACAGTGTTTAGCCCACTTTCCCGAAGGTTTCTCAGGTAGGTAGATTCCCGTTGCCTCGTTCTCCCCTCCATTTAGGTTTCAACCACCCGTAGGTATACGGGTGCGTTTTATCCTCGTGCTTTCTCCCTGTTTCGAAATTCGTCCTTTCGGTTTTTCCACTCGCCGACTGACGCGCTGAAACCGCCAAACAGCAGCCCCTTTCCACGCGAATGAAACGCGTGTGCACCCTGTGCGTCGAATACCTGCACGTATTGATCGAATATCGTGGTATTTCGCAGAGAGGCAGCGATAAGTCGGTTAGGCGCTATCGCTATCGTTGCCAAGAAATTAGCCTCGCTCGTTTCCAGATCGTTCTGCGAATCCTAAGCGTCTCTTGGCCGGTCTCCGTGTACGAACGAGATCTCGAGAACGGAACGATACGGCGGAGAATTACGTTCAATTCGTAACGTTGCTGGTGATCGCGTTTGCCACGGCGAATCTACGTGCGTTAACCTGTTAAACGGCGTGTCTCCTAACCACGAGTTTCTATAATTACGTTGTTAAAAATTAGCAGCCAAACGACGAGCTGAATCGGAGATACATTGAACTGTAACCTTCGTAGGTAAAAAGACGGGGCAAATCTAGATAAAGATATTATTCGAACGACGTGCCAATTCGTGTTGCCCGGTCAACAAGTTAACGATGTCGTTTCACGCAGTCGTCGCAGAGATAGAAACTAAAGAGGATCTTTAAAAATTCTCCGAGTCTGTTTCTCCCGTTTTATCTCTTTCTCTGCCAGTCTCGTGCGGATCTCCTAAGTTCTCGTTCGATCGTTCACGTTCGTTTGCGCTTGGACACTTTGCTGCGACTATTCTCCGAGTGCAGCACGTGTCGCGAATGTAAGGGACGCGCCTAAGTAAAGGCCTGTACACAACGATCGGATCGATCTTCCAAACCAGATGTTATTAGACCTTTCCGAGTTTCGAACGACCACGGTGTGTTCGCGAAGGAGAAAGATCGTAAATAGACGAGCATCCATTCCATTTATGCCGGTGGATATTAATTAAGATTATTTAAATAGCGAATCGGCCCGCCTTGGCTACACGTCACGCGTTCTGCGGTGTCTAGTATATCGGTGTCTATTTATATCGAGCTGCTCGGTAAGAAGAGAAATTCTCAAATGGCGTCGCAAGTGGCGATAGCAAGAGGGATAATATCGCCCCGAATCGAAACTAATATTCGACGATGATCGTGAAACTTTCACACAGCGAAGGTAAAATAGACGCGTCGACGATTTTAACGCTGATGTTTGCCATTTCGAGTTTCGAACGTTCTACGAGGTGTATCGGAAAGTTTGTGGTTTTCCTCAAAGTTGCAGGATGATTGTTTGTCACAATCGTTCGACGGACGATGAATTTCGATAAATTAGAAATTCTAAAACTAATTCCAAGATGTACGAATACATTTGTTCTAAACTTACACGAAGAATCAATATGTATCGATACAGCATGATGCAATACGATGAATAATTCACCGTTGAGATGCTTCGATGGATCTGTGCGAACTGTACGCTCGTAATAAATATCTCGTGACAATATGATAAATGATAAATCTCGTGTTCTATATACGTTTTCAAATTCGCTTCAAGCTCGTCCGTAGCATTCAAATTTCGTTTGAAAATCAAAAGGTTCCGAGCAGGGATTAAAGACGTTAGAGTAGGTATTCTTAAAAAGAGACAAACACGGACATAATTCATTTTTACAACGAGCCCTTCGATCGTTGCGATTTACGATACTACTACGAATCTTTTTCACTCTATGAGATATTTCATACGAAGATAAGAATACTTGCGCGCTTCGTTCGTCGAAAGACCTTTCGAAACGTTCTTTACCTTTTTGGTACTCATTTCGCGACACGTTACACGTTGGTAAGACGTGCTAGAAGGAGTAAAACGAGGAAGCTCGTTAAGAGATCGTTCTTCCAACGGAATGCACACGAGCGTGCCCTCGTTTTGGATCTCTCATTTTCTCTTGCAAAACTTTAGTTAGTCTTATCAGGCGTTACGCGCGTTACAGATTAGACCCCCAGCTGCTCTCCGATCCCTCTATCGTCGCTTGTATAAGCTCGTACCCCGAGAAAGGAGAGTAGGGAGACGACGACCCTACTGTGCGGAAGACCGTGATTCGAAGTAACCTAGCGACCGTCTACAGAGATCGCGAAAGAAAGGCATTCGATCGGCCGGCCGGTCGTCCAGGGAAAAAGAATTCTATCCTGTCGAAATATTCGAGGCTCGCGAACGTTCGTCTCCCTTTGTGAAATTCGTCGTGAGACGCGGTGGAATCGAAAACGATTAGGCAATCGCATATTTTCGATCGATTTGTCAGCTTATACGATAGGAGTTGCGTTGGATCACGCGACGGTACAAAGTTTCTAATTGATGAACCGCGAAACGGGAGATTCGAGCAAAAGGTCTTCGAACTTGATTTGATCCGTCGCTTCGGCAGGAATTTCCCGCCTATTGTTCCCGTTGCTTTGGTATTCCGCGTTTCACGGCGATCTGGTTGTCGAGGCAGCCAGCTGATTAATCAGTAGAGACACGTTTCCTCGTGTATCGTAGACGACGGAGGGGTTCGCGCGATCGCAAATGCGACCGTGCCGCGACGAAAGCGGCAAGACGAGTTTCTTTTTTCTCAGTGAAAAGCTTTACCGTTACCTTCGATTTCGGACAATAGCGTACTGCTAGGGTCTGGTGTTCCAAAAGGCGGGCAGAAAAGTTGGCGAATAGGCAGACGGAACAGGGAGCCGATACTTCTCTCGCGTGCTAGCTAACCGCCTGAGAAACCGGCGATGTTCACCGAGTCGATGTTTATTCCATCGTCGCGCGTATCGCGAACGCATACCGAGCGATTTCGTCGAGGACGAAAGAGGAGGCAGCGCGAATATGAGAAAACGCATAAATACACGAGTTGGCGTACGGGAGCAAGACAGCGCGTGCTAGTCGAAGAAAGACGGAACAGCCGCAAGAGGATAGAAACGAGGAGAGGGGCAAACGAGTAGTAACCAAGAGAAAGGGAGGGGAAGAGCGAGAGCGGGACAGAAAAAGAGCGAAAGGAGGGAGAAAAAGATGGAGGAAACCGCACTCTCCGTCTCGCTCTCGTATTTTCTTTCTTGTCTCTCCGTCTCACTCGCTCCTTCCCCTCCCTGTTTCTCCCTGTTGTTTCTCAGCATTCAACCGGCGAGTAGGTCTACATGCACACAAACGTATTTGGTGGAAAGCGCTATATTGGGTGGTAGAGTGTGCGTGCGTGTACTTACGTGCGACCATGCGAGCCGTATGTGCGGCAACACGCATACGAGAATCGGAGTAGCTAACGCTATCCTCTATGGTAGTGGAGCATACTGGCCGCGTACGTACACAATGCGATGCCGTATCGTTGGTGGTCGAACGATAGCGTAGAGAAAACGCGACGTTGGTACTAGGTTCGGGTGCGAATATCCACTTTTTCTTGAGTCGAGATGCGGCTTGTCCAGGCAACAACGGCGACGTCGCGTGCTCGATCTGTACGCGATTTCGCGACGTACGATCAGCTTCCCTGGCATTCGAGTAAGCTCTCGACGGGATTTACTTTCACCTTACCGCCGACCGTACACACCAGCCTCCGAAACTACGACGGCACAGGCCTGATCAAGCTCTCGGGGAGGGGAGAATGGGGAAGAAAAATAGTCAAACGATACGATATCGAGCAGATCTGATCGCAACGGCCACGATGACGACCACGACCACGACCACGATGAGGACAACGACGATGACGACGACGGTAACGACAAGGGCAACGACGAGTACACTACTAGTCAGGAATACGACCAGTCCGTACAAAGGCGCCGCGGAACAGTGTGCGGCGTTTTATGGAACTAAACTGCGGAAATGAACGACATCGAGCGTAAAACGATCGCAGCAACGTACAAAACACCGAACTGTATGGCGACTCACGCCAAACTAAACTGAAACCCCGAGTAGGATATGCCCTTTCCCCTCTCATGCCCCTCAATGCCAGTCCCTGCATCCCTTTGCCGCGCTCCCCTTCTGCGCTCCATCTTCACCCCCTCCATACTCTTTCTCTCCTGTCCTCCAGGCTCTACACGCTCCTCGCTACGCCTGCCGTTTCGTTTTACTCGTCTCTTCTCTTCTCTACTCTTCTCCCTCTTCTCGTTTCTTCTCCTTGTCTCGCTCCCTTGCTTCGACTCTTTTCTGCCCCTTTGCGAGTACGCCGTGTCTCTGCTCGGCTGTTCGCCTCGCTAGCCTCTGCCTAGCCTGCCTGGCCCGTGCCGGCTTGGCTCGCTCGACTCGTCTGCTTTGCCTGCCTGTCTGCCTGCCTGCATGCCTGCCTGCATGCCTGCCTGCATGCCTGCCTCGTTGCCTGTACGAGTCGTTTTTCTCTTCACTCCTCTATGCGCGCTTCTGACCACCCCTCCTCTCTCTTACGGAGTGGTACGTACCGACACTAGTGCACTACACCGAGCACACCGACGAGTCGACTACTCCCCCTTCACCCCATCGAGGATCGCGTCGCGTTACCAGCCGGGTTACGAACTCCCCTCTATTCGTACACCGATACCTCACCCTTCTCGTTCGCTACCCCTCTCTTCGTACGTTCTACGCGTTTCCTCCTCTCTTTCTTTCCGCGTATCTCTCTGATCATTCTCTTTCGTTTTACCGCGATCGCAGAAACGACCCCCTGGCTCGCCAGCCCCGAGTCTTCGCCTCTCTTCTTCTTTGATCGTTCTCCTCTATCTCGTAACCTCCAATTACAGCGCGCCAGTAACGGAAATCGGTACTCGAGACTTCGAAGCCAGATGGATTTCCGCGTGTGTTTGAATAAATGCGCGATAAACCCGTTTACGTTGGAAAACCAGTGTCGGCTGGCGTGCACTCGCCGCGCTACCGACCAATGGGCCACCAATCCCCCGGATAAAACCAGATAGATTACGAGGAAACCCGTGGACTTTTATTACGGATGTTAATTTCACGAGCGCCGAGTGTCATGATACGTTGGTCATTCCAGTTTCGAGTAGCCGGTATTTATTTCATTTTAAATTTTCCGCGAGATTTTACGACGCAGTGTCCATTTCCGATTTGTAAAAATACCTGTCTGTCTTTTTCCACGAAACCGTTTCTATCGCGAATCCCCGCGTGCACGTCGATCACGAGCGTTCTCGCGTTTGTCACGGCAACATTTTCCGGAAGATGCGCCAAGCGCGCCCAAAATTGTTCGTACCTGGTATCGGTCTTCCATCGGTTAAGAACTTTGAAATTGCACGTCGTTAAAAGAAAAAAAAGGGGGAAAAAAGCGCGTTGCCTGCCACGGGACAATTTTCCTTTAAAAAGTGACGAGTGTTGTAAAATGTCTTACTCATCCTGCTCTGGCTGGATTAACAACCCCGTCTCCCGACTTGATGTAGATGTTAAAAGTTTATTTTTTTTACGCACTCGTCGAAAGGCCAATAGGTCAAAAAATTTAGGAGAAGGTATAAGGTAAAAGTTGTGTACTCGACCTGGAAGTTTGAAAGGAACGGGATGGTTTTAAGGGACGATAGTTCTACGAGTATGCAGAGGAAAATCGCAAAAGGAAGACTGGTTTACACTTCAACAACAGGTATGGCAATTGACGAATAAATGGTCCTATACCGTTTCGTGCTACCTGGACCGGTAATAAATTTACTCATTCAGCCTGTCCAGAATTAGCAGTACCGTTTACCTTGGGCCATTGTTGCTTACCTGCCTGTAAAAGAAATCCGATGAATGTTTGTCTCGCCGCGATGACGCTTACTGTGCTGTAAACTCCGCCATTTTGGTCCCTTCCGGAAACAAGCGCAGGTACATCAGCATCGTAATCTAATCTAGTTTCTAATCGTAGCCAACATTTAATCACGCGTCCGTTCCCTTTCTTATCGTGTCGCAGGCTACTGTTATTTAGTGTTCGTCCACTTTCGTGCAACTTTTCAAATTACAGCAAAACCTCGTTCGCATAATTCGTAATTTATATAATTGGAATTGTCATAACAGGATCCCACCGATTCTCTCGACTACTTATGATACTTCGTTCGCGTAATAGGACTACACGTTCGAACGAGCGAATACTCGCCAACTTACATAGGCGAGTCCGTTTAGTCGGCCATTGATTAAAATTTCATTCAGATAAACGAAGATCTACCGTATATACAAGCGTTCGACTTTGATTCTTCGGACTTGGACTGTTGTTGCGATGGATAGAGTCAGAACGATCGAACGTCCGACAGATTCTCGCGCATATAATTTGGATCTGTGGATGCTTCGGTCGTCAGAACGACAGTTCGTCCGAACGTTTGTTCTCTGGTAATAATCGTAGCTTTATTCTTCGATCGGATATCATACACGAAAACAAAGGCATTGTCGTAGATGACGAAAGGCAAAATTTGGCTCGCGGAGGTCTCGAAGGACCGAAAAGATTCGAAAGCAAACTCGAGATAACGGTATAGCTCGGTCCGATCGGCTGGTTCTTTGCTTGTTTGGTCTAACAATTTGCGACTTTTCTGCTCCGGAGGGTCAATTTTCTCACGATGAACGAAGGTTCGAACGTCGGCATGGAACAGGAACAGGCGACAGGTCATAAATTATCGCGAACACATGCAAATATATCGGTTCTAGAATTGTTTTCCCATCTGCGTACCTAAGTGTCCGAATGCGAGTCTTCGTGTGCAAGTACAGCGTACAGATCTCCGTGACGTGCACCAGCTCGCTATTTGCACGTACGCCGCGCTTGCGCCGTCGAATAATCTTTCAATCCGCCAACGCTTTCGTCTCACCAGGGACACCGGTAGACGTCATCTTCCTCGAGATCATCGTTAAAAATCCAACGACGTTGGCCTTGGAAAAATGTATCGCTCGGCAGCAGCGCGTAACAGTTTCGGCGGATGATCGGCGATGATGTCGGTAGCAGGACGATGTGAATTGGCAATATCGTTAGAACGAATCGCCAACGATTGGAGATCCGATGATACGGGTGTTGAAAATAAAATGGACGAGCATCTTGTGAACGATAGACGCGGAAAACGAACGTTACGCAACGTGTTACGAAAGACTGGAGAATTCGGCTGGTTAGATCGATGAGAACCAAAATGGCGGTAATACAGCGGTAGTCGAAGAGCTGGTTTCGTAAGTTGCGAACGGAAGAGCTAATCGTTTCGAAAGTTCAGAACGTAGGTACGCTAGTACGATGTATTAAGACGAAGCCGGCGGCGTCGTCTTTGTCGAGCATTCAATGCACCGTGACAATATGCATAATTAATCTCCATGCCGAACAATGAGTACGTTCGCGTTCGTGCACGCTGCATCGATGCGTTGCATCGCCTATCCAGCGAAAGAAAGATTCCACCAACTGGATGTTACGGTACGCGAACGTTTTTAAATTCGCGGAGGGTCAAGGTTCGAGACGTCCGCGAGGCAAGTCGGATGGATTCCAGGGAAGAGATCGCCGGTGAAAAACCGATGACGAATCTCGGATGACGAGGAAATATTAATTACGGGCGTTTTTAATTACACCAGTCAGCTATGAGGCAACTAACAGCGTACTCCCACCACGGCAATCGACCTTCCAATCCTGACACTCCCTGGGTGTACTTTAAGAACCGTTCCCCCTTCTACCGCTCCCCAAACAGTTGGAGGATGCCGACAAAAATATTCGCATGGTGCGTGTGCGTTCCCTTCCCCTCGATCCATCGAGCCCTACAGATCTCCCCTCTGGCATACATGGTTCGAAAACAGCGGCCGTAGGCTTCCTCCCGAAGCTTTCTCTGGAAGGATCCCTTGGAGGGCTATCCCCACCAGGAGTGCTTGGACGGATGGTCGGTCGTTTCGCTGTGGAACGCGGCTGGAATCACGAGCGAATGAGACGCCGCTAGATGGGCTCCGTAGCTGTCTCTTCCTTTGATCCTTTCTCCGCTTCCTCGGCTCGTTCTTTGTCGATCGTTCCGCGAATCGTTCCCTTCTTCGTGCATAGAACCTGTAGGTGATACGTGGGCGGCCCGATCTCAACATTTAGTCGGAGGATATACATTGGTATACGTATACAGGATCCCCAGTGAGCCTGCGCTGCGTTATCGGTCGATATACGCTTTTGGGAAATTTTCCACGTGTTTCGTGGAGCCGCGTGACGCCGATTCTCCTTCGTTCGCCTCCTGCTACTCCACCTATTTGCGTGTGCCGATCGAAAACGAGTCATTAAGGTTCTCTGCCACTCCCTCGTGCAACGTTTCGCGAACGAGGGCTGCTCTATCCAACTTGCCAGCTTTACCATATTGCCGATTTAGCAAAATCGTTCGTATTCCGCTTATCTTTGACTTAATTTCACCTCGCGCCAACGATCCTGCCTACAACCGTAAATCGTCGTAGACATCTCGATTACCGATCCTACGAGTAACATACAGTCACCTTGCTGAAAACAGCTCTTTCGAAAATGTTTTTCACGAAGACCAAGAAAACGATCCATTGATCGATTCGTTGACGCGTTCGAGTCCGCGGTAGGTGCCAGCGCCAGCCTGAACGGCGGCATCCTACGATCGCCTACGTGCAATCCTGTCGCAGACGGCCACGCCGTTTCGATAAACGGCCTACAAAGCCGTCGGAGGGGACGGGCCGATGCTTACATTCCCTGGAGCCCCTCCTGACATCGACTGTACGTGGGTACATTATTCATTCTCTACTACATTCGGCAGCAGGAGGGTGCGGACGAGTGTGTGCGTATCCCTCGTAGTCGATGACACGACACGCACTCGCGTCCCGTTTCTATGTGTGCCGTTCGTATAGATACGCGTGTACGTTTTCTCTCTTTTCCGACGCATCTGTCTTCCTCTGTGCCACCCCTCCCTTTCCTCCGTGTTTCTCCTTCTTCGTCTACCCTTCTACCTATACGGCCATCCTTCTTTCTCTTCGTTTACATCCGATTCATACCGTCTCGCTTGCGCTTTCCCCGCTTTCCTTTTTTTCTCTATCTATCCTCCCCTTCTTATCCCTCTGTCTCTTTCCTTCAGCCGCCTCTCTGTTCATCCACCCCTCGTCGGGTATTTTTCGTTTTCTTTCGCCTCTCTCTCTCTCTCTCTCTCTCCCTCCCTCCCCACCCCCCCCTCTCTCTCTCTCTCTCTTTTTTGTTCGTGTTCGATGCGAGCTTGTACGCGCAAACAGAAGCCAGTAAAAGGATAGCTCGGTGGGACGGAGGGCGACAAGGGCAGGCCGCGACGAAACGGCAGGATCGGTGGAGGGATCGAAGAGGTGGCGGCATTAGTGCGACCGACCGGGGCCACAGGGTGCGAGAAGAAAAGGGGGAGACCGAAATCGGAAGAGCATCAGGGAGAAAGAAGGAGAAGCGGGTTATTAGAGAGAGAAAGATGCGATTACCTCGATAGGCTGTAGCACACGATGCGCAGGGACAGGGTCGGATAGGTCTCGGTGATCGTGCCATTATCCTCCACGGGGACCGACCTTCCGCCTCGTGTACAAACGGCTCGCTCTAGGCACGCTCACCCCTCTTCACTTCCGACGCTCACGACGCACTTCCCTGGGGGAGGTTGTAGCCAATCAGCGGTCGAGTTTCCGTGGCCCGCGGCCGCAGGCTGACTCCACGTCTCCCGTACCTAATGTAGGTTGTCGAAGGTAGGCATCCTTTGTACCCTCCTTATCTTCTTACCTTCGTTCCCTACCTCCTACCTGGGCCGAAGGTAACGAAGGTCATTTATAGGACTTCGTACAGTATTCGCATCCTCTGTCGCTTCCCTCTTATTTCTTATACCGGTGGTTGGATCGACATACCAAAGTATTCTTCCAGGTAGTCGATATAACTTACCAGGGTGTTATACCTTTTTCAAATCCCCCATTTCCGCCATTTCACCAAGGTAATCTCTTCTTAATCATTTTCGAGGATCGTTTATGGGACGCCCGGTCATCGTAATTACCAAGCTTTCTTGAGCCATTCTATTTATTTCGTTCTATTGGTATTCCCCGATATTTTAAGATATCATTAAGATTGTATTAGACCTTTTTTTTTTTTTTTAATAACGTTTATTTAAACCAAGACACAATTTTAATACATTTGGGTATTCGCAATAAACTATGAATTTTGATGTGTTAGGCAAAGGTATATGCTATATTATGTGTCGGCGTTTTACATTTTTCGTGTTTAATACAATCTTTGGATTTAAGCCGCTGGGCAGCGGAGTTTTTACGTGAATTTTGTTTTCATTTGATCTTTTCTGCTCTGAAAACTTGGTCGCAAAACAGGACGCTTCGGTAGTCTACTTTTTGGAGATTGTATCAGATCGGTACTCGGTTGATCACTCGTTTTCTATCGTATTGCTATTTACGAACGATTATATCGTTAGTCTATTTTTCACGTTTACGATGTTCCACCAGCTGCGTACTTACCTCGCTCGAAGGGCTGCTTGGTTCCATCCGAACGCAAAAATGGCGTGTATGTGGAGGAGACATCGAATTAACACTCGTATCGCGAACAACTAAATAGTTCGCCCGTCTGTCTTTGCGTAATTTCTAAATCGCGTTTAATTGAACGATAAAACTCGCTGATCTTCGAAGTACGTTTCGAAGTATTATTTCGTATAATCCACGTACTAGTTGCGCGATGTTCAACAGGGTAACGTTAAGGGAAGAGGACGAGGTAACACGTACGCTTCTTTATGATTATACACATCACGATTTATTGACGAGCAATGGATCGTACACTTCATGTAACATGATTCTCAAAAACAATTTTAACAAAACATCAAAGTAAACGCTAGCTAATTAACGATAACAAACATTGCCGGTTACTATTCGCCGGCAAGATGTAAGGCGACGTTTTTAAACGCGCACAACCTCGCGATAATGACATGGATAATTAGATACTCGAACGATCAATGATATTAGATATATAAGTAGGTAGTAAGTAATATACGCGCTTATAGCCTGGGTTATTTCGCTGACTTAATCTACGGTAATTTTCGATTTTCTTCCTGTCGATTTTGATAAAACACAATACGCACGCCGCTTCGTTTACATGTTCCAGTCGCTTAAAAGTTCGATCATAACGCTCGGGTGGCGCGCAACGCTTGAAAGGAAAATCAGCAATCCTAGGACCGTTTTGTAAGCGACAACGAAAAAGTTTCGTAAAATGTTAAATCAAAGGTAGAAGATGGAGAACGAAGAAGGTTTGAAATATTTGAACAACTGTGTTCTCAGTGATTATCGATGTTCTTTGTTCGATTACAATTCACAGCTTGTTTATTATGGAGATACTGTATTGCGTTATACGTTTAATATTTATGAGAATGACATTGATAATAACTGCGTCGATTACTTGTATACTATTTCATGGAGTTACCGTGGAAATATTTTCGAAGCACAACCGATTACGTTTATCGTTACAATCCCTACAGTTTCCAAACAAAGGTTTCGCGTAATCGCGACGAACGATAGACTTCGCGATGTTAAAATATAACTTGTTCCGTATTCTTATTAATTTCGATAACTTGCTTTAAAATCTGAAACATTCGCATATAAGCTTTTCGATCACAAACACGCGATTTCGTTTCCCTTTTCCCTCTTTTTTTCTGACATCCTATGCTTACGATACGTCGTCTGTTTATTTTCTTCCGGGGGGGGGGGGGGGCACATTAGTTTCAAGAAATGTCCTCGAGATATTCCAAGTTGGAACGAATTCTTGATCCCTCGTCGTGGCGCAGCTATCTATTCTTCTGCGCGTTAAAGTCTTTCCGAACTGTAACTTTAGATACGATACATAACGGTTCGTGTTGTTAACAAGTACACGATCGTTGCTCCAAACAATGGGTTAATATTTCAAGTAGAACTTACGTAGGTATAGTCACATGGCAACTATTCAACTCTTGCAACAAATCAGATATTAAAATCTTCGCAGTCTTCGTGGGCTACGTTAATCGCTTTCGTAAACCATCGGTTCGAACGAACATTGTCTTACTAGTTGTTCAACGTGGGCATTTTATAATTGGCGGATCGATGGATAAAATTACGATCGATCGTGATGGTTGAACGTAACGTGATTCCGTTTAAAAAGGCCGTAGAAAAATAACATGTAAAAATCTGGGTCCCTTTTACTTCGCCGTAAATCCTAACGAACTGTGTCTCTAATGTAATCCTCGTTTTCCTAAACTGGCAGTTCTTTTTTTTTTTTTTTTTTGATTATTAGCTAATTCGAAATCGTGTGGTTCCCTTCTTTTCCCAAATATCGTCGACCACGCGTAACCATGTAACTAATTGATGCAAATTTCCTAAGCGAGATTCGAACGTCCGACTTCGCCGCGAATCGTGGGTATCGATATTCTCCATTGTTTCTTCGCACTCGTTGGCACCGTTCCCCTATTTTCAGTATTTATCTCGACCAGACGTTTAAAACACTTACTTTTACATACCCACCTTGATTCTCATTCCACCATCGACATACATCTTTTTTACGCAACGTGTACGCTCGATCGATGTGCAATACCGGAAACGCTGAATTATTCTGATCGTTCGAGTAGGATTTGGTTTCCTAGTAAACGTTTCGTTTAAAATTTCTTTGAAATCATCGTGTTCATCTTTATTGCTGTCCTTGTACGAACAGAAGCAGTCTGTACAAATTCCGATACAGCATTAAAAATCGCCATATATCACGCACAACGAGCTCACAGCGCACTCGATGCTATTCTTTATCCGAATGTTTTCAAAAACCGCTCGATCGTATCGATCTCGGACGATAATAATACCTATAATATATTATTCGTAAATCAGTAACAGCGATATGAGTTTATACGTCTTCGTAGAATAAAAACTCCCTTAATATTATAGGATACGACGTACGGGTGGTAGGTACGTATTTTGCATATTTAAACTTCCAATTCGAAACGGTACACCCCGATACGAAGAATCGAGTGTACATTACAAAGATTTTACAAAGCTCCTCGAAGCTTCTCACCTAATTTTTTTAAAGGGTTGCCCGTTGTTATATGTACTACTAGCATGTTCCCCTCTTTCTTTGTTTTTTTCTTTCTTTTTCTTTTCTTCTTCTTCTTCTTCTTCTTTTTTCCTTTTACCAGGAAATTATAATCGGCCTTCTATCGCAATAAATCGCTCGTAATATATTATATGATAATAGACGATAATTAAATTGCACTAGTACATTGCACACGTTCTCTGGCGTTCTTTGGCATCTCTATGAAGTACATATTTCTCTAAGGTTCTAAAAAAAGGAACGACAACACGTGGGGACGAGAAAGTTTATCCTTCATCCATCCGCCGTTCCACTCTAACCATTCATCCGCTATCCTTGTCTCTACATCCCTTAACCATACGTTATGCTACGTCTAATATATCTCTGTCAGGCGTTGTGCCATTGCCAATAAAGCGGATCAGCCAAATTGCCGACTCTTTCCGCAAATGAATTTGTCAGGCCTGACCACAAGTAGGTATACTAATTTGCATTTAATGGTTGATCATAGACAGACAGACACACACATACGTACATGCATTACAAACATACCGCCGTTGTTTCTCATTTGAGAGGGAAAGACACAGGGTAACACGTGTGTTATTCGTTTTGTCGCTATTTTCTTCTCTTTTAATGTAAAACATTCTGTACCAGACGATCTTCTTTTAGTCTTGTTCATTTTGAAAAAAGTATCTAATAGAATATATTTACTCGCGCTGTATTAAATGTCACAATCATTCTTTCACTTTCACCTCTCGAGCTGCCGCTCTAGTTTATGCTACCGGGTGTACCATGTGTCTTCACACCCACACGAAACTCATCACGTTTTACGAAACATTATAGGAAGCGGGGCAAAATATATGGTAACGTACAGCCTTTGGATTGGTCACGTAGGAATCTTATTTCCGTAAGAGCGTCTTCTAAATCTAATAATAGGAAGTGGTAATATCGAGCGATTTGGTCAGCATCTCTGATCTTAAGCGGCTGTTTAAATGATATCAGATATCACGAAAAATAACGACTCAGGCTATTACAAGTACTTTGAACTTTACGCGAGAACCAAACCTAAATGTAACTTTGATCTCGCGAAAATCCTGGAGAACGTGGTCGTTTTTATTGGCCGATTCGATGACACTAGGGTCGGATCTAAGTCTAAACCTCGAACTTCCATTTGCGTTTGACGATACGTTCAACGTGGAAGTAAAACTAAAGTAGAAGCTCAAAAAGTAAAAACTGTGCAAGCTGTGACCAGACGATGACGCTGAATGAGAAAACACATATTTATAGAAGGATACGTTCACCTCGCGGTCGATTATTCGTATAATTATCTGGATTCTGAGTCGGACACTCGGATGTAACGTAATGGCGGTCAACATTTCGTTGCTTCACTTTACTGAGATTCAACGAATTTATTCAGTTACTCTTTAAAGCGATTAAGCAGTGAAACGCTGGCTGGCCGCCTCGCGGCGATCGGATTAATATTAACCCAACCTAATCTGACAACTAAAGCCAGCCGCCGGTTATACGTAAAGAGAAAAATCGTTCAAAGCGATCGATCTTTGTAACACGTTCGAAAATCATCGGAGAGGACGCTTCTCGTCGACAACTTTATCGCTTTAGCTGCAGTGGACGAGTGCATAAAAATAAAATAAAAATCAAATCTTCTTCGCGATAGTTTGCTCATTCTCGGTAACGATCTTTAAAGTTGGACAAAAGTCAGAGACACCGACCAGATTGTTGGCTATTACCATAGGAAGTGGTGAAAAGAATGGAGGATACGCAGGAGGATAGCTCGTACTGTTAGCGGAGAAAGAATTACGGTGGCTGTTGCGAGGCAGAATTGAAGTAACTGACTCTTTGATTCCTGTATTGCGACGCGACCACAGCCTGAGGATTAGGAATGTGCCTGATACTCAAGTTTGGTTTGATTTTCATTCCGAAACCGGAGATTCTTTGATGAGGTTGCGGTATTCGCAGAGCGACTTTGCTGGCGAGGTTGGCAGAGCTGAGTACCAAAGGATCGATCGAATTCTCGTCGGTGATGCAGCCGCTTAACAGGGACACAGCCGCGTCGGAAAGTGTCACTAGATTGGAGTCTTGACCTCGTCGTTGCTCCAAGTCTTTCGCTTTTCCTCTTAGTAAGTTTCCTGTAGGGATCGATGGTCGCGATGGCCTTGGTTTCAACAAGGACAGGGAACAGGATGACGAGGAGGAGGAGGAGGACGACGACGACGACGACGACAAAGAGGACGAAGGTGAAGAGGACGACGAAGAGGCAGGGGACGAGGAATAATTACCGACCGATAAATTCGCAGACAGATCGAGAACGTTATTGTGAACCGCTCCACCGCTGCTTAGATCCAGTGGGATCTCGTATTTGGAATTGTTCGGTTCTAAAATGGCGCTCGACGTGGCAAACCCGGAAGGCTTGGCGACGCGCAGTGGCGCTAGTGGTGGCGGACCTTTCTTTTTCGGAGGGGCGCTGACCTGAATGGGCGCAGCATGTTGTTCCTCTTTCGTCTTCGACATTGTTTTCAACGCGTCGCGCATCTGTTTCTCAGCCAACAAGCTTCTCACACGATTCGCTTTACTTTCGCGCAATTGTTTCTCGAGTTTCTCTCTGTTCAAGTTATCGATCTTCTCCCCGTTGTTTTGCACGCGTTGCTTCGCTTTATCCCGGAAATTGTCGCTGGCTTCGTTCACGGCTACCAGACCCAATCTTCGAAGAATCTCCTCGTCCTTCTTCGGACGTTCTGGTTCGACCTGTTCCACTCTTTTCACGATTTCCGGCAAAGTTTCTTCCTTCTTCGACGATGATCTACAACTCTGCTGTATGCTTCTCTGATCCACCTTATCGACCGAGGCGGAAGTATCCTCCGTCGGAGGAGTAGTTATATTTTGTGCGATTCGAACGACCTCGTCGGGTATGCTGTCTATAATTTCTTCGATGGTCTCCTCTGTCTCTCCGAGGTTCTCTTTCGTAACTGCACCTTCCCCTGGAGCCACCAACGCGCCTGTCGATCGTTGCTGACTTATCGTCGTCGCTTTGATCTTTTCTCGTCTAACGGCTCTCATCTGCAGCAATTTCTCTTTTGCCTGGCCGGTCGCGCTACTCGACGTGATTCTCGGTGGACACGGGGTCAACCGAACCTTCAGTTTCAATAGATCCTCCCGCGGCGTGGTGGTGATCTCAGCGATCACTCGTTTGTTTCGTCGTTTCCTGTGCTTGTGGTGTTCCAGCTTCGTCAGGTCTTTGGTCTTGGAACTCTCAGGTGCGTGATTGTTTTGTATCGGTACGAGATTAGGAGTCCTCATAACCGGAGTCACTTTGCACCTCGGTTTCTTCGCCTTCGGTTCCTTGTCGCGTTCCAAATTGGTCTTCAAGGATCGAGGGGGTACGTTGCTGCTTTCTAAAATCCTACGAGCCTCGACTTCGCACTCCTGCGGCGGCTTGGGGCTCGGCGGTGGTGTCGGCGGCCTCTGAATATTTTCCATGGTCGCGGTATCCTCGGTCGTTTCGTCGTTGAAGGAACTGTCGCTCGATTGAGGAATAATAGCCTCCCGGCGCGTAATGCGATAAAACAGCTTCATGGGTGCTTCCTGCAACGTCAAAATTATCGCTTCCCCTATGGTATCTTGCAGCATCACGAGAGTTCTAAATACGACTGACGCAATAGGAAATGATTATGACTATCGCGAGGTAGACGATCGACCTCCATCGCGCGACCATGAGTTACCGACGAACACGATGCGAAAGGAAAGTAAATTATGGGCTCGCTAAATAACAGGGCAGAAGGGGTAAATGATAGGGGAAGAAACTCACTCTTTTCCAGCCGAATATGCAGGCGAGGTCCAGTAGAGTCCACGATTGGTCCAGTACCGTCGTTTTCGTGCTACTGCGCCGGTTCTCGTCGCTCTTCTCGCAGAGAATCTCGATTTTGTTGACGATCGCCCCGTAAGAATTCGCCTCCTCCCATCCTCTCTTCAGCATCAACAATCGCACCAGATGACGAACCGTCACTCCTGCCGGACACTTGAGATACCGCGTGCTTCGAACCTTGATCGGCTCCTCGTGTTTCGTTTGATCGGTATTGTTCGCTCGGTGTCGTGACCCGACACGGTTCTCCGGCTCGCGAGCGACCGCCTCCTCTTCCGGTTCGTCGAGCTCGCACAAGCTCAGGCTGACGAAATCGTCCAAGGTTAAGTCTAGAGCACCCAATGGAAGGGCTAAAGGTGGGCATTGCGGATTGACCAGCCGGAAATGACGCCTTCGTTCGAGCTCCGACCGGAAGAGGCCGGGTACTACGAGATACACCAGTCGTTGTAGCTTTACGTCCGGCAAGAGCGGCGGAGACGTTGCGACATTGCACACGGGACACGCTCTGGCACCACTGCTCAACCTTCTGACTATGCAACCTCTGCAAACTGAGCATCGTTCCACTCGTACCTATTTTATATTCCAAGCGTGTTCTTTCCGATGTTTAATTACGCTCGTTCCATCGCGAACGCGGAATCTTTACGTTCGAAAAATCTCTATTCGTCGGGAGAATATGAGAACGCGCGGAACGAACAGCGCCAGCGGTTAGTCACCCTTCTCGAATTTAGCCACCCTGCCGGAGGGGCGGACGAAGCGGATGGACTATTTCACGCACGCGAAGTAGATACGGCCGTTGGAGGTACGGCACGGTACACGCGTCGTTATTTCGCGTCGTCACCGAACGATATTCATCGACGACTTCGCTACGTTATAGCTTTTTTCTCATGCAAATTAATGTTAACGAGCCGATGAAACGCGAGTCAGATGAGCGAAAATCGTACGATGACCGGCGACGAGTAACGAGATGGGACGAGCGTTACTACGGAACACGGAATTGAAAGAAATACTAACAAGAATGTAGACATTCCACGAGGGTCGTTGCGTCTATGAGGTAGCCTCTGCAGAGAGGACACACGATATGTTCGTTCAAGTCTTTAACCAGCGGCTTCTCCCTCTCCTTTGCCTCCATGTCGTTAGTCGATTCTGAAACAGCTGTGCCATTCGGATTGTTAATCCACGGGACCAAAGAGCAACGATTAGATGCTTTTTTTAAATTAACTGCGCAGCTTGCTGTGGTCGCCGTGCACGTCGCACGGAATCATAATTCGCGCTTGCGTAAAAAATTTCCACGCATTGTCGCGATTCGTCGTACGTCGTCGACAGCGAGTCGAATCGGTGATCGCCGATCTGCGGCTTATCTAAAATTAAATCGCGTAACGTTACGCGTTAATGTACCGACGTGCGCGATATCGATGCGCGTTCTAATAACGGTCGCAGGATTCCGAAATGCAGGTAGCCGCGCGCACTAGCTCGAGGGGGGAAACACACGCACGTAATCGCGTTAAGATACGTTCGAAGCAGCGATTTCCATTTACGCGAGACTCGTGCGTACCGTCGATATATTTAGAATAATGAAATATCTCGTGAAATGCAAGGGGGGAGAAACGAGTTACGCCGGGGCTTTAAGGTCTATCTCTTAAAGGGGATGGTTTCTCTTCCGTTTCTCCTATCCGTGTCTATCTGTGCAACGATATTCGATAATATTTTCGACCAGATGGTTGCCACGTACGGTCTCGTTCACGACGAACATGCGTGAGACGAGATTTAGTCGGTATCGCGCGAGCGAATCTGATTTCGCGCGTGCTGTGCTCTCGCGAACGGTTCGCGCGCGCGCGCCAGCGCTACGGCGCTGCTGTAACAGCTTTTCGCGAACGGCCGTTAACTGGTGGCTAACGAGGAAGCGGCTTCCTATCAAGTTTCGTAGCCGTACGATGGTGGGAGATTTAGCAAGATTTCGTAGGCAACGAACGGGAAACGCGTTTGTCGAAGTATCGCGCGACGAGCAACGAGATCCTCGCGTGAAAGGTATACTTGACAGTGAAACCAGCTTAGTCACGCGATACGTCGGCTTGGAAAAACTAGGTTTTTAGAGCTCCCGCGTACAGATCTCCCGCGCGACAATAACAGAGGCCAAGTGTCACTGCGCATGGCTAACGAACTCGAAGAAAGGAGGAAAGGCTCGACCACCTGCGTCGACGACATAGTCGACGGCTCCGCGTTCGTGCAATTTCGCTCTGCGAATGATCCGTCAAGGCCGGGAACGCGACAGAAAAGAGGTTGGTTTACGAGGAATGGCAAGAGTAATGAAGAACTTGGAGGAAAGGGGGAAAGAAGAAAGAGAGAGAAAGAGAGAGAGAGAGAACGTGCAAGCGAGGGGCAAAGAGAGAGAGAGAGAGAGAGGAGGAGAGAGAGAGAGAGAGAGAGGAAGGACGAGTAGAAGGGCTTCTGCGTTCGAACTTGAGAAAGGTCTGGCGCCAAGCGAGCGGAGAGAGAAAGAGAGAGAGAGAGAGACCACCTAATTCGTTGATCGCCGTTGTTACGGATCGACGCGATTCTCCAGAGAATCGCGATCTTCGTTCTTGGACTTGGAAACGTCCGCGCGATGCCGATCACGTCTCGCATGCTCGCGACGAATCGTCACGAGGCCACGGCTGATACGATCGAAGGAAGAAAGTAAATTGGACGGCGAGACGGTAAAGAGTAAACGGGAGGAGAGATATAATAGAAAGAGCGGCGATGGAGAATCGCGAGGGTAAGCCGTCGTCGATAGGAGCGTTGCCACGGTAACATCGGTGGTTCGAGCGTTTTTGCTGGAACGTCGACGTATACCGGTCCGAGAGAGCACGGTAGCTATTCCAGGCAACAGGATCTCGCGGGTAGAGCATCGGCATCGCGGCGAGCAGCGGCGGTGTCCTATCTTCGGCGGAGGATCGCGAGTACCGAGCGTAGTACGGGCTTGTTGGTCGATTCACGCGACTACCATACGTTTCGCAGGGCGGTATACAGAGGCTTACGTGTAGGTGCTTACCAGCGTAGCGAGAGAGATGGTCGCCGTGGCCAGCAGCGAGCTGCCGTCCCGGCTGGCAGCGGAACGTAGCAGCGGACGTGGCAACGACGGTGTTCTTGGTTGCCGTATCGCTTCTCGCGGTGCAGCGGGCGAAGAGAGGTGGCAACGCCGCTCCGTCCGTCGGCGTGCGGCGCCCCGAGGCTCTCTCTCGCGATAGCGCGCTCGTTGTCGTCGCTCACGCCGTCGCACTCCTCACCATGGTCGTCACGAACCCGTGACCGCGAGCAATCCTGATAACTTGCACGCCGCGAGCTACGTACCATCACGTCCCTGCTGCCTGCGAGCACAGCGCCGCGCACATGTCCGACGATTTCGACCCGATTCTCTCTTTTTCCTTCCCCCTTCCTTCCTTCCTTCTTTACTTCCTTCCTTCCTTCCTTCCTTCCTTCCTTCCTTCCTTCCTCCTTTCCTTCCTTCCTTCCACGCTCTACTTCCCTCTCTTTCGCTCCTCCACTCGCTCTCCTCCGTCTATCTCTCTCCCCTTGTTCCTCCTTTCCTACGTTTTTCTTCTTTCCTCGATCGTTCTTCCTACGTGTTTCCGTCGGCCCTACTCGCCGAACGAACAGAACAGAAAACGAAACTCGATCGCGCCTTTGTTATCCTCGTGCACGACTTTCTTCCTCGATCCACGTCGTAGCCGTCGTCGTTGCCGCGATTGTCCCGTCGACGACGTGGTTGTCGATCGACCGGTGGGTCGACAGGCGCGCGCGCGCGCTCTTGCCCGTGACGTTCCTTCTTTCTCTCGCTCTCGCTCTCCCCTCTTCGTGGCCTTTTTCTCCGTCTCTGTCGCTCGATCTTCCCCTCCGCGCTGCCCTCCTCCTCCACGAGGACTCACGGGGTCTTGTCTCGCGACTCGACGTAACGTAACCGCTCTCTCTGGCCACGACTCGATTCGGTGCACTCGGCCGACTCTCGAACGAGTGCGACGATGCACGATGATATCGGGGATCCGGTGGCGGCGGTGGCGGCGGAGGCGGCGGTAGAGGCCAACGAGAGAGTGTGTGCAGCGGTGGCGCCGAACTGCGGCGGTAGCCGCTGCCACTTTTCGATACGGTGCGATTAGAACGACGCTGCACGGAAACGACGGGAAGACACGGGCACTGTTCGTATCGACCCCGCCTAAACCCCGCCTCGCTGCGACGGAGCCGCACGAGCGACGCCGAGCGTCGGCGAGCGTCGACGAACCAGCCGGTTTCCTTTTCCGACTTCGTCCTTTTCGGTCGTTCCGACCTTTCCTCTTCTTGTTCAACACCCCTTCTCCTCCTCTTAGTACTCCGCTTACGTTTTCACCTTTCGCATCCCTCGATCGTCGGATTCGTCGATGAATTCATCGACCGATTCGTCGATCGATCGCAGTCCAGGCGAAACCGTTCTATCGTCCAGCGTCCGCTCGCAAGCTGCTAAAGAGCCGACTGATCGATTCGAAGCTAGATCGACCGTAGATCGTCCCGCTTTTGTACACCGACGCGCGAAAGCAACGGTTCGTACCCGACGTATCTTCTTCGCCCCTTGCATCCGTTGTTCGCGAAAACGACGCTTTCTTCGTCCGCTACGAAGCAGCGGTGAATGCCTCACCGGAGATTAGGACGCTCGAATAAACCGAAACCAGCGCGTTTTCGAATCGGAAAGGAACGCGATCGAAGTATAGGTACGCGCGTGTAATCGGCGCGAGGAACTCCATGGACCGTACGATGTCCCTTTCCATGTCGCTCTAATTACCAGATGCCTTTAATATGTTACGATCACGGTACATTCGACGTAAAAAGCCGCTTTCCAACAGTTACGGATCGCCATCCGTTTCCTGTGAAACATCGTAGGTATCTACAGCGACGAATCTGCGTACGACAAATACGTACGGACGTGACGGTGGTACTGCGTGCTAATAAATATGGGACACCGGTAACGAAGCTGCTTATTAAACGCGTTCGATCGGCGATTCGTCGAGGCCTCCGGTTTCGTAACTTTGGCCTGTGTGTCAAAGAAACGAGGCAGTCGTGATTGGCAAACGAGGCAAACGTGGCTGCGCGATCGTAAAAGCGTTATTCTAGTTACGATAGCTACGCATACAGGCACACCGTCTGCCGATAACGCGCTACGAAAGTCACCGAACCGTATTCGAGAAATATCTTGCGCACCAACAGCGTGTCGCCCGCCGGCAGATCGCACGCTATTGTAAATTTAAATTGTTGCGCTATTTATAGAACGAATAACCAACGAGATGTCCCTGATTGGCCGCGCCGCGTACTTTTCGCGCGTTTCTCCGATTCTTTTCATGACCGATTCTCCCATCGTCGCGCGTTTTCTCGCACCATCTTCCTAGACGTTGCTCGCGTCTATCCAACTTGGATAGAACCCGACTTTAATTTTCTTCTCAACGAAGCGTCGTGAAAGGGCTTCGGTGTCGATTTCGGCGATGCGGGCTCGACGTCTCGAAGAGAGAATTCAGTCCACGACACGACGTAACTATGGAAAATCGTAGCGTCATACGAGACGTGTTTAGACGCTCGAGATTCGTAGCTCTCGTTTTTCGGTAAGAGCGTCGACGATTTTTATTCGAAAGTACGATTTTAGCGCGAAAGTCGAGCGAAAAGAAGCGCGGTTATGCGTGTACACCAGCGCGAGTACAGAGCAGAGGGGGAGAAAGAGAGAGAAGTACGAGAAGTCGACTGATCGATCGGCGGCGACGCGGTAGACCGCTTCATAACGACATCGCCTTGAAAAGAGACAGTCGCCGGGCGAACCCGGTTTTGCGTCCATCGAAGCAGCACGACTCTCTGGTCGATCGACGCTGATGGGCGGACGAATGGGCATGGTTATAGTTGGTAAAATGGCGCCAGGCTCCGTCCACTTTAACCACCCATACGACTGTGCGCAGTTGCGGCTCCGCCTGTAAACTGCGCGCGCTGCCTGCCTCGCACTTGTATCTTCCGTCTCGAATCTCCGACGTACGTTGATTGTTTTAGCTTTTTCGCTAATTTCTTTGGCTTTAGATTTTCTCTTACGAAATTTCGTCGGAAAATAGCGATATTTTTGGAGAGGAGAAACGGACGGCTTCGATATTTCACGAATAAACGATAAGCGCTTAAGAAGCGAGACAGTCTCGTCAACGTACGAAATGGGACGATATGTTGCACGCCGGGACTATTTCGTGAAGCTTAAACGGCTAAGCGGTTATGATTACAGCGGATGCGTGTCCTGACAGTAAACGTTCCGATGAACTCGATACGTCCAAGTAATCGATATATACATACTAGATTCCTACGAGTGCACGCATTTCTTCGCATATTTCGTTCGTCGTAACGACCATTCGTTAGATAACACGTATCCGCTGCGATCGTAACCTAACTTTCGCGATCCGATGGTTGAGTCATTTTCGACGCAGTAGGCTTAGCGCGATTCAACGTGTAACTTGCAGTTTTAGCTTTTACTTGCTCGGCATTGATAGCGAGACGATTCAACAAATTTCAAACTTTCTTTTATCGAATAGAAGTTGTACGTTGTATTCCTAGCTTTGTCGGTTTGCAAGGTTTGCAGCAACACTGACTCGTTCTCAGTTATTATTTTGTTTAGTTATTATTTAGTTATTATTTAGTTTAGTTAGTGACATATCTTACCTACGATCGGTCCCTTGATGTTGTTCCAATGACTCACGACGATTTCTTTGTGGCCTGTGTTTCTTTCAAGACAGCGTCTCCTCTAAAATCGACAGTTTTGCACTTACACCGCAATCAATGGCAAGCGGCGATATATGTTTTGTTCTTCTTTGTCCGTGTAACGAAGATATTTGTGAGAGAAAATTGTACAAATTTGAATGTACATACTGAACATGTGGGTTCGAACTGGACCTACTGTTCTACTTTCTTACGTACGTAATTCGCGATTCGTATTCCGAAGGTTAATACGATAATTTTCACTGGAAAATCACTGATTACTCGGAAAGTCACGTGAATAACGTGTCTAAAGACTAAACTACGTATCGAATGCTGTCACGACGGATCAGCTAGCTACACCTATCTATATGATATTTAACCTCCTGCCCTACAATTTAAGTTCCGAATGCGGCCAAGAGAAAAAAATGTTTGACGCGTGTAGCCCGAAGAACGTACGTTTTATGCTCGTGTTGTTTATGTTTGGCCCGAAGGACGTACCACCTTTTTCGCACGTGTTCTTCGTGTTGGGTCGAAGTCAGTGAGCCGCGAGTCTAACTCGACGTTGTAGGTTAAGGGATTCAAAATTTTCCGTTGTAATCTTCGTTTTGCATTTGTTAATTACGATACTCTGTCTATATCTATGAGTAGAATCGAATCGTTTATCGAACGTCGATACCAATAGTACATTTGAGTGTTTCAATAGCAGATGGGAAAACGTATCGGATATTCGAAGAATATTCCCAAAATTGGATACGCGAGTTGGATTTTGTTTTAGACGTTAAAAGGAGTCGTAGTTTGATGTTCGGTGGATCTATTTCTGAAGAAAGTAGGTGGACAGTAAAGCTTTGTCCATATGTTGCGATCTACTTTCGAATGCGGCCTCGAATGTGTTCTATATACATATTTTAACAGTATACTCTTATTTATAGTCGTATAGTTAGATCGGACGTTCTTTATTTTATATTGCAGACAGTTCGTACTTCGTAACGGCGTTATGATACAGGAAACGCGTCTAATTTTTCACGAGTTTACAGCAATTTAAGAATTTTGAATGGTTTTTTTAAGGAAGTTTTACGTTTTTGCCAATAGAGCATTGGGATATGGAAATGGAATCAGGTGAAAGTGACAAATCGATAGACACGCGGTTTTCGTATAAAATTAATTCTTTAATGAAAACTTGTCGTAGTAAAATTATACAGGAAATTGCTTTACGGTTATATTTTATAACGGGTAATTCAATAGAACGTCCTGTCGGGCTAATTCCAGTAACATAGGATCGTCGAAGAATTTGTTGATAGACACGTCTTCCGAAAGTCCCTTCCGCCTCCTTGTCTTCAACATAAACTCTCTAGCTAAGTGCGTAGCTGGCTGTGGCTCCAGTGGTCGAATAGTGATGCTTTTATCTAATGGATCGCCAGGCACGATCTGCCAATGATGGAATACGGACAGGCAGAACGCCTGACCTTGCGTATGGGTTCGCAGGTCAGTCTCGAATCCGAAACTATCGATTGCCGGAATGAATGCTTTGATGGTATACAAGGGACTTCCGGGAACGGGAGCGTCTTGAGTCACGTGGCCCCTTCTTTTAGCCAGCACGGTATAAACTGCTGACACGCAATCCGCAGGCGCTTGAACTTCGACGAACAAGTAGGGTTCCATCAATCTGGGCGTTGCCATAAGGAAGGCAGAATAGGCTACCCTTCTGGCCGTCGGAATTATCTGACCACCTGTAAAACGAAACAAATTAATGTTGTTCGCAATAAAAAAAGGGTGGAAATTATTTTTCGTCGCTTCACGGAGTCAAGCGGTGTCGGAAAAAAAATATTATTGACTGATTAATAATAATTAATTAACAATAGTAATACGGTATATGCATTCTGAGCGCTTTCAAACTTTGCTTAAAAGGTAAGAATCACGCTCGATTTCAAATATTTTAACGTACCTCGAGAAACAAAATATTGAGAAATAAAAAACGAAACTGTAGTACTCTTCTTACTCCAGTGCCGTTTCGAACGCAGTCCCCGAGATAACAAATACGCAATACAATACATACCTCCTCGATGAAGAGGTTCTTGAGCAATCACGGCGTCCAGGATTTTGAACTTCACGTTTCTAATCGGTTCTTCGCAGAGAGGACCTTCTCGCGTACCCCACTGGAAACCCTGAATGATGGCGTCACGGGCGCTGTTCAATAGCGTCTTGTCTACTTCTGATGGCAAAGTGTCGTCGACCAGAATATTAGGACCCGTGGCGTCTGGACCAAACGCCCATATGCTTCGCGCCGCCAATAAATCCCAGTCGTACTTCGTCTGGAAAAATTCTCCTAGACGTTTTCTGCAAAGACGAGTACATTTTGTTTTTTGAGATTTTTGGAACTTTCGTGGCTCGATACCGAAGAACCCAGACTTGCGTGTACGAACCGTGTTTCTACTCCCTATCAGGGTCGATCGACCCTCTCTGATGAACCTATATATCTGTGAAGCCTACATTAACGTACTATTCTATTTTCTATATCGACAAATAGGCTGCGGATATTTGTGTGAATTTATACTTTTATAAGCACAACTAAAGAAACAGAACCTAAGCGAAAATTTAATTTCACCCACTAAATACGTTTTAAGGATATTTTATACGTTTTTGCGCACTATGCGCATTCCGTGTATTTTTGCATTTGTTAACTTTCTATAAATGCGTAAAAATCCACGATCTACGGAATTTTTCTACTTACTTGTTCCACGTTATTTTAACATGTTCTGCCTCGATGTCTTCGGCCAGGCCTCTCTCGAGTGGTTCGGCGATCATCGTCAACTTGTTCCGTTTATTGGGTGTCTCGGCGAAACACTTGAGAGAACTCGTTTCTACTACCGTCTCCGCGAAAGCAACGACCGGGTCTGCTACTTTTATATCGATTTCCGAATACATACGACGCAGGTCGTGCATCGCGCAGTCCAAGTACAGTTCACCGGTACCTAGGACCACGTGTTCGCCGCTTTCCTCGACTCGCGTGCCCAGCAATGGGTAACTTTTATTCACTTTCCTCAGGCCGTCTAACATCTTTGGTAACTCTGATGGGTTGACAGGTTCGACCGCGATTTTGATCACGCTCTGAGTATTGAACTTCAATGGTCGGAAGATATGTAAGTCGTCTGAATTACTGAGATCGGTAATGGTGCTCGTTTTTACGATCGGCCTGTCTATACCTTCGATAAGTACCCAGTTGCCCGCGGGAACTCTGTTCAGCTCGATCGAGTAGCGTGCCTCGCTGATCCACAACCTTCCCACGGTTAGAACGCGAGAATCTTCTTCGTCGGTACGCGAGTATGCTTCACCTAATACGCGGACACGTTGTCCTGCCTCGAGTGTACCTGACATTACCCTTCCGAGGACCACGAATAGAGTACAGTCCTCGGTAGGATACATTTTTGTGCTGTGAATCATTAGCCTGCCCTGTAAATATCGTTTCCGTGTTAAAATCTATGTGGTAGGACACGAAATACTCGTAGTGTAAATATTTCGCAAGTACTAACGTCAGGATCGCAATTGATCATATCCTGCGCGAGAGACGAATCCATAGAACCTGTGTACACGTGTTGAACTTTGACTGGTGCGTGTGACTGAGGACTAGGAACGTGGGCTACACACATATCGACTAATCCGCACATGTCTCCCAAGAAACGCGTGCATACCAATCTCAACAGAGGTCTAATATTCATTTTCATTTCTTCTGATGTTAGTCTTATGCCTAATTCGTCCAGCACTGTGGAATTAAGTTGCAATATTATTTCACGTTGAACGAAATCTACTAGTTTAATTTACAAATATTGACTAACCATCGGGTAAAGTTGTGTCAACATCACCAACAACTTGCGCGAAGATCTTGTACAATGGCTCGAGTATGAATTCGATAAAGCTGCGCTGTGCGGTATTGTGTGGCGGTTTTTTCGTAAATTTCCGTGTTTTCGAATTAAAGTATATATCTCCCCATAGTCGTTTCGAAAATTCATTGGCGTTAAGCGAGGGATGGATCTTAGCGTAAAGCGCCGCGAAAGATTTCAGGGTGAAACAGACGTTGTACTCCGAGCTCGCAAAGCACACGTTTCCGATAGCAGGCGACACGAAAGATGGATTTTCAGAATCCGAATATAGCGCTATCAGTCCATTAATTTCTTCGATGATATGTCTTAATTTATAGTACGCGTCTAAGGGGGGCAATTTTAATTCGAGGATCAGTCGGTCTATCTTATTTATACAAACTGTTAACGCAAGTTTTTCCTGAAGCGCGTGTTTTAGTAAACGTTCTGTGTTCAACATGACGCCTTCGGCGGCGTCGACGATCAGCACCGCTCCATCGGATAAACGTATCGCCGCTGTCGCCTCGTCAGAAAAATTTACGTGACCCGGAGTATCGAATATATTCAAAAGATAGGACTTTGATTTTACGTCTTGCAGTAACAACGTCACGGGTGTTGCTTTCGTTGATACCCCTCGCTGTTGCTCGGTGAATAATGTGTCGGTATACCTAAAAATGTAAATATTATGTACTTTTTTGTTTAACTTTGAACGGCGGTTATTAGGAGTATTTATGAATACCTTAAAGGTTTTTCGTCTGTTACGCTGTGAAGATAGGGGTGGGTCTGTCTCACTAGACAATCGACTAAAGTAGTTTTGCCGTGATGTAGGTGACCAAGTAGAACAACATTACGTATAAGGTGAGGCGCATCCATCATATCTGCTAAAAATTCTATGCTATACGTTGTCTCTGGTAGTTGCTGTTGTTTTATTTGAAACTTTGGTTTTCGTGTTGGTGCTATCAGTGGTTTATCTAATGGTTGTGCATCTTCTTCTTGTACCAATGTCTCTACCTATAACGTATTTTAATTAAATATATATTAATTGTCAATTAATTGTTCAATTTACCTCTGGCCCATAAACTTCTAAAGCACTTGGATAATATCTTTTATCTTCGTGCAATACAACTGCCATGGAATTTCCTTGCTCCGATTGCTCTCTAACTTCATCTCTGTCTTCTTCCATTTCCTCATCGGAGCGTTCTCTGTCTTCTGCATCGTCTCCAGCATTTCCATATTCATTTTCATCTTCGCTATCAGAAGCCAAATCGGGACCAATATAATTGCCAAATTCATCGTATAGATCTGCATCCATGGTTATTCTCTTTTTTATTTAAATAATAACTGCAAATATAAAAACATTTTAAATATCATTGATCATTTTTATATGGCATAAGATTTATTTTTTGCCATATTTTTCGTTGAAATTACGTTAATCATGATTGTTTACAGGCGGTTAATTCGAACATAACCTTAAAATCAATGCCAACAAATGATAGACTGTAATGATGTTAAAAACTATAATAATCATTAATAAATTTTGTTAAATTTGCCTTAATATTTACAAACAGTAAGTACTAATACGGTATGCTTACCAAAATTAATATTATTTGACTAGGAGCACGGAAATGGCTAACCAACGTTATGACTGGTTATACTTGATAAAAGTACATCATATAAGTAACGTTATGAAATGAAATACATATGGGTGTTTTAGCGATCTTCAATTATTAGATCAACGGTACCAATATAAAAGTTCACTAATTGTTTCGTATAAATTGCACGTGTATTATTCGTGTATTATCGTATATACACATTTCATATAAATTTGTACGAAGTAGAACGAAGTAGACTACGAGGGAGTGTAAAGTGGCTTGCCAATATAATAAAATGAATCTTTCACTCTTTTTAAAGTGTATATTCAATATCTTGCGACATATTAAATGAATATTCTCAAATCGACTAAGCGAAGTCTTAAGGATTTCACATTTACAAATAAGAGCAGGTTTTAATTGAAAGTTACATTTCCATTTCTGTATTATTTTGGGTCAAAGATTGTTGGCACCACTGTAATAGGTGTGATAATTGCAAAATATGCCGCTAGGGTAGTTATATTTCCGCGCATGGTCATAAAAGTATACAAGACCTATTGTATACGCTACTACGTTAAAGCTTACACAAACATACTTTCCACATTGAAACGAATGTTGCGCACAGTAACGCAGATTGACAGCTGGGAGAACGTGAAACAGGAGTGGCAGATCATGTAAGGTATGTACTTATTTCATTCAAATATAGACTACATTGCGACAATTCAACTGTCACAGTACAATCTGTAAACTCCTAATCAAACCCTGGGAACTTCTCATCTAATTTTGTCCTATTAAGTATAATTGACACACCCGTTACATCGCGACCTCTCTAGGATAGCTTTCTTAGTTCTCGTGTTCATGTAAACAAAACTATTACAACAAAAGCTGTTGAATATTAAGAAGCAACACGTTGTGAATTTCATCGGTTCGATGTAAGTTAACCGTTTCAGGGTACTCTAGTCGGAGAGTGAGACTTGACAATTCACGAGCAGACGTGCTGCTAAGAATACATTAGAAGAGTTGACAGGATAGGCAGAAGAAGGCAGGGCAGCGGGGGAGGGGGCGGGAGAACAAGAGGCGGTATGACACGACCCCCTAATAATGACAACCTTATGACCTTCAAATTGGTCGTGGTTGGTGATGGAGGTGTTGGAAAGAGTGCACTCACCATACAATTCTTTCAAAAATTATTTGTCACTGACTATGATCCTACCATCGAGGATAGCTACATTCAACATACAGAGGTAGACAAACAATGGTGCATCCTAGATGGTGAGTTGAATTTAGTTGCTTTGTCGCATTTAATTCTGCTATCTGCTATTTTTGTGTTATGCTTAGTGTATCGCATTAGGCCTACAATGCACTCTTGTGTGTACAAAAGTTTATTTGTACCTAACAGTGTTAGATACAGCTGGTCAAGAAGAATTCAGTGCCATGCGAGAACAATACATGCGCAAGGGTGATGGGTTTTTATTAGTATACTCTGTGACTGATAAACAATCTTATGAGAATATCATGAATTTTTATACCCAAATACTTAGGGTAAAGGACAGAGACGTATACCCTATGCTTCTGGTAGCCAATAAGGTCGATTTGGTACATTTGAGAAAAGTTACAGAAGAACAGGGAAGGGAGTTGGCTCATCGCTTGAATATACCTTATATCGAAACTTCTGCCAAAGACCCACCATTAAATGTAGATGCAGCATTCCATGAGGTAGGGGACCATAAAAATAGATAAAAGAAGAAGCAGGAAGATTATCGTATATGTAGTTGCACATGGATGAAAGTAGCTAAGGGATTTGAATAATTTTCTTCTAGGTTGTTCGTATCATCAGAAATCAACCTCCAGCTGAGTTGGAAAAGAATCGGAGGAAACGAAGACGTTCAGGAAAATGTAATCTTTTATAAAGCCCTAAAAATATTGAGTGAGTATTGGGGCTGTGTAATGGTTACGAATTACCTTTTTAAAGGGTCACTTTTTGTCATAAAAAGTGAAACGCACCTGCCAAAAAACAAAAAAAAGAAGACGAAAAAATGGGTCTTCTGTCCTCCATCGTATATAGGTACATGTGATTCGTACATTTTTCTTTTTGCGCCGATTCACGTATGAGTTCATAATATTAATAAGCATCGATCCCACCTTTGTAACATAAGTGTACAGAATAGTAAGGATAAGAGATGCATCGATCGAAAAAGAAAAAAAAAAACGATACTATATGTCTCGGAGACGCAATTAGATTTTTTAAAAAATCAATTCAGTATCAGTTTAAGACTTAAAAGACCGAAAAAATTTGTCGGAGTTATCGACTGTTCATCATTATGATAATATGAGACCACGTCTCAGTACGCGTGTATACATCAATTTTTTACCATTGACAAAACACTATGGAATTGAGCGTTTTTTATTGCACAATGCATAATTCTATAGAAATCTTTTTACTTCTTCACGTAATAAGATCATGTCATGAAATGACTATAATAGTTTCATATATTGACTCAGCTCCTATTTTAGACAGCGGTAAAAGAAATTATAGCTTCAAGCGTGTTTATTTATTTATTTAGGTTAAATGACCTTTTATTTACGTGTATGATGATGTATGTATTTCTTGACAGTTTATTGTTTGCTCGAGTCTTTCCTATTATATTTGTTTCATTGAATTCACGTACAGATTTTTAGTATATTTTCAGTCATTGTCTTTTTGTAGCGATGTAAATAATATTCGGAAAAGTGAATTCTTTAACAATAAGTTTCTCTTTCTTCGGTAAATATACCATTAGGTATTTGGAACCTAATGAATATCTAATAAATATTCTGAATCAAGAATGAAATATTCAACGTAAGGCAGTATTGCCTTCGCTATTAGATTATTGGCTTTGATATTTATAGAGGTCTGATATAAAATATTTATCGTGTTTAAGTATTCAAGTAAATATATACAACGCAAAGTATTGTGTTTAGCTAATTGAAGTTGAGAAACATAGTATATTATTAAAAAGAAAGATATACAATGAGCAATATACATATTGCTTTTGTAATGCAAGCAAAACTTGTCTAATGTCACGAGAATTTCTTTTTTTCTATCGATTAATTTAGTTTCGAACGTTCGTCACTCTATCAAGTGCAATACGCGAACTTTGACTATGTCAGACCTTCTTACATATATTTAAGAAAATAATGCCATGGCCTACTTTAGTATTTAAATGTGAAAAAGGAATGCGTACATTTAAGAAGCGCTCCAATTGCGTGTGTAAGTGAAATTTAACGTTACATGTGAATGCAAATACCAAACAGTGAATTATTTTTCGTGCTTATACAGACTCGAACGTTGCAGTCTATATCGTGCATAATATTCGTCTTACATCTTCTACGTACTCGATACGGTACTCGTACGGTATTCGTTAATGATAAGATTATCAACGAGGACGTTACAACGTGAATGAAACTTTCTCGTTCGATTATCTTCCGTTGGTGTACGATAACACTAAGTATTCATTTGCAATGTTAATTTTTTTTTTTTTTTTTTTTTTGTTCGTTGAAAGGTTCAGTTCACGGTTCGCAAAATAAAATATATTCGTAGCACAATGAATATTTAATTCTTCGCTATATGTTAAAGATAAGTACGCGTTGTTTGTAGAGTACATGGCGCTGTGGAAACACAAAACGAAAAGGCGGTTTAATTGCTTTAGACGTTCTTTAAGAAACTTCAACGAAGTACTCTGCTTCGATTGTCTTTATGATTGCGACACAACCCTTGAAAATGTAATATTCGTTTTACTTATCGAAATTCGATTCCAGTATTATATTTTGGTGTACGCACAAAGTGCTTCTCCTATACGTAGGAACGGTGTGAAACTCAGCAGTAATATATTACGATACGTACGCACAAGATGTGCACAAATATCTTGGCGTCACCGATTAATTCTAACAGTGAAACATATTTGCCTTGAGATAAGAATAATTTGTATTATAAACGATGAAGGTTAACGAAGGAATGTGGGGTAGTTGCCGTAATGTAGAAAATCCACTTCGACATTCTCTAACGATACAAAAGAGATGGTTGTTGTATTTTGTGACCAGTCGAACGTCGGATCAGAATAGGTCTGATAGTATTCTTCGTTAAAGAAAATTTTACATAGGCGTCGTTCTTCAAAGTGCAACGAAGTATTAGAGAAAATTAAAAAGAACTGAGAAACAACGTATGTATTTTGCTCTATCGATACTTTCGTTTGCCAATGAGAGGTTCATAAATTAAGAGCGTTATTTTAGCTAATCTATTCTCTTAGATTCGGAGAAAGCTCAATGCGTAGTTAAAAACTGCACTGCACGAGTAAACGATTGTACAAATTTTACCGAAACGTTTATACGACACTCTAAACTTATGATTCCGTTACAGTTTCGGTATGAAATATAACCGCGAATCGTATCGTTTTGCATAAAATTTGCAAATTGTAAGCGATCGTACGTTACTATTATGCATTCACGAAATTCATCGAACGTGTGGGCAACCGAATTGATTTCTTTATTGCACGCGTACGTATTGTTCGCGTGATATAATACGGGTTATACATGTGCATTTCTCCCACAAGGTGAAACGAATCACCGCTTCGTTTAAAGCCCGTTCATTTGATAGTAGATTTAGTAGTTACATCGCGAATAAACGTGGACCATCCATCTCGGTCGATCGATTGGAAATTTCTACGTCACAAAACAGTCATTACAGAGGAACATCGTGTAGATCCAATTAAAATTAATCGAACGCGATGGTTCGATGCCTCGCTGGTTTTTAGCTGATATAAAATTATTATTTCGTTTCGTAAACGCTGTTTCTATCAATGGATTATATTAGATTACGCGAATAAAAAGATTTATACGTTAAGAATCAGACTCTATATCGAAAGATTCAAACAGCGATTGTCGTTGTTATTTCGAAGCTGAAAAAGGAAACAAACGAAACGAGGGAAAAAAAAAACTGTATAAATACGTGCATATTGTGAACATTTTTTAGACTCAGGATTTAGCGTTCCTCGCATGTTGTAATAATCTGAAAAGCGCTACGTTTTTTATCGCCGTCCATGAAAGAGGATCGTGATTGAGCAGATGAAAATAGAAACTCTCCTATTGTTTCGTATGCAACGTGTACGACAATTAAAAACAAGCACGATGTCGTATATCAAATTGAATTATAACATGCAGCGAATATCGTGCAACGTTGAACAAGGGAAATCTGTAAACGCAAAACTCGTGACGTTAGCGTGCAAACTTTTAGGTCATTTAAAAAGGGAAGAGTCAAGAGGATTAATTATGAAATAGTCAATACGTTGAATCATTGTGATACTGAGGTGGAGAAATCGCAAGACGTAGCGAATGCTGTGGTTGTGCGAGCCATCGAAGTCAGTTGGAACGACGTTTTTCTTTCGTCTGTCAATGGAAAAGGCGAGAATTTCGAATTTTCAACGTTGGCAAAATTGGGAGACGCATCGAAAAAGAGAAACACAGGCGAATGTTCTTTACAGAAGGAAACAAGCAACGATATCGTTTAATTAAATTACTGTTATACAAACGAACGGAGGAAAATTTTGGGAAAGTCCCTGACTTCGTTCTCGTTTCCTCCCAGTGTTTGCTAGTCACTACATTCAAATACCGCACGTCAGCATAGCTACTTATTATTAATTTTTTTAATGGAAAAAAAGAAAAAAGAGGTACCGTATAATGGCACACAGGAAACAATGAACTACACGTAATAAGAGAGTTATAGGTTTAAGATGAAGTACGATCGTTTCCGCCGTTCTTGTCCTTAGATAGCGACGAAAAAAAAAGAAAAAAAAGTATATATATATTTTGAACAAAAAATAAAGAATGAGTATTCCTCCTTAACGATAGTTATATACGAGCGATGTCGACACAAATACAATTATATATGTAAAAAGAAAAATATGTATGTATGCTACATACGCGTACATGTGATATACGTGTATTCTCTGTATGTGTATACAGAGCGTGGGCGTATGTGTATTTTCTTTGTTGAACGAACGTATGGATGAGAATGCGTGTGTGTTAATCGTGCGTGTCACTACTTGTGCAGGTCACTGTATGGAGTATACAATTGATAATAAATTATGGACACGCGTTTACGAAAAAAAAAAAGGAAAAATCAATAAAAAGGAATCGCCTGGCCTATCAATTTTATGACCTGAAATCAATAGGGATAAACGTTCGTTAAGATGGAACGAATGAAAGAGCAATTCACCTTCGTCGATGAAATGGATTTATTGTCGGAAGAGTCGAACACCGAAGGGAAGAAGTTTAATTACGCGGACAGACGCGACGATTTTGCTTGAAATTGGCCCTACCTTGGAATTATCCGAAACTCACGCCATTTTCTACGATTTAAGAGGACTTAATGCTTCGAATTGTTCCCGCGTAGTACAACGGAAATCTCGAGATTTGCTTTCGAAACGACGCGACGCGATGTCGTCTTCTCCTATTAAGCGCTTTCAAAAACACTCACCGCCGTTGGATCGCTTTAATTAACGCCGATTACGTCGTTTCAATCCGCGCGTTAACTTTTATGCGTCGATGATAATTTCCCGACTGCGTACAGTTATTTCGTTCACCATGATATTGCGTATATTCGCATCGTGCGACCATGAGTTATCGTACAGAATAATTTACGCTCGAGGATTCCTTTGATATCGCGTCTGTATTCATAATTGACGCGTTAGTTTCGTTTACGCGGCCACCTCGTTTGTTAATTATTTATGCGTTCGCTAGAAGCGTATCGTCAAATACGAAAATTTGTAAAATAACATAGAGTAATTTCGTTAACGTAAATCGCAGCATCCCGAAGTGTGCTAACTATTCGTGTTTCGTTATACTAGTTTGATACATGTCGCTGTCGATAAGACCATCCATCGCTACATCGATATGTATTAGAACATCTATTCTATTAACAAAGTTTAACTTTGTTTGCTACTTTAACGATTATAACGTAGCGGGTTGTCTTATAATATAGCGCAGTCGTTGGTTTTCGTATATTTAGATGAAAATACCGGATAAGAGACGATCAGAGATGGATTTTCCTGAACTCTTTATAATTCAGTATGCTTTCCTATTAAATTTTTCATTCGAGTGCTTCAAAGCTCCGATAGTAACAACTCCCGTTGTTTTAAATTCTTAGAAAAACTGCGCCAATTACTAGATGATCCAATATACACACACACACACACACACGTTGCAATTGAAATAGTAGATTTATACTGAAACAAGTAGAAAATAACAACGATAAAATGCATTCAATTTACGCTACACTTTAGAGATGTTCTAATTGAAACGCTATAATATCCGAGAGCGTATCAAATACTTTTTATAAAGCAACGTATTGTACGTTTATCGTTTTACACAAAAGCGCTTGCAATGAAATTTTAGGTGACAGAGGCAACCGGCTAACCAGGTAATAGGAGAATAGCCAGCATCGTGTTGGAGATCTTCTCGCAGAAACTCGTCCGATTCGTCAAGTACGTGCAACGGGTAATATCGTCGAGTTCGGTGTAATTGGAAGCACAGTGTTAGAGTGCCGTGTCTCGTTTCATTGGCCGTGTACAGCAAATTACATTGTACGTAGATATTGCGTCTCTTCAAATTTCCGAGCTGCTCGTTACAAGACGTTCCCCCTAAACAGATCAAAGGATGCGACCCGAGTGGGCTGCCTCCGTTGGGAGGCAGAAAAAAAGCATTTGACCGTCAAATGCGCAATGCTTTCGACCGGGGGATATACAATTGATTAATAAACGCCTCGGTTAAACAAAAGCACCCCGCTGTGCGTTTCGAGGCTGGTTGTTAGGTTCGGTTCGGTGAGGTCGCGTGCGACTAACTACGACTCGACGCCATTGTCGCGGGGGCAGCAACTCACGGTTCGATAGTTGCAGGAAGATAAAATCAGAACCGATTCCCTTTGTGCCCGTTCTTTTGGGTTGGAATACCATCTTAGAAAATGACCAGGAAGCTTGGTGTTCAGGAGTCGAACATTCCGGGTCGTGTTTTTCCTTTCACGTGGAACTTTATTCCACGTGGAATAACCCGCTTGATCTCGGTTCGGATGCTTATCCGACCTATAGATCTCTTTCTTAAGTCCGGAAGGCGTCGAGTTGTTCTCGAGATTGAATCGCTCTACGGTAGACAAGCCAGTATCGAGTATCGATCGTCGAATAAAACTACCGGCAGACGTTTACAGTCCGTATCACTGGATTTGCCTATGCCAACCGTTCGAGGACCATCGCTTCTCGTATTCTTCGTGTTCTTTCGCGGAAACGAGCCTGTGTGCTGGCAATCCGAGCCGCTGAGTCGTTGTTCCGTAGAAAACGCGAAAGCGCGCCGTAAAGTACATACCGAGAGCGTAAGAGACTCGAAACGTAACGACGTTGCGTCGAGCGTCTCTCGATTTTACTCTCGTAATTTCCTTTATCTTTCGTCTTAACGTTTAACCGATTCGTTGTCTCCTTTCCTCCGACAGCTTATATTCCAGTCGTACGTTTATTTTTATTACGCGAGTCGCCAGTTTAACGAAAGCACTGGCGTAACGCGTCGTTGCGTCAGCACCGACGAATCTTCCTTTTTTCGTACAAACGATACCGCTCCGTACGATAACGCGTTATCGGGAATATCGCGGGATCTCTCGTTGCTAGTAAACAGGTTCCGTGCAACCGCTTTGTCTTTGTTTATGCAATCGTCCGTCACGCTGCAACTTGTTTGTCGCGTTACACGTTTCTTATCCGCCTGCGATAAGCATGCGTATTTTTACATCGATACTTATCGCGTTGAGAGGGAAAAACGCTTCCGCGAACGAATATCAGAACTCGTGGCAGCGTTTCGTTGCTCGTCGAAGGGGAACGAACGGTTTTACTGGATTCGTGGCATCGATACGGTTTACGCGACTCGTTAGCTTATCGAGAGAAACGTCTCGCCGTATATAACCGGTGCCGCGAGCCGCGCGTCTCCGATTCGCCGAGTGAACGATTTCGCAGTAAGAAGGAGCTTCGTAAACGAGGCGAACGAGTGGGTCTGGTCGTTTGTTTACTCGTGGAACGCGGTGCGTTGTCGAAGAAATACGACAGGTCTCTCGACGGAGGGTAAAAAAGGGGAAAAAAGACGTCCAAGGCCCATCGAATGGTTGAATTGGCATGGAGCGTATGTATAGCTGGTTCGACGGAGCCGCGAGCGTACGAGCTAAAGTGCGCGCGCAGCAACAGTAGGATCGGCTGTAGTTGTATGGTAGTCTGTAGAGGGCAGGCGCCCCCTCCGCATCTCTCCGCGTCTGGTCTGGGCCGCAGAGCGGCGCACCGTGTGTCGAGCCGAGCCGAGCCGAGCCGAGTCGGTCAATACTCCGGGCAACGCGGTGGTGAGAGCACACGACGACGGTCGCCCCGTACTCGTGCACGCCGTCACTCGGAAGCGGCGACTCTCGGTACAGATTCGTGTCTTTCGTGTCTCGAACGCGTAATCTCCGCTCGTGCGAGACTCGTGCCGAGCGTCGTCCGGAAGGGACGCCAGCCGGAGGACCGGCCGATCTATTCTCGCCGTGACTGCACTCGAACGGACTACGCGTATGATACGTACACGCACGCACACGAAAGCGTAACACAGGCACGAGAGAGGAGGACACGCGTGCGAGAGCCAAAGGCCTCGCGCATCTCGTCGCATCTCATCGTATCACATCGTCGTTCTCCTAAAGATACGCGTTACGAACCGTCTGCCCAGTTGGCAGCCTCCTCGGCTCGAATCAGCCGCGGCTCGCCTCTCTCCTCCTCCGCGAATACGACGCTCGTACGATGCGAGCCTGCTCCGTGGGAGATTCGTAGGAAGTCGAAGGACAGTGCCAGGACACGTTCCGCGCTGGTGAGGCGACGCGACACGAGACCGCCGCGGGTCTCGGGTGTTTCATCAACTTTTCCCTCCCTTACCCCGCCGGTAGTGTGGAATACGCGGACAGTGGGTGCTATTCCGTGCGACGATTCGACGAATCGACCGTGAATCCAAACCAGAGAAACTACGTACCTGATCAACGACATGCGACTATGAATCCCGGAGCGTGATGGACAAGCTCGCGTACGCAGCCAACAACTTCCAGCTACGCCTCGCCGGCATACTCATGGATATGTGGATATTCTTCCTGTTCGTTGCCATCGCCGGTAAGTTCAACTCTATAGTCTCTTCTTCTTTTATTCTCAACTTTTCGTCCTCTTCTTTACCTTCTTTCTTTTTATCATCGTTGCACGTTCCATTCGATATCCGACTTTCTGCCGAATTCGAAGAGACGATCGGCCCCCTAACGCGTCCTCGGTGTATCGATTCGACGAGTGGCTCGCAGCGTGACTCGGTCCGCGTGCTGTCACTCGACGTGTCAATACGCATTACGTATGCACAACAGGCACGTGCGGCACGCTGAGTAAGTGCGTGGTATCTGTGCCATGGTTGAGTCTCGATTCATTCAAGAGATCGGGGAGAGGGAGAATCGATGCCACTTTCGTTCTTAACCGGTAAACGTCACGGATATTCCGTTTTTGGAGCGATTCAAGGCTGTGACACGACCGAGTCGGAGGAATCGAGTCGGACGTGTCGTAAGAAAATATCGTTAGAGAAACCGGTATATCTTGAAACGCGATTCCTCTTTTGTTAGCCTCGTTCTCTTTGCACCGATTACACAGCCAGAAGTTGTTTGTTTTCGCTACTGTCGGAGACCTCGTGGGGTAGGCGCCACCGAGTATTCCAGTCTGAACGACGACGATGTAACATCACCGTAGGGGAACCACGATACAACGCCAGATGGTTGAATTTCTCAACGACGAGAAAGAGGATCGGGAAACTCCTCTCTGTTCTTTCCTCTTTTATCTTTGTCTCTTTGTTTTCCTTTCCTGTTGCTCGCCGTCTCGCTTCCACTCGATCTATCAGTTCCTCTACCTTACGAACTACTGTGTTTTAACGTATCCTCCGCGTCTTCTTCTTTCACGGCTCCTCGCCTTTCCTCTCTTTCTCTCGCAGCTTGGCCTTCTCGATCGTCGTCGAGTTTCTCTCGTCTACTTCTACCTCGCAGCCGGTTTTACTCGTAATTCGCCGCCGTCGTCGTCGTCGTCGTCCCCTTCCCTGCCCTTTCCAATCGTATCTCCGGTCCGTGCAGTCGGAATCACCCTGGCGTATACCCTCTTCCATTTCCTCGGCAGGGTTCGTCGGTGCATTCGTGCGTGAAGATCGACGGAAACGGGGGTAACTATCGGCGACTGTGCTCGTCGAATCTCATTTACGATCGTGACGGTTCGAGGAGAGCATCCCATAAAAGCGCTGCTCACGTACTCGATACCGATTTTACCTTCTAGCGTCGCGTCGCGCCGGCTCGTATAATTGCTGTTCGTGCCGAGCCGGTCCGATCGCAATTCTATCGCGATTTCCAAAACGATCGAATCGTCGTCGTGCAGCTTCGACGCTTTCTCTCCGTGGCTCTCTGTCCGTAAATGGAAGCCGCGCAACGTTCCGTTTCTGTATTTGCACGAACCAGGCGCCGGTTAAAAGCCCGGCCTTTCATAGCATCGCGTCTGATTTGGAGAATTTTCGCCAAAAAAAAGAAAGAAATAAGAAAAAAAGAAAAGAGCAGCAGTCTGCTGCGGTTTCCCTCGGCCCGGCAACAGCCGCGGCGATAGTCTCTCGTTTAAACGCCGTGGAAATGTTTAGCGGAAGCTGCGGAAAAAATATGCTGTGTACGATATTTCGGTTGCCGTGTTTCGCTAGGCGGCTTTTTCAATGGCTGCGAGGAAGAGATGGTTCGCTGCTTTCGCGGTTTGTTCCATCGTTTCACAGAGGCGAAAAAAGAACGCGCGTCGCAACGGATTCGCGATCGTTGATCGCTTTTCGCGTCGCGTGCTCAATGGAATCCCCTTTTAGAAATCGGGCCGATCGAAGCTCGCGCTATCACGTCCAATGAATACGCATTTTCACCTCTGTCTATGGCACTATGATGTTGAGCTCATCGAGCAGAAACGCGTATCATACTTGAACGCTAAAGTACCGTTCAAGTTCATTTTCGATACTCGAAAGCGAACTCGAAGCGGATAAGCAGTCGGTTGATTTCGTTCGCGCGCTCCACTTCTCTACTCCCTGCCTACTGTAACTCTGCTACAGGAAATACGTATCGCGATTCTTTTCAATGGTTCTCTCGTTGTATCAGTCGCGCTTCACAGATAAGCTTCTGTTTCCTCTTGTTTTATAGATATTAGTTTTCATTCATGCAACGTTTACGGGCTCGTAACGAATCAATTACCGTTGCAACGAGTTCCAAGTCGTATTCGAGTCTTCTATCGTCTCAGAATTCTACCATGCATTATTCATCGTTCAACGGAACTATTATTTGATGCATTTTATTCGCGCTTATTCGCTTTTCTCGCGCTGTTGCACCTCTGTACGAACGCATTCGCCGTATTTATCTTCGTCGTCGTAGTCCGTCTCATCGGTTCGAAAACCAGCAGTTTCGTAATGTAAATTATTTTACTTTGTCTTTGGGAATTGGACACTTAGGTACGTACAAGGACGCGTTTACAGAGCGCTTCAAAAACTTGGGAATAAACTTCGGCTACGTGTGTAGTTACCGTTGAACACAAGCAAAACGATCTTAACCCATTAAAGACCGACAGTTGCGTAAACGCCACATGTCCTTTTTCCTTTTTCCTTGTCTGCGACTACTTCAAGAACTCTGACGAAATTGACGTATTTTATTATAATCACTCGGCCGATTTATTTCCTTTTTTAATCATAGAACTAGCGAACATGCGTCTGATTTGTATCGAGCTTCTGCGATGTATCTACTGTACCCACATTATACTCATTTTTTTGTCTTATCTCGACGATTGCTTCTTGAAACAGCATGTAGGGATAGCGTTCTTCGAGTTTCGTGATTTTCTTATCTGTAACGTCGCATCTGGTCGAGGGAAGTTTCTAAAGTTTCGCGACCTATTTTGTTTCTCTCGAAAACGCTCGTTTCCACGATACCCGAAACGACGATTCTCCGCGTCTATCGTTTCTACGCTTCTTTCTGTTTCATTATACGTACTAGCGATGCTTCATACTTGACTCGCGGCACGATCTAGGAATTCTCATTACCTTCTCGTGGCACGAGCACATTCATCAGGTGTCAAATAAAATTCGCGCGAGCCCCCCTTACTTAAAGTTTAACAAAGATCTACTCCTGGCACAGGTACATAGCGCTGTTATTTCGCTATCGTAGCCGTTGAGATGAATTAAGAACGTCCTACTCGGAGGAGCACGGTAATCTGTTATCTTTGTTGGCCATTCGAACTCGTCCACCTAGCCACTCGTTCTCTACTTTCACTTCCAAACTGTAGCCTACGATGAAGTATTCATTGTTCTATATAGCGTCAACGTCTCGTAATATTCCGCATTAAACTCTCAAGTATCTAAAATAGTTAGGAAATTTGCCATTTTCCAGCCTCGGTCCCATCGATCCGATTTTCTCCCCTCTTTCGGTAGTTACAAAATCTTCCACCTATGTTTTATCCTTCCACTCGATTACTTCAAACTTTTCACTCTTCCAAGTGGATTTTAACCGTTTTGGATCCAGAGATAAGGAGAAAAGGAGAGAGAGAGAGAGAGAGAGAGGAGCCTGATCTCGGGAACATTTATCTCGCCGAATCATTATCTCTGCGAAGACGTTGTCAAGAAGATATCGCTCTTTGACGATTACGTGATTAGATTAGATTTGGATATAATAGATTACGTGATCTGGTCGAGATATAGGCGAGGATGCGAAATCGGGTGAACGTTATTTGTGCCAGGCTGCCAAAGCGTCGATGTCTGAAAAGTTTGATCAAGTTCGTATAGAATCACGTTTTTTAACAGTGTCGTAACTGCAGAGAGATTCGTAAAGCCTGTGAAATATAGCGTCATAAATATTATGCCATAAATTTTATCATTGCGAAACGCAATTATTGGAATTTGTTTCGGTATGTATTTTCTACGTCTGATGCTAAAAATGTAGGGAACCTTGGAGATGATTATTTTTCGAACTTCCATTTTGAATTATATATCGTTTCGTTACGTGATCAAAGGGTTAATAAATCTTTTTTACCTTTATTCGGCATGTAGAATGTTTCAGTTAAATCAAGCTTTTCGCTACATTACCTTTGCTATATTTCCTCAAAGGAATATTTCTAAAAATATTTTAACTAATATTCGATACGAGTCCGTGACGAGTAAAAGAAGACAGTACGGCAAATAATCTTTGTTACATAGTTACGCGATATTATTTGAAATTCTTTGAAATATCGCCTCTCGAACACAGGGCGAAAAATTTATTTACGTAAACATGTTAATGTACCCGAAAGCTTTTGCATACCATTGTATACCATTCCTGTTCCGATCTGCGAACATACCCGTGGAAATCGAAAATTGAACTTTAAATATTTAATTCGAGAATTCGCTATTTCCGATCCGCGACAGGAACCAAAAGATTTTCTGCTTTCTTTGGTCACGGTTATCGACATTTTCGAGAATTTTATTTCTTACTCCGGTTACTCTGAACTTCCCATCGTTGCTTTGATCCGCGAATACCATTACACAAATCGGTAATTGAACTCTAACTAACTAAAAGAATCAGTTGTCTTCGATTTTCGAAAGAAACGACACGATTATCTACTTTATTTTCAGTGTCGCATCTTGAATCTTTTACTCTTTCGTTCAATTATTCTAAACGTTTCGTCGCCATTCCAGTCTGCAAAAATTCCTACGAAAATCACTCTAAGCGAACAGTACAGAGAGAGAGAGAGAGAGAGTGAGAGAGGAAAAAAAAGAAGGAAGCGGAAGGGAAGCTCGATCGACCGTCGCGTGGCTATGGTGTATGGTGGTTGGCTCCTCTAAAAATTTCGCGACACATGGTAGGTCGTCTTGGCAACGAAGTCGAATGATTTTACGGGGTCTCTGGTGGCAGCTACATCGACCGTTGTAACGAACTCGAATGAGCAAGGGAAACAGAGAGGGAGGGGGAAAGGTAGGTAGGTAGGTAGGTAGGTAGGTAGGTAGATGGGTAGGTAAGGTAAGCCAAGGGTTCTGGCAAACTACGCGGAAACCTTGTTGAGAGACAACCGTATCTCTTTCTCTCATCTGGAACGCGTATCCTTTAGAATGCGAGAAGCAGGTGTTCCGAGCGATACGCGCATTGTCCTCTCGCTTTTTATTCTTAGAATTGCTCCCATCTGTACGCGATATCCACCCGCTACGGTAATCCAGACAGCTGTAGCTTTGTACGCGGTAAAAGTGAATATTTCCGTCTTCTTTCCGCAGTATGTTGTCGGAATATACGGTCTTCCGTGGGACCAGATTTCCCACTTTTTTATTCATAGGGTTAGCGAGACGCCGTTTTCCTTGCGCACTTTTGTATCGCAAGATCGCCGAATAAAATCGTTTGGAACACGGTGCCCATCCAGGCTGTGCTCCAACAAACCCTTTGGAATCGATGGTTACGACGAGACTCGGTGAAATCGAGGATACACGTGGCAAACGTGGGAGGAAAGTCGAAAGTTAAATATAATAGCGACTCTCTCTACCTTTTCCGCTTTATTTGAAATCGATCTCGGTTCTCTGGCCACGAGATATCCATATCCGATTCGACGAACGCGACCAGTGGTATCGAATGGCGGAATGCCTTTTTCCTTGCTTGTCGTATAAACGTTTGGTTGCCGTGTCGCGGATTTCGCACGGTCATCGCGAACAAGCGGCTGGCAGAGCTGCCGTTTCGTATGCATTCCCCGAGCTTGTTATCCGGCATCTAAAACACGTTTCCATTCCGTATCCCGCGCTTCGTCTAATCGAATTAACTTCTGTATCGCGGCGGGCTCGTGTTTGCTTATCGATTTCCATTTTCTCCTGTCGCGTTCTCGCGTGCGACCGCCAAGCATCGCGCCGACTTTTTCATTCGTCCGACACGGAGTGCGAACCGCGAGCACGCGATCGCGTCCGTCAACTTTATGGCCGTCGCGCGATAATTAATGCGCTCGAACAGCTTAACGCGCACCGATTCGGAATTTAAATGGGAAAATTCGACACCGACGAATCCGATGTCACGCGCTGCCGTATTTATCGCTGTCGAGATTGAAAAGCACCGCAAATTGATGAAATTGTTTTCGATGGACTGTTTGATCGCGGTGATCAAAAGAGTCCATCAACGGAACGATGAAACGAACGACAGCAAGGAAACCGCTGTTCGATCTCTCGTCGTTTCGCCCCGTGTTCCGGCCAAAAGCGGCCTCGATTCTCGCCGCGAATAGAAACGCGCACAGGCGTCGCGGTTCTTTAGAATTTAGGCGAAAGGACGCATTTCCTCGTGTCCGCGATGCGACGGCTGTGAAATTGCACCGGCGTTACTTTTGTCCGCGTAGAGGAGCACGTACTTCGCAAAATTTTCGCGCGGTGGTACGGCGCAGTTTCGCCACCCGCAGCCTTCTCCAACACCCACCAACCTTCGAGAAACTTTTAAGCCGTGCAACCCACTTGCGCCATCCTTCCTTCTTTCTTTCCTCCTATATACATGACACAGCCGAATGGGGTAGTTCTCACGGTAATACAACAAACCGCTCCATTGCCTGGTTCCGCGGAATTGCTTTTCGCCTGATAATCGGCTGAATTTGATTCGACGAGAACTTGCTACGAAACGACTTTTCTTTATCGTGATGTCGTTTCGTTAATTAATCGAAGGGGAACCGAGCGGCGATCGATTCCTTTTCGTTCGTTCTACACGGCCGATACGTCCGATTTACAGCAAGTCCGAGTTACGCTTCGAGCGTGAAAAGGACAGAAATATCTCGGAGATCGAACCAGTGCGCTGTGACGGATTTGAAAATGAATCGATTGGCCGCAAAAGACAGCCGTTGTTATGGTTACCGGCAGTTATACGTATATTCCTGGTGAATATCCGCGCTAGATCGAAAGCACGTTCTTTCACGACGTTCACGGCCTATCGAAATTAAGAGCATCCGCGTTAAAATAGACTCGTTCAACGTCGAAGCCTGGCTGGATGCGGTTTTGTACCGGGCAATTGCTAGGAGACGCGTTACGTTCTATAGGTTGGCTCGCCAACGCGGCGTTGCTTCTTGGCTCGTAAAGAATCGCTGGAAGAATATAGGTCGAGCGCTAGGGGCGTCTTAGGCACATACCAACGATGCTTCGTTCTATTGAAATGCATACACTTTTGCTGGGCGACTTAGGTTAAAGCGTCTTATGCCACTGCAATCGATCGCACTTGACTCCCCGTGTATACGCATCGCTGTATAGAGCTCGAAATGAATCTGGGTCGCCGGGGACAGCCATCGACCGCGGGTTATTATCGAAAAACGAATACGACCGGACATGTAAATTTTTCTCCGCCGAACGACCGATCTTTTCTCCTCTTGTACCTCTGTTCAGAGAGCGAACGAGAAAGTCGGTCTCGAGTCGGTGCATAGGGTAATCCGATAAATTCGATGATACGAGCCGTTCGAACATTAGCGATAAATTCGCAAGAAACGAATATAGTCGTCGCGCCGATTTAATATCATCGATATCAGTCTGTGTAATTAACGTTGTTAGAATTGGTGACGTGGACGTGTACATTTCGTTTGAAACGTAAAGATAGTTTCCACGCGGACATATTCTATTTAAAAATTGTTCCTCTTAAGATGGCAAACGTGATTTACTATGTTTTAACGTGAACTTCGAACGTAGATCGCCTACAAGTTGATTATAATCGAACTTGTATAACGTGGTTCGGTTTGACCAAATAATTCTGCACAATCTTACACGGTGGAAATTAATCTTACGGCTATTGTAGCGGTCCCTGATCAACGAGTTTCTCTACGAATTCTAGACGTTGCAATCAGCTTGCGTTTAGCATAGATACGAACGAATTTGCCGGATCGAGGATCGAACGAGGCTGGAAAGTCTCGAGTATTGGCCAACAACGTTAAATCCGGCAATCAGATATACCGTAGTTATCGCGAATGTTATCGAACTAACTAAGTCGAGTTACATGGAATCGCGGAGCTTCGTTCCGAGGCTAAGTTTCCCACTCTGCCGGTTTGTATTGCATCGAACTTTAGAACGCGTGGCAGCGTCGTTCTACCGTGACTGACAAGGAGAGGAGCGGTGGCGTGTTAATCCAGGAATTCTGTTCGTAGATTTTCCCATGGAAATTTTAGATCCGTTCGTTCGTATCGTGGCAGCCACGGAGTAACGCGGTTTCAAACATCAGAACGATATGCATCGCACGATCCCGCTATTCAACGATGCGTTGCGACGAAAATCTGATTTGCAGCTGCGATATCTTTTCGCGGTCGTTAATAGAAACGCCTATCGGTCGACGCGTTTCACCGACCCCGTACACGATTCCGTCCGATTGGATTTCCCGATGTTCGTCTACGGTTTGCTGCGCGTCGCGAGAACTTGAAGCGCGCCAATGTATATAACGCGATATTAAACTGGAGCTGAAGCAGCGTGATTAACCGTTCCAGTTCGCGGCCATAGATCCACTGGCGATATCGGGTGGCGGTGTTTGCGGTAATGTTACCAGTCAGATCGGCCTTTGATACGTTCCGCTCGGCCTCCGTTCCGTTCCATCTTTTAGTTCTCAAAGTGCGTCCACCGACAGTATCAGTCACGGTGTCGTGATTTTGGTTCACGGCGTTGTTTTACACGCGATAGCGTAGAATTCAACGTTAACGTCGTCACGGCCGATAGTTCCGCGTTTCGCGAGCCTGCGCCTGTCCTCGCGTTTCAACGCGCGATAGCCAGTTTCGAAAAATCTTTCGCGTCCAAATACGTATCGGCCGGTGACGTTGATTTACAAGCGAGTTCTCGCGCGCGGCCGTCACGTCGCCTCAAAATTCGTACAGCCGGCGGTTCGGTCTCGTGCTTCGTGCCGGTGTTAACGACACCGGATCGTAGTTTCGGGCATGGAAAACAGCTCGCGCGCAACGCGTACACCAAGCCTGGTAACCGAGTTACTCGTTGCACTACGCTTGCCGGTGATACGAATTACAGGCTTGCAGTTCCATAGACGTGCACGGCCTGTATATTACCTCGTTAACGTAGCCCCGAACTTCGACGTTAACTCCTACGACCAGACAAATCTGTACGCTCCACTTGTTTCTCGACACCCTATCGGATTTACGCTTATGCATGTATGTAACTATAATTATACTTAGGTCGCGCGAAAGAGGAGATTGTCCTTTAACCGAGCGTAATTTCGTCGGATCAATTTTTCCGCCCCTTGTCGTAAATTGGTGCGCGATACGACAGCGTTTCGTGCGCTCGCAGGCCGTGGTTCGTTCAGGTCGCACGACCCTGACGCGAGTTCGATCGGTGCCCCATCTTCGTTCCCTTAATTAATCGCTATAATAATTAATAATAACAACGAACACTAGGGTTGTAACTCAATTAGCCACGGTAATACGGAACAGAACGGCGCATCTTGAGTCACGCGAACAGCATGTACATTATCTTGTTACCGTGTCCTCGAAGTTAGCGAGTAACTCGCCAGACACTTATACGAGCAAAGTTGCTGGCGGCCTGCGCGACCTCCTATTTCTTAGCCGCTTTCGCGGGCTCGCCAACTTGCCAGTTAAACAATAACGCGATGAATTACCACAGCGTGATTATTGCGTTTCGACGATAACTCGTTGGCCGCCGCCGTGGCCTACTCCCTCGCGAATCTCCTGCAATTTCAATTGCGAAAGTTGACGCGAATCACCGGGGAATTCGCTCGTGCATCTTGCCAGTCTGCAGAAGTTACCGCGTCCCGGGGATATACATCGAGAGTGATTCTACTCAGAGACGTGAAAAGACGCACACTTTCGTTCATAAGCGTTAAGTATTCGAAGGTAAACGCGTGTTTGTTCGTCAACTTTAAGACTGTCGAGATATCGTTCGTCGTAATGCCACGATACCGTTTTTTATTCTAGTGATCATCGGGTATAATTTCTATACATATTTTCAGATCGGTTTCAAATTTGACCGATATAATCAGGCGAGCGACGCATCGTAACACTGTCAATGAAATTTCGATACGTTTTATTACAACGCGTACGGTACGCGCATAGAAATTGCCTGCGACAAGAGTCTGACTCGTTTCACCAACCGCTCTATCTTTACGTAAATTTTATGCCAGATAATGATTCTTAAGTATCGTTCTAATTATTCCTAGGGTTAAACTGACTTCCTGTAGACACGATAAAAAACTCTGATACCACTTATAAACCGGAGCGTTCGCTGCTCTCGAATAAAAGCTTGTTTCGTGAGTGGCTGAAAAAGCGTAGGCAGTAGCTGCAGCAGCATCCTCGATGATGCGACGGTAATAAGTGAAGAGAAAGAAATACGAGTTGAAGCTAGTTTCTCCCTTTCTTCCGAGCCATTAGTCAAGTCGAAACAGTCACCGGACACGTATTCTTTCTGATGTATATTGTAGCTGCTATGTAGAACATCGATTGCGTACTGTAAGGAGGGAAAAGCGGAAGACATTCCTAGTTAGTATACAGCGTTATTTACATATTACACACGACGCATAAAGTAGCGCGAGGCAGGCTGTGCATTTCATTCTCTTGGCTGCTTTATGCGCATCCTTGGCGGACGTTGAACGTGCAGCGCTGATGTGTCTGCTGGCGATGAAACGAATGATCATCTCGCCGTCACTCACGATGAAAATACTGCGTTAACACTGTGGTATACTTCCAACGCGATCGGTGGATGTTGTAACAGCGTATGCACCGCTATTACGCTGTCATTCGGGACGTAAATGGAACATCGAAAATAGAGCTTGCAGCGTTCTACGATTAGCAAACGCTAATGACGCTTCTTGATCGAATTCAGCGATATTCTTGCGAATGGCATGGGCGGGCGATTTTAGATGAAACTTGATATCACGGGGCAAGATGATGGATTTGAAACGCGAGATATTACCACTGGCGATTCGTGCGTTTGAATAATGTACATCGTTCCTGTAACGTCAATTTTATCGTGGCATAATGATTTTGACATCCTGTCGAAACCGGCCAAGTATTCCGATATTTCAGATGGATCACACACACGTACCGAAAGTCCTAGGAAATTCTCCATCGTTCGTCAAATTTTGATATTTCATGTAGATTATACGTTTGAAATCGTATACATAGAAATCCTCCATATACTTTTCATTCTAAAAAGCTTCGAGTTAAGCGACAGTGCTTTATAAAAATACATGTTTATCGCACGGATTGTTTTGTCTAATTCAGAAGCAAACGTAACGAGTCCCAAGATTCTTGTTCTATCTTCCTCTCCAAGGTTTAGATTTCGTGCTTCGAATCGTTTTTCTCACGCGATAGCTACAAAAATTTCGTCCGAATCTGCTACCTGGTTACGCGTCTTTCGAAACAGTAGTCGAATTCAGTTTGCCAAGCATCTCGTAGCTGCACGGAAAGCCTTTTTCCAGTTCTCTTTCCATCGTTAGGCGTGTTTCTGAGAACGACGCGGCACGATGGAACGTGGCGCGAACACTCGCCTCGGAGTTATTCTTCTCGCGAGACGTTTTATTGGGCGATCGCGCGTCAAAGCAAGTTCCGCCGCATGGGTCGGGTTAAAGCGACGCGGAGGCCAGCACCGGTGATAAGAGCGCGCGAGGGCGAGCCAGGGAACAGCGACAGCTCGTCGTCGTCGTCGTCGTCTGTGTTGCGAGTTCCGTGGGACACTCGAGACGAGATCGCTGGCTAGCAGTCGGTCTCGCGAAAGGGGATGGAAGCGAGTGCCACTATAGCGTGGCGAGTGCCGACGGCAGTCCACTCAGACCTCTCCTCTCCTCTTCTCTTCTCTTTTCACCCAGCTCTCTCGTCTCCCCTTCTTTCTCGCTCTGCTCTCGGAACCAGGCTCTTTCGCGAGAGATCCTCGACGATCACACGATTATATTGTAAAATGTACGCGACGTCGTTTTGCGAGCGTAGAGCGTGGAAACGCGCGGGCGCGAGAACTCCACGAAAGTCGATCCGGCGAACGTGTCAAGGAGAAAATTAAAATTCCCGAGGGTGCTATTAATTCGAGGCGATATCGCCGTTGTCTTGGCTTCGTCGTCTCGCAACGGAAAGAAGAACGAGGATATTTGATTTTGTATCTAGTTCGCGCGTCAGATGACTTAATCTCGTAACAGTCCAGCAAATTTGACGAAATTCGTCCAAAAGCATCAACAAATGTTTACTTTTCTTTTTTTATATATATATATAAAACGTACGGATTGCCGCGACAAGGTAAAAGTAAATTCGAGTAAACGAACAAAAACCGAACTACAATCGAGCAGAGTAACATCATTTTTCGAACCGTGCTATAAATTCATAGGCGAATAATATTCGCGGGATTTGCAGAAAATTTTGTAGCGTTTGCAGCGAACTTTTCCGTTTTCGATCGTAAAACCTGTGCGTTTATCCTCGTGCGCCAAAGTGCGCATTACCGTGACTATCACCGGCCAGATTGTTAAAGGCTGAATCAGAAACGGATTTAACGTGGCAGATTGACTCGGAATCTGGATCTCAGATGGAATTTTTTAATTAAAGAATATATCTAATCGGACGAGATTCCGATCGAGGGGGCTCGTGTCGAATTCCAAGGGAAAAAGTTTTTTAATATGCCAGGAAGGTTGATCGGTAAGCGTATTCGAACGAGAGAATTCCAGTTCGAAAAGTACTTAGGTTAAACTCGATGTATGATAAAACGTTCCACTAACGGCGGTCTCGTTATCATAGTTTCGCGAAAACTCGCAAGCTTGTTCCCTTAATATGTCAGATCGTATTAAAATTTCATGGAGCACGCGTATCGCGGGACACGTTTGCAGAAATGTAACCGGCGGTATTATTTGTTAAAGCGCGCAAAGCCGCATCGTTGCACGTTGAACCGTTTTAAAGTTACGGAATGCATAATGCAGGCCGTCGCAAACTGCTTCGTACCGGGAAAAGTGGGAACATCGAGCTCGGGTAAACGACTGGTTTCCAAAGCGGGTACTGGTCAAAATCTCCCTTTATTCGAGGGGAAAAACGTTACGATGTACGGTGGTAGACTTGGAATCGTTCTCCCTAGAATTCAGTTGGTCTTCGTCACAGTCTCTGGATTAGTGGGTTATCCTGTGTTATTCGACTGGTTTAACTACGCTACGATATTTAACGCCGTGAGATCTGGCAAGTTAATGTATTCGAAAGAACGATGTTGGATATTACATTTATAAATAGATGGCGGATTTTTATTGCGTAATACGAGGAAATACGTAAGATGCGTAAATTATAGTTCTTCTTGTGATATTTGGTAGAACAGTTTCCTATCGACGTTCATTTAAATAATTTAATCATAAAGATACGAATTTGCATAAAAATCTATCGCGCCCCATTCGTAAGTAAAATAGTGGAAAATTGGTATACGAAAAAGTAAATTGTCATTGTACACCACGTCGTCGATCTCGTGTTATCGGGAATTAGTTCGCAGCTTATCCGTGTGTAACGATGTACATCTCTCTCCTATATAAATAAGTAAATAAATAAATAAATTTCACTTCATAGAGACAACACGGTGAGGCGAAATTGCAATCAAATCCCCTGTACAAATCCTATGAATTTTCGACTAACGATTTATGGACGGAGTTGAAAAGTCCCAGAGAGCGTTATACGACGGGGATTCTCTTGCCTCGCAATTCGCAGCCCTGAGTCGCGTTAATGACTTCTCCGGCAGAGTTGTGTTTTTGGAAACACGCTTGTTTCCTGTTCAACGATCTGCCGAAAGTTGCGCCGTTAATTCCCCCGGCCGGATTGCGCGAGAATAAAGCACAGCTTCGGTACTTTTATTGCGTTTTAACAATCTAACGGGCCGGCCCTTTAAACTATGCAGAAGAAAATCCATAGCGAGGTCGTAGGAGAGCGGCCGCGGAGAACGCTCGTGCATACGAATCGATACTTAATATCCTCCTCATCGAGCAACTTGAGAATTTAGTAATTGGAACGCGTGGTTCTGTGTGCACAGAGCGCGCGGTTATCAAAAAAGGAAATCACGAACGAAATAAAAATCGGTTTTTCAATTTCCCTCTCGACCATACTCCATGCTTCTACAGCTTTTTACAATTTTTCCTTTTACATAGTTTGCCGTGTTATCGCGAGTATCGACCGCAAATATACATATAGCTATGGCGGCGGAGTGCGGTATATAAACAGCGGCGGAATCTTGGAAACACGGAAGCCAGGAATCTGGTGCACGATCGTGTACGTACTAAACGTGCGTGCGTGTGCATATACACGGATATATAGGGTGGTTAGGTGGAAGCGAGGGCGGCGGAACTGAGAAAGAATGACAGAGAACGACGAAGAGAACCGCGCGTTACGTGTATAGGTATGTACGGATCGGCAAGGAAACAACCACACAGAAATACCGCGTAGGAAAAATGCGGCGGGGATAAAAAGGGACAAAGACGGAAAGAATAAAGTCAACGACAACGCGCCTTCCCGGGATTTTACGATGCAGCGGTACACGAAGCGACTTGCCAGAATCAGCTAGCTTTTCGGTTATACGATAATTGAATGGTACGATGGAAGGGAATCGCGGTGTGGATTCGGAAGTCCCCGCGGGTGCTTTAATTTCTCGGTCTTCAAGCGCAGGGATCGATAACGAATAGAACGGTGAAATCGAGCTGAGCCGAGTCGAGTCGAAATAAGTACGAACCGCAAACTACCTACCTACCTACCTACCTACCTACCTACCTACCGGGCACCGTTACGCGGTGAGATCTTTAGGTCGATCGAATGAGAAACGAGAAACGCAACGTGGATTTCGCCCGCGGATTTAACGGAGAGAGAGTAGTTAAATTAGTTTCATCGAAGTTGCTGTATGCTTTTATGACGCGTTATGGCTTTCGATGAATTATTGTACGGTGCTTTTCTTGTTCGGGAACAATCAATTATCGCACGATAGACACGCTCGCCGCGATACTCCGGGGATCGATGGGTTCTTTCTCTGCTCTTTCTCTTCCGCTTTGTTCCGTTCGAACGGCAAAAACCACAAAGGTGGAATGGAACGAATCGCGACACAAGGTTCCTCTGATTCTTCGCGTCGTTCAATGCTTTGATAATTGCTTCTTGCGAGCGCAGTAATTGCGCGCTCCGTCTCCACGGGATTGTACGATGTTGCACGTATTAGTACGTGTCAAGAGTGCACGCTGTTGTTGCGGCTTGTACGGTAGATTACGGGCGTACGCGTTGGTGTGTGTCGTCACTGTTCTTGATTCTCGTTCCAGTTTCTGCTTCACGTTCGTTCGTACATTTGCACATTCCACGTGACATCTGTCCAATATCTGGCCGGCTGTACGCCTCTCCCTTTCCTTTTTTCGATTTCAATTCGGCTATTTTCTCGTTTCCATCCGACTCCGTGATGCAGACGTAGACGATGATTTTCGGATTTAAAGTATGTTTTACAGTGACGATCGATCCGCCCGGATTTCCAACGTACGCCAACGATTCACTTCTCCGAGGTATACGAAAATGTTACGCTTCCTCCGTGCTCCGGTCACCGATACGATATTAATACGTCGTTTCACCCTTCGTCGTTCGGCGAATAAATTTCCCGGTCGTCGACTTTTCGAAAGTTCCACCGGGCTTAATCTAAAGTTGTCGAGCAACGACAGACGTCGGTAAAATTAATCGTGTGCTCGGTGTGTCGAGGAAACGATAGGAGAAGGGCGCCGGGCCTCGGCGTCTTTCAACTCCGTCCAATTAACTTTCTCGCGGAAGAAACGCTTCTCTTTTCCTCGGTATACGTCGTCCCTTTCGTTATGAATACTTCATTCGCCGGAGTGTTCAGCATTCAGGCCGGAAAAACAAATATCCGACTGTAAAGTCTGGTCTCTGGTATTCCGGCAGTGATGCTCCACGAAGAGACTCCATTTCTCGAGATGGATACACAGGAGGACAGTTTCCGTCATTCTGCATTCCATGCATCGGACGGATTAAGTTTGTGCACGAGCGTAGACTGCCGGTTCGTAAATTGCGCTGATCCGGCCTGGGCTGGTCTTTTCTCCTCTGAAGATCATCTTCCCTCTTTTTCCATCGCTCCGTGCCTCTTTCCCCGGGGTGTTGCAACCTCTGCCGAACTCTTTACGCTCTGCCGGGGATCCCTGACAACCTTCAACCGTTGACCTCCCGTTAGCTTTTCATCGAATACCGTCGCGTCTGGAAAATTAAATCAAGCCGCAAACGAGGCCTCGTTAGGTTTGGTCACTCGCTCGGTTCTGGTCCACTTAGCTTCGCTGTACGGCAAGGTACATGTAGACACGCTTCCGACTTAGCTAGGGCTTTCAATGCAAACAAGAAACACCGGCTAGCACATTCGAACGTGGCTACGATATAACGAGCCTTTACGAAGCCTGCAAAGTATCCTCCAAGTTGGTCGGATGCTAACGAATTTAGATTCGGATGTGACCCGCTTTTCACGTCGATAATTTGTTCTCTTGTCAGCGGCCGATACGAACTGCACGGAAATATACATAAACGTGTTACGTAGCGGATTAATTGACGTGATAACGAGCAATAATTGAACGAGCCCGATTATAATTAGCCACCCGTTACTAATGTAACAGCTTGATAATTCGCGTGCGTTATTTCTGCACGCGATACGATCCCACGATCCACGTTGTAATTATTTATCCATCGATCAGATCGACCGATGTAATCGGTTAAGATGTTAACGCGACATTTCTTCGTATTTCCGTTGCTTTCGCGATACGAGTGGCCAACGCGCTCGCTGTACTCAGCCGCAGTTCTCTTCAGCGACGGAAGCAACATTATCAGTCGAATGACTCCGTGTCCTGAAAATTAAATCAGACGTCGAGAAGATCTCGTTAAGACCGGCTGCCTGTTTATACTCTCGTCGCATACACGTACATATTGAAATACATATTACATTAGTCTTTTATATGAGATCGGTGCCACGGGCTGCGAATGCAGAAATACGTCGTTTCTACAGAGGCAAATGTTTCGAGCGACAAAGCGCTACGAATACGTTTCGAAGGCGTGCGACTTTTCCGACGTCTTTCATTCGATGACTTCATCGCTGGTATTCCAGGCTGACGCCAGAGCAGCTACGTACATATACACGAGTTGAATATGAGGCATGGTGTTAACGAACATACTATACCCACACATAATTAAGTCGCACATTCCATGCCAAGGTCTCCGAGTACACGACGATAGAAGTACACGAAGAGAGGATCTTGCAGGCAAATTCAATAGTGTAGAAGGCGAAGTTGCGCTTCATCGACTCGTTAACGAGGAGGTCAATTTTGGTGTATCGCGGTAATAGAGTGCAAACGTAGTTGAACTAGTGTTCCGCATTCCTACGTTTCATCAACCGTGCAACGTTACGCGTCGCGTCGTCGTGGCGAATGTTTTCGTTAAGATATGTCGGCTACGCCGTGAAATTGATTAAGATTGCACGGGAACACAAGTTGGCGACGTTAAATTACTTTGGCAAGAATTTCTCGAGTAATGGGACGACGCATAGTCGTTCCAAAAATGCTCTTGATGCGATATATACCGACGATGCACGGAAACGCTAATGGCGTTCACAGGGACGATAAGACGGGCTACTTTTGTTACGATCGTAGCCATATTCCCTTACATTATCGCTCTGTCATTGCTACACGATTCCATATTATTTTCCCGTGGCGTTCCGCGCCACAATAGCAGGATATTTTATTTCACCGCGATACCCGCCGACGTATTTCTCGTCTTGCGAGTCACGTCCGTCACGGCACAGCGGCCCGCCAACCCTCTCTAAGAGTCGTCTAGATATTATCCGGTGATTGCGAGCTTTTCACCGAAAAAGGCTTTCCTAGCAGGAAAATTAAATCAAGCCTCAAAGAGGGCTTGTTAGAACGAATCCGACACGCCAACGTCGAGATACCCGCCTGCTCTCGTCTACTCGTACACCTTGCAGAGGTGATTATACACGCCAGATCTTGCTCGAACAGAGGGAAACCTCTTAAAAGTTTACTCGTTCTATCGCTTTTGGCGATAAACTTGGAAATAGAGGGACAATTTTTTAACGCGTGAAATGTTACCAGACGATACGCGCATCGTCGGGAACGAGATAGAGAAGCGTATTTTTAACGGTAGTTTCGAAACGGGGGGAGGGGCTGAGAGGGAAGTTAAAAAAGTATTCTCAGGAAAGTCTTTTTCTCGCGAATACAGTAAAGCGACTGTAAGTTAGAAGCGGAGGCTTTGCGATTCCCCGTGTTCATGGAACTTGGTCGCAATTCCGAGTTGAATGGAACGCCAACCGAAAGTTGGTTCGGTTGTTTTAGAAACATCGTGTATATTTATATATACGTTTTGTCTGTATACATGTACAGTACGTACGTTGTATCTGCGCGTATATGCGCGCTTCCGTGTCGGACAAAATATTTCCGATAAAACGCTTTACTTCTTCCTCGACCGTTAGCTCGCATCTGTTGCGTTCGTGTTGGAGCGAATAAATTGCGAATCCGGTATTGATTTTGCGCGCGAAGCGCCGGCTGAAAAGAGGAAGGCAAAGAGACGACGAGAATAAAACGACCTCCGCTTCGCCTCTATTAATCGGTTTACTTTTAGAAAAAAAATAGAAATTTACATCGGACCCTCTCTGCCACGCTCCTCGGACTCGCGTTGTTTGCGAAGCCGCTTCTACCCAGCTCGATGTCGTTGAATTATACAAGCTAAGAACGAGGAGACGCGTCGCCAAGATTTGCATTGCTGGCAGTTCGCGTGGTGGCTTGCGAAATGCGCAGCTTCGACTCGTTCGCTCGGTAATTTCCTCGGAAAAGCGGGCCGCGTCGGTGTCGACCATTAATTCGCAAGAAGAAAGCAACACCGGTTAAAACAGTCTCCGCCCGTTGTATCGTGTAACCGCGTCAAGAGACTCGTAGCCGGAACCTAAAACGTCAGCTCAGGATACGTCGAACTGTCTTTCGTGCCCTAGCGACGTCGTAGGCGGGACACGAAACCTGGACGCGTGGATATCCACGAGCGTGTCGTCGTTCGACGACGCCAGCAAAAAGGTGATAACGGAACGCAACGAATCGTCGAGGATGGTACTCGACCTCGAAAGAGATCGGGGACTCGAGGGAGAGAGGTGACTTACGGTCGGGGAACTCGAGGTCGATCGGAACTCGAAGAAAGGGAGTTGTAACGCGACGTGGAAGCACGATCCGCTGAACCAGCAGAAGGAGATTCTCAGCTACGCGGAGTAAATGACGACGACGCTCTGGTTCCGGCTGTCAGCATCTTCTTCGCTCGTCGCGGTTCTGTGCCCCTCGAACGTTTCCTTTCCCTCGAATGAAACAAACCCCATAGGGCGTTGTTGCAGAGCCACGAAGGACAACGCCGGGCCACCTGCTACTACACACAGTTTTCCTGGTAATGCTGATGAAGCGTCTGCCCGTCAATTAGACGCAATTCCGGCAGCAATTAGTGGAGTTACCGTCGACCGAATATCTTCCAGCTTTTTGCCGGACCGCTCGCTCGCTCGCGCTTCCCGTGGATACCACATTTTTATTTGCGCTCCGTTCTCTATGGCGCTTCGTTAGATTCATTCTCTTCGTCTCTAATAGTTGGGGATTCTCGTTCATTTTACCAGGCCACTAATTACGGTGAATTGGAAAAACCGATGTTTACTTGGAATTCCGATACAGATGGTTCGCTACGCAACTTCCTTTCCGGCGGAATAATCCGTTTTAACTGGAATTGGCTGGAATGCCTGTTTGAAGTAAGCAAACAACGAGACGCGCCACTCTTTTCTTTCTTCATAACTCGACGGAAATCATCGATATAGCGACCCTTATTCCATCATCGGTACAGGAAACTCGTATCGGACTGTAGCAGAATAAAATCGTACACGTACGTTTCCGCAACTATATTCTTGGTACATAGACGTAGGTCTTTCGTGTTCGACCTAGTTCTAGCGTAACGCCATGTTTCGTGTGTCTCGCTATACGTGATATATTTAAATAAATTGTTTCTCTTAATTTTGAGCGTTGGAAGACGTTACGCGAATTTTTTCACGTCGTTCGTTGAATGGTATCATCGACTGAAGAACGTATCAAACGTAAGTGATTCGCGTATAAATTGCCACTTTCAGCGATCTGTTTCTTCCACTTAGATTTCACCATTTTACGAAATCTAAGAAAGTCGAAGCATCCGCGACATTCTGACGAATTATCGTTTGATCCTTAATAGTTTAAAAATATACAGCATCGAATGGGTTTGCTGATACGTATGTGACCACGAAATTCACCGACTAATTCATGGCTATCATTGGCACTTCTAGCTAGTTCACCGGTAGGTAGAACGTCCGCGGGTTACGCTATGGCGATTGGTGCGTACATCGCGATGAGTATAAATTGCGTTGAAAGTGCAGTTAACCCGGATAACTGAGGCTGCTGTGTATAGATCGGCTCGTAAAGCCTCCGGTTCGTGTGTCGCGTGAAGCGTGAGCTCGCTGGTGCGAATAAATGCGCTCGCCGTGTAGTGGCACGCAAGCCGCACGCATTCCACGTACGAAGGCGGTTTCGCTGCGGCCTCGTAAAGCGAAATAACGAAAAATTGCAGCAGCTCGCGCTCTCTTTTGTGCGAACTTACGCGTGGCGACTCGACGAGAATAACTTTTCCATATTTCACGAGTCAACGTGAAGGAGACGTATGCACGGTGCACACCTTACGTGCTACCTATGGCATTCAATTTCACCGTCGTACCAGCGTTTCGCTGACGATGCGACGCTATACATTTTCGTTACATCGTTTCGCGATATCGTACACGTCAGATTCATTGCGATCGAATTGGCTGGCTGCGAGACGAGCAAACGTACGTACGAATAAAGCGGATATTATAGTCGACGCGGTATTCCGTTTAATCGAATATAAATGGGAATTAAATTTTTACGACTGGGAATCGCGACCTCCTCCTCCGTTGTTCCATTGTATAAAACCAGGGCATGCCGTTTTTCGTAATGTCGTAATAGGGCCAGCGAACTGCCAAACGGCCATAAGTCTGTGTCGCTTTAATATCGTTCACCGTGCAACACTCTCGCATCCTACTTACGCGGATATCGTGCGCTAGTAATGAAAATGCCTAGCAGACCGCCGGTGATTAACGTTCGAACGAAAATAAATCGTGCTTCCAGTTTTAGAGTAGCGGAGCACGCGAGACGAGACGACCGCTAATATTTCAGGTATCTTTTTCGTTGAGCGAACAAACGGCGGAGCGTATATCAATCTGCACGGCGAGAGAGAAACGCGGTCTCCGCTGGTCTCTCGCCCTTTTGCAATTCTATTCGCGATTCACCTACCGGAATCCTCTTACCGTTGTCAGCCATTGTCCGACGCGAAACTTGGTTCGATCGGTTCCGACCTCGACTCTCGCAACGCCGGGAATTCCTGCATTGACTTAATAACGTCGCTGCGTGTCGATCTATATTCAAATTGGCCGAAGGAAATGGGCGGTTCGAGCTGTCCGTAGCCCGAACCGTTCCACCTATCGTTCGAATACCGTTTCTCGATTTCCTCGGGGTGTAACTGCGTTACAAGCCGCCACGCGCCCGTTGCTGCAAGAAAATTGATCGAGCAATTACGCGAACCGGGCTACTCCTGCCCCTGTTTATCCGATTATCGGATAGAACGGACCCGATAGGTCGATACCCTCGACTTATGTATTTCCGTTTTACGACGAAAATAATCGAAACGGAGAGACGAGACCGTCGCGAAATCGCATCGATCCCAGCACGATTGAATAACCTGCATTTGCCAAGCCGATGTGCCAACTTTAGCGTAAAACGACCGCTCGACCGTATAAGCTGGCATTGAAACCACGCTCTTGTTCGCTCCAGTGGAACCGATGATCGATCATAGTTCCCACCATCGCGCCATATTGCTGTCGTTTCTTGTAATAAAACACGGATATACACACGGATATACCGCTGGAGAAAGTTCAATCCGCATTCTTCGCGGACCACTCGCGATTAGATATCTCGTGCGATATGACGCTCCTTAATTGCTAGCATACGTGTCGAAAGGAATCGCCGTCTTAGAAAGTAGAATATCCCTTAATTCTCGAGGAAATGCCTCCACCAGATTAATGGCCAATTTCCCCCTCTCCACCACCCTCCACCCACCCAACACCATCCCTAAATCTCGGCCGTTTTCTTCGAGTAGAATATATGTATCTATCTACTTAGGTTACCTATATGTATACATATGTATAGCCGGATTTACATACATTCCGATGATGCTCCGCATCGTTTCCCTCGTAGGTATCAAGTACTGGTTCGAAACGTTGGGTTACATACATGGTAAGAGAGTAATGGAACTCTGGCATGGTTGCAAACTATCCATAAGGGATAATGAAAGCTTGCGAAGCGCCACGCATCGGTCTTGATGAAACGTGCTTTTCTATGCGGATATAGGATATTTAGCTCGTTTATCTAATTCCTCTATTTCGTACATGGAACAACGTACCATTAACGATGCGTAAGGGAAAATATACGATACGTAGGTTTTTCTTTCATTTTCTTAGTTTAATTTCGATTTCAATTCATTGCCATTAGCTTGGATAATTTCAATACAAACGAGATTTATACGTTTCGTACGATACCTATTAAGGTTTAAAGATGTAACTGTAAAAAAAAAAAAAAAAAAATAAAATAAACGGTGACAAACTCACGCAGGTTTCGTAAAAGTTGGTAAATGGAAATTTGTTGAACGTGTACGTCCGTGGTATCAGAGAAAAAGTCCGATCGCCGAGTGTATTTGTGACGTTACGTAAGCGGTTAATTGGATCTGAGAAAGAGAATTTTGAATTATAACGATACGAGACGAGCGAAAGTATGGCGCTACTCGGATTAGTACGTGCTAATCTGACGTATTAATGGATCATTTAGCAGTCTCAGGAGATTACTCGTATCGCGTCGCGGTTACGTATATTTACCTTTTCATTTAGAATGTTTTACTATTGAACATCGATATCAATGGCGCGGCGTTTTACCTGAGTTCGTATATTAAAGTATGATTCTTTAATAAAAATACGTTGAAAAAGAAACGATATCGTTGGAAATTTTACGAGGAATAAAGCATTCAGTTTATCCATTATTTCCACGCGGTGGAAGCGTCTCTGCCCTTCGACCCGCTTAAACGTTTTAAAGCCTTCTCTATCTTCTCTCTCTCTCTTTCCCCCTCTCTCTCTTATTGTTATCGTTCCCGGCTTTATTGGTTCTTGAAATTAAACTTCGAAATTGCGACGGTTCAGCTGCGGCTGAGTTATTATCGCTGGCCTACTGTTCGTCCAATGTTCTCTTTGCTCGTTTATGCATCGTCTATAAGCTTTCGCGCAATGTGTGTAGAATTGATCGATGACGCGTCCTCCAGCATGCTCTTCGTCATTATCCACTATATAACGTACTGCTGTACGCTCAACTTTCCAGGGATATGAAGTGCGTTTCGTAATCAACCCGTTGGCGTCAAATTATCTCTGTCCACGGCAATTAAATTTTCCTGCAGCTCGGACTGAAAGTTTCGCTGTTAAAAAAAAGGTATAAAAATTTGTCGACGCGACAATCTAAATATTTGAAATTCCTAATCGTTTATTTAACTCTTAAATATCGATCGCAGTGCTATTTCGTACAGAGAAATGGAATTAGTTGGTAAAAATTTTGTGTCAAATTATCCTTGTCCAAAAGTGGAAACAGCGTTTCTCTCGCTGTTTTTCAAGTCGCTGTCTTTTCATGAAAGTATCTATCGATACGACAGTGCGAACGACCAAGGTTTCAACTCGAACGATTAAATCTTGAGATGACAATCTGTGCCGCGGCAAAAGTCCTATTCTATGTATCTATTTCGACGCTACCTTCCATAGGAAAACACAGTAGAAAAATAGCGGATTGTACCGACCATCCGCTTTCGTTAATCAAACTTTTAGCCCTTGGCTTAATCTTCGTGCCCGAAAATTATGTTTTTCTGGAACTCGATCCAGAGAAAGAAGTTTCTCCATCGGAAGAAAATAGAAAAATTGCTATTTTTCTTTCATAAAAATATTTATCAACGTAATAGCCCGAAACAGCAAGATTTCGATTCGCTGAACGTTTAAATCTTGGAAACGAATCTGTGCGTCAGCCAAAGTTCCATTTGATTTTTCGATATCCGACTGTACCTTGTATGAAAAACACGATAGAACGGGGAACTGTATCGGTCCTTCGGACTTGCTAATCAAAAATTGTCCTCTTCGGCCCGGAACTGATAACGATCGAGGGATTGGTCAGTGGTGGAGGGAATAGGATTTATCGCGGAAAAAACGCAAAAGAGTCCGGTGGAAACCGGTCACGAGAACGCGTTCGTTACGGTTTTATTTGTTTCGGCTGGGGCAGAGGCGACGATCGATCCTCGGCGGCGTCGCAGCCGCCGTCGCCGCCGCCGCCACCTTCCATCGCCTCTTTCTCTTGGTATCTCGGTGACTTCGACTCGCTCTACCTACACCAACCTAATCGATACTCGACCCGACTCGTCTCGATTCGACTATGCTCTCTTTCTACGGCAAAGACGATGACGAAGACGGCGACGACATCGTCGACATCACCGCCTCGGCCCGAGTCTTCCACCGAGCTTTTGTGTCTCGCAGGCGCTATCTAATCGCTTGATCGCGCTTCGAAGCACACCGGGATTCCGCTTGACTTCCCCCTGTTGACCTTCTGCTTCATCCCCCGAAGACGTCGCGTAATTATCGAACGCAAACTGGATGCGACTGCTAAGGATAACGCCACTGAAATCCCTCCTGTCGTTCCTTTCTTCGTTTTTCCTACTTTTTCGCAGGCGACGACGTCGATTCGCTTATCGAGATAGATTTTCCAGCGTGTTTTCCACGATGTTTTTATTCGCCGTGGCACCGCCAACACACCGAATTCCCACGACTTTGCTTTTCCCGGTGGCCGGTTAAAACGGATCCCGTCGCTAAACGAAAAGGTTTCTCGGACACCTGGACAGAAATTTCCTCGAGGAGCTCTCCACCGTTCTTCCGACTGATGCACAATGTGAAACGGCAATCTCGTTTTCCACGTTGGATGCGCGGATGATCAAAGAAAGCGGTAGACTGCTTCGCTGAAAAGAATAACGAAATTGCAATTTGCAATTTCATCGTCGGACAGAGCGTTGCTCCCGATAGAAATATTTAAATTGGAACGAAGCAGTCGTTGGATATCGACGTTTTAATTCACCGATGGAGCACTCGAACGAGTCATTTTTGACGACTCGTCGTTTCGCTCCTCCCATGGTCGTCCTGGTTTAATTGGACGACATTACGTAAGGGCTACCTAATGCGAGCATCAAGATCGCCGCCTCTCCAACTCTAATGTGTTATGAATTATGCACTCGAGGGTTAAGTCCCTCTTAGTCCCTCGGCTTACTTTGACGAGCCTCGCCCTCCTCTTGTATCATTATACGTTCAAGTAGAATTACCAGCGTCGTGCCGCCCGCATTTCCTAGCACCACGGTTATTGCATAATTTCTCTTGCCCTGTCCCTTAAGCCTTTGAAGACAAACTCGGAGCGGTTTACGCGAAACACGCCTAACGGCGTTGTGCGTTGTTCCAACACCCGACGTATGCATTTAAGCCTCGGCTCTCTAAAAAGAACCTTCGCCTTTGGATATCGTAAAATACGTCATTCAATGGACAGATTACCCCGCATTATGTGTTTTCCCCGCATACGCCGTAAAAGACACTAAAGCAGTCGGATTAATTTGGTTCGTTTGAACGAAGCTTTAATACGTATCTTTCGCGAAACATTTATAAATTACACCAAGACCGGAAGGAGACTCAACATCAAGTCAGGATTGTATCAAAGCCTGAAAGAGATCTGAAAAGCTGCGTGAAAGCTACGACACATTTTTAGTAGAACCATAGATTTTACACAGATCGTATACGCGAATTACGTTAATATACAGCGGGAGTATCTCTAACGCTTATCGTACGTTCAGAATGTCTATTTTTAAAGTGGACCAATAAATAAAGATCGCTTCATCACATTCGTGTCTTTGCACCGTACTAACGAAATTCCAAAGTGTTTTGCAATAAAAGTTTTGCCTGATAAGGCGATAAACGCAATTGAAATATTCGACGATCGTAACAAGCTTAATCCCTTTTATCATCGTCTCGCGTCTCGTTCTCGAGCAACGAATCCATACTACCGACTGGTCTCGTTCCAGGCTGTTGAACCGGCCACCATCGGGCTGTATCCATCGGTTTTCTTTATTTCCGGCCAAGGAATTACCGTTCCCAAGAAAACGTGCTCGCGAGACTTATCTGGCAGCCGCGTGCACAAGTTAGCGTGACGGAAAATGGGTGGGTGCATCTATTTTCGTTCGCCGGTCACGTAACTACTATGCGGACATACATTATGCGTTGCTACTCGAGGGTATTCATCGAGGTTGCGGCTTACACCTCTCGTGAGCTCTCCCGGTAGCTCGCGTACACATCGACGTGCCTGCGTAACAACGTATTTCGTGGTACGTAGGCGTCGGAAGTGGATGCGTATTACGCGTCAAGAGTTGCGGAGAGTTTCGCCTGTCTCGTACTCTCTATCTGTCGGAAGTAATTACACGCCACGTACCGTCCGATTGCCAGGGAAAAAGTTGTCTCTTTGATTTTTTACACTCGACCAACCGCATCAACCGTGCTCACGCTACAGCTTGCACAAACGATACATCTTAATGCGTCATTCTTGCCACGGATTATCAATCTTCCCGTGACCGCTACGAACCCTTTGATCGGTGCTTAACTTTTTTATAAATCACCGCATCGATTTCGTTTCGTCGCATCGCGTCTCGGATCGATCAATCACGCGGCTGTGTTTTCATGGATGAAATATCTCTCTATTTTCCAATGGGTTATAGCGCATTACGAAAGTATTCCAACGCTTATCACTGAAACTGTCCATTTGCGGATACGGTCTCACCGATACACCGGTTGCTAGAATACGTACTATACGCAATAGATACTTGGATCGAGCGGATTTATCCTCCCATTCCTTGCTACAATGTTGGAACATCTCATCGAATATGCTTTCTGACGCTATGTACGCGCTCGTAAATTATACGTTATTTTATTATATGCTGTACGCGTGTGATCGTTTAAACGCTTGTTCGTATCACGCTTGGTATTAGTATGGTTTTACTAACGCGTCAATAAAATAAGATAAAGTTAAATTAAACGAGGACCGCCAGTGTCGTAGAAAATATTTCGAAATTTCATTAGCATTCTAATTAGACAGTCATGAGAGCAATAAGGGAATCAAAGTTGTTGCAGAATTATAAACTTTACCAATACGAGCACGACAACCGAGACTCGCGACGATATTAATAAAAATTCAGAATATTCCATATAACGTAATATATTCATAAAACGTATCTGCGAGTATCGAAATACTTTCACGGACCTGTGTGTGTGTGTGTGTGTGTGTGTGTTTGTGTGTGTGCACGAGCTTCTTTCGCGTGCTTCGTGGCGCATTTATGCCGGAACTTTCATATAGAATGACATATTACGCGATAAGAATTTGCCAGCGCCAATTCTTTCTTCCATAGCCAGGATAATTTATGCTATGATAATCGAGGTAATAAACGACAGGCAAATAAAACTTGTGGTTCGAAAAGTTTTCCTAGATTTTGACGATCGCTAACTCTGTCCAGCTAACTCGTTGAAGATCTTCGATTAAAACTTTTTCCACGATCATTTTTTCTTCTTTGAACACTCCATACGGCGTAAATCTTTGATACCTCGACGAGTCGTTTTCGATCGTGGGTTACGATAATCTTTGCTCACCGGGCTTTTTGATTATTCCTCGCGACGCTTCGCACGCGTCATTCACCGGAAATGCGTTGGATCGTGCAGAATGTTCGTGGCATTTCCGACGGCGCCAGCTTTCAACGCTTTTCACCTGGCCAGTAAATGCTCGGCATACCTCTATCCACCTAAAAATCAACACGTGTCCCACAGGCGCACCCCAGAGTTGGCCTCTGCACAAGTTGCCCGTACTTTTATCGCATTGTGAAACGGCGGAGAGCGAGAAATCATGAACAGGAAGAAACTCCGCTTTCGGTATCTATATCGTATCGCGCGAAAGTCTATGAAGAAAACAGCACGAGACTGCGATAAAATTGCCAGCCGTAGAATTTCTTTTTTAACCCTCCGGAGATCGCGTTTGATCTGACAGAAACACCTGGCACTTTCGTCGTAAATATTTTTTGATCGTTACAGCGTACAAATAGTTGACGAAATTTTTATGTCGCTCGCCGATTAATAACTCTTTGAGCATCTACCGTAGGAAGCTTTTTTATCATGGTGTCTGAGTGTAACGCGAAATGTAAATACAAATAACCAGATATTTATTATCGCGGTATAGTCGTAACGATAGCGGAGAAGAAAATTATTGTCATCTCTTTCCCCCGTCCCACCGTGGAAGAACGAGTGTTCCGATACTTGAGCGATGATATACAGCTATAGGTAGGCCAGTTATACCCATAAATCATTTATATTTCACGAGTACTCTTTTGTATGAAAAATTTCTATATCTCGAAGAAGCAACGAAAGGGAACCGTGACCTACGACGAAACGTTTAGTATCATGACCTCCGCGAGGTTAAGGAAAATCCTCGTTCGTTTTACGCGCACCATATAGCTGACATTTGCCAAAATACGTTGCACGATCCTTAGGAGAGGAAATGGTCGCGTGCATATTCCGTAGGTTAGATATTATCGCTAGGAACCGGGCAATATTCAGAGTGACAAAGTACGAGGAATTAGGGACAGGAAGGTAAAGCAAAGCACAGCGGAGTAGCGCTCGATCTTGATAATTTGACGAACAGGCAGCGAGGTCAAAGGACGATATCGATAGGCTTCACGAGGCTGATTATTTTCCCGATTCCGGCGTATTCAGCGCGGCCGCTATTAGTCTCTGGCAGCTGCGATGCCAAGGCCATTCCCAAGGGACATTGGAATTGCTTCCGCTCGTATTTGAACTGGCTTTCGATATTCATGCGGCCGAAATGAAGGAACGGAGCCGTATATATCAGGGCCGTGTACCTTCGCGCCGGTTGGTTCCAATTGTTCGCGTGTAGAGGTGTCCTTTTTCTGTGCTCGACGCCGGCTGAAGAGCCCACTCGTCCCGATCGATCGATTGGAAACTATTCCCGGCCATTACGCCGGAGTAGTCACCAGTGGGAGAAGGACGACTTCACCGGGGGAGGCCTGTTGCCACGACGGAGACAATAAACGAGGAGAAAACGCGCGTGGCAAGGGGCGGCGACCATCCTCTCTCCCTCGTTCCGCTGAATACGAGTGATTCATTATGCATCCGACAACTGCAAGATCTGTGCAAGTGCAACAGAGGAAAGTACGTACGCGTAACAGAGCGACAATCACGGTAACGATGGCCTAATAATGGAAACAAACGGTAGCGAATCAATCGGGGCCATTTTAACGATCGATGTGCCTCGAGGGTTGCGACTGTTTCTTCTTTTTCTACGCGTCGATCGACCCGCTTCTCCACGTCGATTCCCTTTGATTCGCGGATGGCTCGTTCCTCCATAGACCACGATACGGATCTAACGAGGCATAACGGGTAATCGAGTACGAAGAATGACAAGTGCGTTCTTCTGTTCGTAATTAGCAAGACACCTGTCGTTTCTATCCCAATCTTGACAATTGATCGAACGTACGAGGAAAACGAAGATTGGGATCTCGTGAACGAGCATATAACGAGTATATGTACGAAGAGAAACAATTCGTTGAAGCTGTTTGAATGAATTAGAACGATATAGTAAAATTTGATAAACGTAGTCTCGATAAGATATTATACAGGGTGGTTGGTAACTGGTGGTACAAGCGGAAAGGGGATGATTCTACGCGAAGAAAGAAGTTGAAAATATAGAATAAACATTTTTTTTTTTTCATTTTTCCATCGAGACAACGATCTACAGTGAGATCCCTTATAACGAGACGTGATAAAGTGCACGCGTACCGAGCGGAAATTCAAAGTCGATTTTCTCGAAAACGAAGCCTCGAACGAAAAATTTTTATTGTATATTTTCGACTTCTTTTCGCTTGTACCACCAGTTACCAACCACCCTGTATAACGAGTATATGTACGAAGAGAAACAATTCGTTGAAGCTGTTTGAATAAATTGGAACGATATAGTAAATTTTGATAAACGTAGTCTCGATAAAATATTATTTAATAAAAGAAGCATCTTGTAGGAGCAGGTCGTTTGCTTTCGCTGGTTATGTTTTTGTGTATGTATTTTGCTCCGTTTATTTCCATCGAGTGCGATAAATCGGCGTTTCCTCGTGTAGTTCAATAAATAGACGAATCTTTTTTCATTGAGTAGGAGTTTTCGTTGGAGATTAAAAATTCAACGCATCGCGCACCGGCGATGTTCGATATAACAGAAGCGTAGGAAATTTAAGCGGATAAAAAGTAAATGTCTATTTTTCATCTGGATCGATTCGCCTCTCGGTATTTGCGCTTTCGATGGCTTCCTTTTTATCCGCGATATGTTTCTAGTTGCATAGGTAAATAGTAAATACGTTTCGCTTGGCGACTATCTAAATGGAATATTGGAGAAAAAGAAAATTGAAAGGAATAAACGAGTCTCGTGGAGACAGTGAAAAAGAAAAGCGTTAAATTACCATTTCCAGTGCAAACAAAATCTCAAGAATCTAAATACCGAGAAACGGATGGCACGTGCTTAATTTAACATTCCCGGCAAAGTACATTTTTGCATAATTCAAATACGTTTCTGACGCGAATTCGAGAAGCAAAAGTCTCCGTGGAAACGCGTTTCAAAGAGCTGCCGCTGTCTGTCGAGGATTCAATCCGGCATAGAACTATACAAAAAACGGTTCTTTTACAAGCAACATCAAAGCATTTGGGACGGCCGAGCTTGGCAGCAGTCTCGGTCGAAGTTGAAACTCTCGCCGCCGTCAGAACCAAAAATTCGACGGTAACGATTTTCGAGAGCGTAATATCGAATCAAAGCGCAGACAGTAATCGGTCGTTCGTCGATTTTCTGTCTCATCAAACATGTCAGATATTTACTGCGCGGAGCAGATCAAGATTCCACCGACGTACCCGTACGTTATAAAAGAGTATGCGAAAGCCGCCATTCGTACACAACCGTACGATCTTCTGCAATGGACTTGCGCTTATTTTCGAGCCCTTGCGAACAACGATATTCCCCCTGTCAAAGTAAGTGCCTAACCTGTTCGTGATTTTCCTCGGATTTTTTCGTTTTCTCTTCTCGAGAGACGTTAAAGGACCTGTTCCGGGTGATGGGGGGTGAAAGGACGACGCAAGAAGAATACAGGGGATGATAGCTAAGATCGAGAAAAATGAAATAGGATAAGGAACTCGAGCAGAAAAATCGTGGTGCGCGTTTAATCTCGCCGGTTTGTCTCGTTCGAAGATAAAGCGAAACGTGTGTCGCTGACGTATCTTTTCTACATCCCTATTATCTTACAAAGGGATGATTAAAGTTTATTCCAACGGACGTTCGTTCCTTTTCGAGTGGTTGTTCGAGTAGCCTCGTTAAACGTAATCTTTTCTATCGCTTCCATTGTACGTTATACGTTTAAAACCCCGTCGATCCGTATCGTATAATTAAGCGGATAGATAAGTAAATCAATCCTCCGGCTAAATTTAATTATTCAAGTTCGGTTAATGGCATTTCGTTTGGTTTGCATGGCAGAGTTCGTTTAATCAGTCTCGAAGCAGCGCTAAGAAACGTGTTCCATAGGTTGAATCAAATTTTCCAACACAATTAAGAATTTCGTACCAAGCGCGATTAATTCTCGTTGGCTTTCGAGCACGGTAACTTTCGTTAACTTTCAATGTGTTTCTGCCATCGTGGTACAAACTGGCGAAAAAGAGCGATTCTTTTTATGAAAAATTAAGTGGAAAACGTAGAATAAAGATTTACGTGCGAAGCTTCGGTTCGCCGTGATTTACCGCGATTTTTATTGCAACGATCGTACATGTACGAAGATCGTGAATCGAGGCATGTAAATTGAAATATCGATCGACTCAGGCTCCATCGAGGGTCATTAACAGCGTACAAATTTTTTTGTTCGATAGGAATTTATCGGGATTTTGTCAATTCGTTCGCCTAGAATCTAAATTTCCCAGATTTAATTGCGATCGGTTCGATTAACCAGCCAGACTGAGGAAAATCGATTAACTCGGTTAATCGAAACGATCGCTGTAAATTAATCCGCTCGGTGGAGACCGCTGGCCGTTTATTGGCCACCTCCAACGCCCACCTTTTCAGGATTTTTCTTTTTTAACGTTGATGCATTATAGACGACGTCCATGACCGGACGCGAATAGAATCCAGTTATGGGATTCCAGCCTTGAACTATCGGATTTCCCTATTTTCCTAGTTTCTTCTCTTAGGATTTTTTGCTCGCGTCGAACGACCAAAGTAATCTCGGCCTGACATAAAGCATCCATGTCCGTGACCCGAAACAATACTCGAAGGATTCCGGTCCGGCCGAGACATTGCTCGTGCTATTTTTACACAGGGTGTATAAATCTCAATCTTTATCTCAACAAAGACGTTTCCAGTAATGCTTATTTTGTTTCCAGAGAGAAAGAGAGAGAGAGAGAGAGAGAGACATGTTACGATGTCCGTTGGCTAACACGTTATAGCTTAATAAATTCGTCACGTACGAAACTACAACGCCTACCTAAATGAAAACACGTAGTTACGTTAAAAGAAAATAAAAGTGATCTTGAAATCTAGGCGTTCGCCTAGATAAGATTTCCGAGCTTCGTAAAATAAGCTGTCTCCTTTGAAGCATGTTCTACTTGTAACATATTTTCCAACGACCAATAGTTAACAAGCTAACCACGCGCAAATATAAAATAGATCTCGTGCAATCGCCTCTATATCGAGCTTCTTGCCTTACTTTCTCTCTGTTGTTTTAAATAAGCGTTAAGCAAACGGTTATTAACCGGCGGGAACGAAACGGCGTTGCAAGGTCGAAAGAAAATTTTCACCTTCGATCGTCGCGTTTATTTCTGAATTACTATCGTGTTTACACGCGATCCTTTAACGGCCTATGAACCCACGCCTTTTCTTCCGCTTGCGTAAAAGCGATCGATCTGTCGACGCCACAGTCGTTACAGTTTACAGTTTACGCTTTACGTTAACTCTGCGTGATCGAGTTACGGACATTGCCTATGACTTATCGTCAATAACGTAACGTCCCGAGCAATTGTCCGGTTGGTGATCATAGATCGTTAACCTTGTGGTATATTTTCTTAGGAAAGATTAGAGTACCCTCCCTTCAGCCATCCGTCGGGTATCACTCCTGGCTACCTGAAGACCCTCGTGAACGTGTTCGGTCACGTGGAGAACGTGTGCCTGAGAAGGATACTGTTAAGCTGGCAGGGCATCTCTTTACCCGAAACCACTCTTTTGCGAATGTTGCTGGTAGGCAAATTTTTGCCCGAGAAAGAGTGCGACTTTTACAAATTCCTGGCGATCGCTTGCGGATTCTTGGGCAAGGTAAGCCGTCTGGCCTGAAAATAGCACCTCCCTGCCAACATTCTCGTATGAAATACCTAAAATAGAGCGTGCCTATAAGCCCACCTCCTCCTCTAGCGTGTGATCTTTATTGCGTCCTAAGAATAGTATTTTTAGACCAGACTCGTTCATCGATTTAATAATCTCTTGGTACCAACGTACGTCTCGTGATTGATGAAGCAACAGCGGTTTTTATCGCGTGGGTGTATCGGTATAAGCTGGCATAAACACAGGCACTTTTTTAGCTCGGTCGACGAGATCATAGTTTTTACCGCAAGGTCGTTTATTAGTCTAAAATAATTATATCTCTTGGATCCTCTCCGCAAGAAAATTCTGTGGTGGAAAACGCGTAACGGATAGAGATAGTTCGATCTTTCTTTCGAATTATACGAAACGTTGTCTTATTAATTTATCGGAACGATTTACAGCGTGCTTATGCTCCAGACAAAACGTTCGACTCGTTAATGAAATTTTTCTCCGCCGTGAAAGAGAACGTTTCTCCGGCCGTTTTGTATCAAAGGTCTTTCGAAAATACATAAAATTGCCGCGGACGAGGCACGTTCCTCCGCCATGTATTTAACTCACCGGACCTTAATGCGAATCGATGAATCATCGTTACCGGCTGAATTAAATTAATCACTGGCCATTGTTGCCGGCTACCAATTCGCGCCGATTCACCTACATCCTTTGTGACTTACCCCCGCAGAATCTATTCGAAACGATGATATACGTGTGCGAATTGCTGACGGAGGAGCCAGAAGGCGGCTCAGCGATGATACCCGTGCGAACCTTCGTCCGCCTCTACGAGTATCTAGCGATGCTCGATTGCAGCGGCGAATGCCCCTATGTGATAATGGAAGATGACACGAAGGAGATTTCACCTCCCAGTGAACCGTCCACCCTTACCAGCACCTTCGACTCTAGACTGTATCTTGTGCCATCCGCAGTGGAAGAGGTAAAAAGCGAATTTACGAACGCGTTTACATCGCGGATGATATTCATCCAGCGTGAAAGAACGGAGAATTTATGCCGCAGATCGTAACGCTTATAACCTGCATTAAACATTTTTATAGCGCAAAGATCTTAGATAGTACGTTGATCTAAATTATTTCCATTAGCAACAATCGTCGTAAATAGCCGACGTTCTTTTCGCTTACGCGGCGATGATCATCGATGACGGAACTTTCTTTCTTCGGGTTACCAACGAGGTAAAGTCAATTCGTCGATGCAAAATTCGTTTTTCGATCGATTACTCGAACACTGGTTTCGTTAGAAATTATAGCTGTTTACTCGTTACTGGACAAATTTAGACGTATCACTGTCGCTTCGCTATGAATCATCGTGCATTTGATTCATCAGAAGTGGAGATTTGCCCTACTTTATTCATTAGCCACTTTGGACATTCGCTTCGACTGGGATACAGACGAAAACAGTTCTCTATTCCTTGCTCTGTTCTTTAATCAGTCACTCGAAAACTAGGTTCGTCAGTAGCAATGGCCGTTTACTCGTTACCGGACGAGATTACACTTATCACTGTGTCTCTCCACTACGTATGAATCATTCATTCACTTGGACATTTTGTACGTTGGTCGCTTTACACGTTCGCTTTTGCATGAAATACGAGTATGGACGAAGACAATCTCTACGCCTTTTATCGTGGATGAAACATTCGCGCGTGAAACGTTGTAAAGCGTAAGTTCACGTTAATCCCATTTTTCATCGAATCGGAAGTTCGATTCGCTGGTCGATACGCGAGTGCATCGTTTAATAGAGAGGAAAAATGTATCTACGTGTGCGTTGTGTGGCGCGATGTACAATTCGGTCGGAGATTATCTACTGTGGTTCCCTGTAGCTTATTCGGCGAGTGGCGAATCATTTTTCAGGGTATTCGGCATCGGTCGCGATTAATGGAACGGAAAAGGTTGCGAGAGCAAACGTGGCACTCGACGAGCTCGTCGAGTGCTTGCCCGGCAATCACCAAATATAATTTCGTTAATAACGCACCGATGCAAATGGAATCGCCGCGCAATCGAAACAGGACCAGAGAAATAATTACTCGATGCGTGGAACCGGGTGTTTCAGCGCCCTCGGTAAACGGCGAATCGCGGATGCGTAGCGCAAATTTACAGAACGTACTGATTGTAGCATATTTTAGCGGAAACGCTGCTTTTCCCTGCTGTGAGTCGAGTTAATTCAGTGAAAATCGATCGGATCCGAAGGCAGAGGGCACCGATACTCGGCCAATTAACGCTTTTGCCAGTCATTTTTCTCCGTTCTCTCTCGTTCTCCGACAAACATGCCACTTTTAATCGAACTCCCGTCAGGAAGAAGAATCCGGCAAGCTGGATGTTTGTCCGTTTACTCCCAGCGAAAGTCGATCTTCCGGGATCTTGCAAGTTTTGAAGGATTACAGCGGTGACGCACGACCTTCCGAAGTTGACGAAGCGCAGCAGGAAGTCGCCGTTGCGGCGCTAAAAGACCAGATCGACGTCGGATCGATGGTATCGGAGAAATTATCGGAGAAAGAGGTTCGTAAATAAGCGGAACGTATCGGATCGTATAAAAAATACGAGCTGCGGATAAAAGCGCTACTTGGTTTAATTATGTCGCGGTAACGAATGTTGAATCGCGTGGATTGGATAGCTGATTTTCTACCTCGGAGGAGCGTTGAAAAACCGTGTCCCTTTAATTTCGCTTCGGGAATGAGTTTACTGTTTGCCCGTCGTTCGTTAAACGTTACGATTTTTCTCTGCCAGCAGACCGAATGGTAATCTTGCAATCGTTTGTCGACCGTTCGGTGTTTGTTTGACGACTGAAAAAAACAATTAATCGTTGATGCGCGGCTGATTTCTCTGGCATTTTTAATACAACGTATCGAACGTTTCGTTTAGCGAGAAACGAAGAGCGAGAGTCATGTTAACGTTGGTCGCGATTCGTCGCAACCTGCCGTTCCTGACAACCATTTCTTCGACACGGACTACAGCGTTTACGACAGAGACTCGTTCCTGCATTACGGAGAAGAGGATAGAGGGGAGACGACGGTGTCGTACGAGGAAATCGATGACTACGAACCCATCGGGCTCGAAAATATCCTTCACGGTATTTGCGAATGTCTGGAGCCTGTTCGTGAGACGGTACGCGCCCCGACGCCTCCGCCACCCGACCCTTTCGAGGGGTTTCTGGAAAGAATGAAACAGGAGGTAGACGAAGGCCGTCTCGAGATGCGTTTTCGAGTGGAGGGAATCGGTCCACCAGTCTCGACAAATCGCGTTACAGCTGTGAGTCTGTGGCTGTCAGACTGTGCTCGTCGCCAGGAAGGGCTGGTTGGTCCGCGAAATATCAGACATTTTCTTTGCCCCGATCTCGAGGATTGCCAACACGATAACAACGTGGATTGAATGCGATCGATAGCTTGCACCGTGAGAAATATATCTGTCACACGATATATCCGTAGTTGAGTGGTCGCGATCAGCTAAAAAGAGTATGTACATTAATCCGATAACGTTGAAATTCTTGTCTGGGTTCGTGACATGTTATAGCGGACCGCGAAAGTAATTTGAACATTCAGCAGGGGACATTTCTTTATGAATACGTTACATGAAACTTTTTGAAATCTCATTCGCAACACGACGAGACAGTAGTATCGTGATTATAATATTTGTAAAATTTACAACCGACACGGAGACGTGTATAGATGATGTTCGTTACAAACATATATTTGGTAAAAAAATTAGCTCCCATATAATAAATTTAATAAAAAGCCAGCATACAGCATAGTCTTCGAGATACGTTTATGGAAATGACCGTGCTAATTATTGTTACTTACTAATGTGGTAATAATTGAACGTTCAACTATTTGGCGAAATGTATTCACTTAAAAAGTATCTCGTATCTTTTACACGCTCGTTACGAATTTTCAGATTCGTTTCAAATTTGATCAATGTAATCGTCATAGTCGTGCTTCGTTACAGCGTTAACGAAATATTTGAAACCATTTTGCGTGACCCGCGTAATATGTTCGCGTTAATTTGATATCGTTGAAACTTTTGTCTGCCGATGTGACACAGAAAGAGACACGTGTTGCTGGGACGTCTCCGCTCGTCCAGAAACGCGATACACGTACATGCCCCTGTTCACGTTCGTGATCCGCGATTCGAACTAACGAATAATTTACGTTGCAGAGATCATTAAAATATATAGACGGACGAATCGTGCGCGGCCACCTATAAAACATCAACGTGTTTCGACCGTTTGCGTTTTATTTCGCGCCACGCAGAGATAATAACCGTCACGAAACGCACGCAACACACGCTGTTTGACTTTTAACTCGGTGCATAAATTACGGCTGGTAACAGTCAAATTTATGCACGTTTCGGGCCATTTCAAATTCCTGTCGTGATTCGAAGTTTCGTCCAAATTCGTCGCATTACACGTTCGCTTCTGTAATTGGTTTTTCGGTGTTTTAAAAATTTTGTTGGCCGATTATCGCATGGCCCGGGCGTAATTTCTAAGAATGAAAACAATGAAACTGGACCATAAATGGAAAACACTTTCTCATATAAGCGTAAGAAACAGCCTGCTGTGCAATTGTATTCCGAACACTGTTGGAACTTCCGCTGGACAAAATTTGGAGAAAAAGTATTTCAAATATTACTTAAAGAAATTCTGATCGGAAGGAACCACTTTTCCTTCTGTTTCTCGGTATTTTCCCGAGTTTCTGGGCCTCCAACGTATTCTCCTTCGTTCGTTTTGTGGCTGTTGTTCCACGTGTACCATGCAGGTCCTTGGATTGTCATGCGTTTTCGCTCTCTGGCTCTCTTCCCACGTCTCTGTTCGCGCACTTCAGCCTATTATGTTCAGAAATCCCGATCCATTTTCTGCCACTGAAATTAAGGACGGACTGTCGGAGAGATGGTTTCCTTCTTACAATTATACTAGGATATTTCCAGGTAAAGGCAAATGTAAATTTTATATTTTCTATGTGCATCATGGATGCATTCACTCACAGTAAAAGATCGGTTTCGTCTAATACGAACATCCAAACTGACCAAGTTCAATTTATTCCAATAAATTGAACGAGTGTACATGTTAGAACAATATTTCAGAACACGCACGATTCTCATTTTCAATTTTTGAAAATTTTGTCAGTAAAAAGTATTAAAAGTTCCTATGCACAGGATGAGTGGGTAAAAACTTTGTCAAGAAATGATTACACTCTTTAACTTTTATCTCAATAAATTTCATCTCGAGCATATTTTGATACAGTCAATAGATAACGGGTTGTTTTTCTTTTTACCGACTCACCCTGTATAGTCTATTGGTTATGGACGTTCTCCATGTTATTATATTTCCTTCCCGCAGATACATTAATATAGCAAGTGGACCGAATCAGTTAGGACGTTTAAAATCAACAGATGCATGTTGCCGAACTCACGACATGTGTCCCGATGTAATTGAGGCTTATAAGAAGAAACACGGATTGACTAATCCTGCCTTTTATTCCAGGTTTTTCCTTAACGTTCTTCTTATTCTCCGCGCTTTTGCCGAAATTCTTTCTAGCGCGAAGCCCACGGCATCGGTGCCAAACCAAAGGGAAGTTTCTTTTCTAGCGCGCTCGTGTTTCGAGGCAGACGTTCGAAATTAATTCTTCTTCCTCGGGGCGACGTTGTTTCTCGTACGGGGTGCACGATTTTCCTACAGTGTCGCACGATTTTCCTACGGTATCGCACAGAGCGAGACTGTAACGTTGGCTTTCAAGCCTGACGCGGACAACATCCAAGCCGTTAAACGTTCTACTTTTATCATAGAACTACGCGAACGTTAACGAGCGCGGTGATGCCAGGTTCGCGTGAACGCCTACGCGGAATTTTCGTCCGGAATCGACCAAATGTCCAGTATCCAGTGAGAAATTGCGCGCGATTAGACATAACGCTATGCGCGAATTGTAGGCGTGCCTAGCCGGTTGCTACCTCGTATGAATCATTCGCCGTGCATATCGAACGCTAGTCGAGTCAAGATGAGAAGCCGGAATTTGTATCTCGGTTACTTTTCCTTGCAAGCTGCTCCTTGAAACTCGGAAAATGAAACCCGTCATCGAGCAGTTGCGATCCCATGTAGAACTTTCATCTTGCAGACATACTATTCCATTTAAGTAAGTTTCTTACTTTTCTAACCGAACCGTGGGTGCCATAATACGTAGGATCATAAGGTTCCTACTACTACTTATTCGATAGATATGAAAATACACGAAAATTTTTAACGACTTTTAGAAATAGCTTATTCGCTATGAACTAGTTGGAGTTAAGTTTCGAATGTTCCTTCGACTGCAAGTGGTTAACTGTAAACGTTTCAATAAGCATCAGGAGACGAAGATAAAAGAAGATTTGGAAATTTGTTCAACAGGTTAAGTTGCGACTGCGACGAAAAGTTTCGTCAATGTCTTAAAAAATCGAAAGACGAAATAAGTGCCAACTTAGTAGGATTCGCCTATTTCACTCTATTAAGAACGCAATGCTTCCGAGTGGATTATCCTATCGTGGACTGCATAGAAAGATCCTGGTTGTAAGTGTAATTACCGTTCGATACGGACGAATGATTTTTTTCTCGTGAATTTCAGCGAAAAAAGAACTTTTCATTCTCTTGCACGATAATTTATGAAATAGTAAAATCAATGGAACAGAGAGAGTTACAATTTATATATTATCGATCTCATGCTGAATTGTGCAATTGCAAATCGAATATAAGGGCAATCGAATAACTTATAGATTTCATTTTTAAAACTATTTTATCATCGATCTCGTTACTGTCACACGAGCATTTATTATACAGGGTGGTTGGTAACTGGTGGTACAAGCGGAAAGCGGGTGATTCTACGCGAAAAAAGGAGTCGAAAATATAGAATAAAAATTTTTCGTTCGAGGCTTTGTTTTCGAGAAAATCGACTTTGAATTTCCGCTCGGTACGCGTGCGGTACGTTATAACGGATCTCACTGTAGATCGTTGTCTCGATGGAAAAATTAAAAAAAAATTAAAACAAAATTTTTATTCTATATTTTCGACTTCCTTTTTCGCGTACAATCACCCCCTTTCCGCTTGTATCGCCAGTTACCAACCACCCTGTAGATTAATATTAGATACATAGTATTAGTCCAATTGTGCAAGAGATTCTAGTTATGTAACGAGCACCTATGTACAAATTTAGAACAATATGAATGCTATACTGTCTAGTATACAGAATAATTTATACAGAAATGCTCAGAAATCGCCGCAAGAATACCCGATCGAGTATATTTCCTCGTACAGTCCAATGGACTGGATTATGAAATATACAAGAAACAAAGCACGCTCGTATCACGCAATCTCGCTGATCTGTCACAAATACAATACATATTCGTTTAACAACGAAATAATCGCGCGGAAATACAAACTACAGTCACCTCAAAGAGAATCTTCTTACAATTACAGTTTGAAACGTTGCAAGAAGTACCGGTTCGATACGAAAGGCCAGAAGAAGTATCAGTGGTTCGATTTACTTGAATACTAATCTTAAGCACGATCCACAAACGACATCGAGTATCTTCAAAAAAAAGTCAATATTGTAGAACTCAACTTGTAACAAAGTTGCAAAATAGCAGCATAAGGATATAAATGTCACACCCTATCAAAATTACGATATGACGTATTCATAGATATTCACAGGCTAAATAAAACGTTGATACAACCTTCTAAATTCACAGGATAAATTTGTTCCTAATATCCCGTCAGATCGAGGATTTATTAAGACGATAGGAGAAATGCGCGGAAACTAATTTTGGCTCTTGACACATTCACGTCCGTTGGCAACAACGTGTTGTCAAGTGTTAGTGTTCGATGATACCACGTTAGTATCGTACGGAAGTCGATCTTTTGCCTAAACTATACGAACTTGGAATTTTTTCGCAAAAAAACACCGGTTACTGATTGAAGTCATTAATAAATTTACGCGGGCGGCGAAGCGCTTATATAAGCAGAAAGTGGATGCAGAAGTGCTGCGCATGGATTTTCACGAGACTGTTTGACTATTTTGGATATTCATAAAAGTATTTTTAACAATATTATACAAGATATCTGTTTTGTTATCGATGTTTTATGATTATCGATGTTTTATTATCGATCAATTCATATTCGCGCACTTTGAAGATATAAAGATGGATAATAAAAAATTACGAACACATTCGCTACTATCATCGATGGAAACAGATCGTATTTTGTTTCTTGTACTTATGTACAATATATTTAATAATACGATGTACTTTCTAGATCAGAGTACAAACATTTTGCTTAATATGACGCGGGAAACGAAAGTGCCAAAAAAACGAAAAAGAAAAAAAAAAGGAAAAACGAGAGGCTGTAGTTTATGCACGAGATTAATCGAAAATAATGTGTTATATATTGTATGTGTATAACCAAAAGATAATAACCATCAAGAACCGCACGTAACACACGTTGCTTTAACTTGTAGATAAATTTATGCACGTCTCGTGTCATTCCACATTCCTGTCGTGATTCGATCATTCATTTCAAATTTGTTCCATCGCATGTCCGCTTTCGTACTTACTTCTCGACGTTTACAAATTTTATTGGCAAATTATCGCATCCACCGAACGTAATTTTCACGATCAGTGGCGCTGAAACTGGGTCGTAAATGGGAAATATTTCCTTATATAAGCCTAAGCAATAGCCAAACGTGCACTTGTACTCTGTTCATCGTCGGAAGGAACAGCATTTAGCTCTGCTTTACGGCATTTTCCGAGTCTTTGCACCTCCATCTTCTTTATTTTCGCCTCTTTTTCCGCCTGCCGTTCAACGTGTACCGTGCGGATTCTGGAATTGTCGTGCGTTCTCGCTCTCTGGCTCTCCTTCCACTTCTCTCTTCGCACACATTAGCGTGTTATGTTCAAAGATTTGCTGACAATGAAATGATAAAACCATCGGAGAGGATAATATTCCTACGTACGAAGCAAATTTGGACTTTACGCCATGGAAGTGCATCGCGGAGTTTGCATGCACCGTGAAAGATCATTTTCGTCCAAGACGGTCAGCCAAACCGACGAATGAACAAAGCAAAGCCAGTAAAGTACATTTACATACATTCGATAAATTCGGTGGATCATCCTGACGTATTCGTGTTCGTTAGAACAACGTTCTATCGGAACACGCATTCGCTGTAATCGTGTCCCGATAGAAGAAGAACAGCGTCACATGGCTACGATAGTTTTCATCATTTCCGACTCTTGGGAATTTCGTGAAGGAAGCTATTCGTTATTCGTGTTCTTATATTTCCTTCCGCCAGGAACATTATATCGCGGATAAGGCAATAAATCAACCTAGAAAACGGAGATGTAAGGGATCTAATCGTGGCACTAAACGCAGATTATATAATTCCACCGTTTGTACCAGCTTCTTCCCAACTTTGTTCTTCGTCCTCTACGCTTTTCTCAAACTTCTTTTTACCGCGATGCTCGCGGCATCGGTGCTGAATCAGAGAGACGTTTCTTTCCTTGCGCGAACGCATCTTCAGGCAACCGCTTTGAATTAGTTGTTCTTCCTCGGGATAGCGGAGCGATGGTTTTTCTCGCAAGGAATGCACGATTTTCCCGGAGTAGATGACAGAGGAAGACTGTAACGTCGCTTTGCATATCATACGCAACCGACGTCCGCGTCGTTCAACGATTCAACTTTTATCACAGAAGCAGGCGAATGTTAACGATCGCGGTAATACCGAGTTCGCGTGAACGCCCACGCGGAATTTTTGCCCGGAATCGACCGAATGTCCAGTATTGAATGAGAAATTAAGCGTTTAGGCGTAACGCTGCGCGCGATTTGTAGGCGTGCCTAGTCGGATGCCACCTCGCGTGAATCATTCGCTGTGAATGTCGTACTCTGGCAAAGTCAGAATCAGAAACTCTTTGTTGCCCGTTGAATTAGTACAGCGATCAGTTTCTTGCGAGATTCTTCCAGGGAAATGGGAAATCGTACTCTGTCTCGGGCAACCCTTTGCAATCTTACGCATAGAACTGCTATGGACCATCCATTTCATTTGTTTCCTTCTTTTCAATTTCAACGTGCAAAGCGTTTCTTTAGGAATATGATACACAGCAGTACGAAATGTCTATTATTTATGCTGAAGATATCGAGATACATTAAAGTTTTAAACAACTTTTATTCGACTGTCAACTAATTGGAATTAAATTTTAAATGTCCCTTCGAATGCAAGTGGTTAATCGCGGACGTTTCAATAGCAACGCGGAACGATGGAGAGTTGATATAGAAAGATAAGTAAATGGAAAATAGGATTGGACATTTGTACAGCGGGTTAAGTTGCGACTGTGACGAAGAGTTTCGCCGTTGTCTTCGCAATTCGCGGGAAACAATTAGTGTCGAGCTAGCAGTAGAAACGTATTTCACTTTCGTGTTAACGAAATGCTTCCGACTGGATTATCCTATCGCGCTGTGTAAAACCAGATCCTTGATGCAAGTGTAATTATCGTTCGATGCAGACGAACGATCTTTTCTCGTGTTCTCATAGACGGCACGAAAGGTTAGCGAATAGAGCGCAAAACATGAGAAAATAACTGTTTATTCTCTTCTATGATAATTTACCAAATAGTAAAATCAGTGAATTAAAAAGTTACAATTTCTATGTCGCTGATTTATCCTTGGGAATTTTACAATTTCAAATAAAACATGGAAATAACTTATGAATTGTAGAATTAATTTCTAAAATTTCATTTGCCTTATCATCAAACTTGATAATCAACTTGTCACAGAAGAATTTATTACGCGTGACGATCTGTCGCGAGTATTCGTCTATCAAAGAAATAATCGCGCAGGAATTTCCACTCAAGTAATTTTAACGAGAAATTTCTTGCAATGATCTCTTGCAACTTTAGAGGGCAGCTTCTTACGATTACAGTTACTTCGAAAAAGTACCAGTGGTCCGATTCACCCGAATACGAATCATAAGGACGATATCGAATATCTTGGAAAGGATCGGTATTTTACCTCAAACTTGTAATAAAGGCGCAAAACAGTTGCATAAAAATAAATGTCGCACCCTATCGGACGTACGACATGGCGGAAGCGTTGACGAGCGAGATAAACGAGTTTCTTTCGCGCGCGTAGCTCTCGTACGGAGGGGAAGAATGGTAAAAAAAAAGAAGGAAATTACATGGAAACGGGAGAAGCACACGGCAACGAGCGAGTAGCGCAAAAGATAAGCGAGCAGAGTTGAATTGGTCTCGGCTTTCCGCGCGTTTTCCTCCATTTTACGCGAGAGGGTGTGCGGGCACCTGGCGCTTAGTGGAGGATTTCCCCGGAAATTTATGTCCGGATCGAGCGCAGCCGCGCCACGCCACGAGCCACGCCACGCCTCGCCCCGCCGATTTACAATTTCTCCCGCTTACCTGTGTGAACTTTCGAACGCGGATAAGTACGCGAACTTTGTTTCAGCGAACGAAATATTCTCGAACTACGCTTTATCGAGACTGTCCCGTGTCTCTCGACCAGTCCGGTGAAACCAATTTTTTCGATTTATGGAAGAAACGGAGTGCTGCCTCGAGCGGCTCGATACTGTAATGCCATACTGACTATACTATATTAGGCAAATGACGTGGTATCTGGGAAATCGTTGATATTTCTACACGACTTTCCACTCGAACTTTTATCTGGCAAATCTTTATCGGAGCATCTCGGCTCGGAACGACAGATTCCCTGGTGTAATAAGCTGGACAGCGTCGGTGCTTGCGAGACCGAATCGAACGATGTTTCGAGCTGCTGGACTAGCGGGCACAAAGTGCTTCACCGTGTTCGTTTCTATGTTAATTTAACGCAGCTTATAAATTCGCAGAATTACTCGCTTTTAATATAAACATGCCGCTATATCGAGGATTTATTAAGGCGCGAAGGAAAATGCGCGGATTTTATGAAACTAATTTAGCCTCTTAATATAAGCTGAACGTGTATGCAGAAGCGTTGCACATGGATTTTGACGAGACTGTTTGGCTACGTAGGTCGTACACGGGCGAATATCTGTTCGAAGTACGTTGAAATATTTGGAGCTCGGACGAAAAAACATGATAAATGTACATTTGAAGATCACGCCGGGGAATATACGAAATTAATTTTCATTCGCTACAAGATAAACGTGTATGGGAAAAATGTTGCACACGAAGTTTGATCGGACGTTTTATCGAGATTGCATAATAAAGAATATCTATTTGATGTAACTGACAAAGATCACGATAAATCTATATTCGAAGACTATGTAGGATAAATACGTATAGTTGACTTTCCATCTACTGTGTCGTTTGGTGGCTAAAGAGAAGTATTTTAACACGAAATGATCGAAGAAGAGAATAATCTGACAGATTCGAAGATACAAGACCTTTGAAAATTGGCGATAAATAAATGACGCTTTGTGAGAAACGAGTGATATTAATTTACTCGTTCAACTTGATTAATATTCGACTGTACAATTAATCGTATTAATATTTTTGAAATGTTCAAGAAAATGATCGAAACGCGTATTCTATCACAAAATAGACCTGCCGTGTGCAAACATATATTATGTTATAAAGTTTCCCAGAAAACCTACGATTAGATAAAGTATTTTGAAGAATATAATAAAAAATATCTATAGTTATTTTATTGACGAGTAACATACATTCGTGTACTTTAAAGATACAAATCGATAATAAAAAGTTAATATCGCATAAAATTACCAACACATTCGCCACCATAATGGATGCGAATGAATCGTATTTTGTTCTTTATACTTGCGCGCGATATATTAAATAATGCAATATACTTTTCGGATTAGATTACGAATATTCAGGAGCGAATGTGTTAAAAGATTAAAAAGTTGGAAAATCGTAGTTTAGACACGAGTTTTAATCGAAAATAATGACCTATATATTCTATACGTATAACGGAAAGATAATGACTATCACGAAACGCACGCAACATATGCTGTTTACCTTTTAACTTCGTGCATAAATTACGTCTGGTAGCAATTAAATTTATGCACGTTTCGGACCATTTGAAATTCCTGTCGTGATTCCAGCATTTGTCCAAATTCGATGCGTTACACGTTCGCTTCCGTACTCGCTTTGCGGCATTTTAAAATTTTGTTGGTCGATTATCGCGTCGCGTGGAAACATAATTTCCACGATTAGAAGCAATGAAACTAGGTCGTAAATAGAGGGTGCGCCCTCATATAAGTCTAAGGAATAGGCAAATGCTCGCTTGTACCCTGACCACCATCGCAAGAAATCGCTCTTCGTCCTGCTCCTCGGCATTCTCCCGAGCCGATTTAGATCTCCACCTTCTTGATCTTTGATTCTTTTCTGCGCCTGCTGTTCCACGCGTACCATGCGGACTCTGGAGTTGTCGGTTTTCACTGTCTGGCTTTGCCTGCACGTCTCTGTCCACGCATTTCAGCATATTACGGTCAGAGACGGCTATCCACTTGCTGACGGTGAAATGATAGAAGTATCGGACAGGATAATATTCCCAGGTAAAGGCAAATTTGGACTTTAAGGTTTGAACATGAGTTTTTCGTCTACGTTAAGGCATTTCATGGACAGTGAAACATCATTTTCGTCCAAGACCGAAACCGACGAACGAACGGAGTAAAGCCAGCGGCTACGTACTTTTAACGAATCGAATCGTCTGACGTATCATGTGACGGATTATTCTGACGTGCTCGTATTCGTTAGCAGAAAATCCCGCGAGAACGCGCGTTCATTGTAACCATGTCCTGATAGATGAACGACGTCACATCGCTATTGTAGTTTTCCTTATTTTCAATTCTGCGGAATTTCGCGAAGAAAAATGTCCTATATATAAGCTTGTATTTTCTTCCACCAGGAACATTATGGTGCGGAAACGGTAACATAGCAAATGGAACGAACGAATTAGGGTCATGGAAGCAAACGGACGCATGCTGCCGAACTCACGATATGTGTCCCGATCTAATCGAGGCTCACGGCTCTAAACACGGATTAACTAATTCCGCTGATTATACGAGGTTCTTTTTCCAACTTTCTTCTTATTCTTCGCGCTTTTCCCGCAGTTCTTTTTACCGCGAAGCCCGCGGCATCGGCGCTGAACCAGAGAGATGTTTCTTTTCTGGCGAGGTCGCGTCTTGAGGCGGCCGTTTTTAAATTAGTTATTCCTCGAAGCGATGCCCTTTCTCGTGCACATTTTCCCCGGATAAAGTCTCGAATATCAGTTTTCCAACTAGAAGGCAACCAACGTTCGGGTCGATTCAACGTTTATCGTAAAACCAGCCGAGAGTGTTAACGATCGCGGTAATATCGGATTCGAGTGAACGCCCACTCGGTATTTTTGTCCGGAATCGACCAAATGTCCAGCATTCAATGAGAAATTGCGCGCGATTAGGCGTAACGTTGCGCGCGACTTGTAGGCGTGCCGAGTCAGACTCTACGTCGCGTGAATCACTCGCTGTGAATATCGAACTCTAGTCGAGTCAGTAGCAGAAGTTGTTGCCCGTCGAATTCGTACAACGAACAATTGCTCGTGAGATACTGCTGGGAAAATGGGAAATTACACTCTTTTGCCATCTTACGTAGAGCTGCTATCGACGTTCAATTTTATTCGATTTTTTTCCAGCTTTAATATACAGGGTGTTTCTTATTTTTCTAGTCAAACCGTAGGAGCATAATACACAGGAGTATAAATTATCGGCTATTATTTATTCTAAAACTAGAAAAATACGTTTAAACTTTAAAGAACTCGTGAAGATAATTTGTGGTGTATGAACATGTTGAAACTAAATTTCAAATGTTGCTTCCACTACGAACGATTGATCGTACACGTTTCGAGAAACAAAGGGCAACGAGAGTGAAACGTTGATACGTTAGAACGATGAGAAAATGCAAGATCGGATTTGAAATTTCTTCAACAGGTTAAGCTGCGAGTGCGACGAAGCGTTCCGCCATTGTCTTCACAATTCTGGGGACACTGTTAGTGCGGCGCTTGTAGGAAGAACTTATTTCACCATCTTAAGAACGCAGTGCTTCCGATTGGATTATCCTATCGTGAAATGCAAAGTCAAATCCACCATGTAAGTGTAATCACTGGTCGACGCAAACGAATCATTTTTTCCCGTGAGTTGTCTCAAAGGGCGGTCAAAGTTAGCGAACAAAGAGCAGAGCATGGAAAAATAACTTTTTATTCTCGTGCGCAATAATTCATCAAATGGTGGATGAAAAAAATATGCTAATGAAAAAGTTATAATTTCCACGTTATCGATTTGCTTTTTGGAATTTTACAATTTCAAATGAAACAGGGTAATGGAGCAACTTGTGATTTGTAGAATTAATTTCTAAAATTTCATTCGCTTCATCGTGAAACTTGATACTGAACTTGTCACAGAAGAATTTATTACGCGTGACACAGCCTCGCGGATCTGTCACGAGTATTCGTCTATGAAAGAAATAATCGCGCAGAGATTTCGACCCAAGTAATTTTAACGAAAACTCTCTTGCAATGATCTCTTTCAATTTTAAAGAGAATCTTCTTACAATTACAGCTTAAGACGTTGTAAGGAGTACGAGTTGGATACAAATGCTCCGATGAAGTACCAGTGGTTCGACGTACTTGAGTACTAAGGAAAATGCAACAGACCTTAAGAACGACATCGAATATCTTCGAAATTATTATATTGTAACGACATTTTACCTAAACTTGTAATAAAGTTGCAAATTGGCCGCATAAAAATAAATATCCTAGCCTATCAAACTTACGACATGGTGAAAAAGTTGAATTCCTTTTACGCGCGTAGCTCTCGTACGGAGGAAAAGGGTTGTAAAAAAAGAATGAAAATTACATCGAAACAGGGGAAGAACGACGAAGCGAGATGCGATATATTTAATAATAATGCGCTATATTTTCAAAGTTAAACCATGAATATTTCAATTCTGCGTATATGATCCCGGTAGCGAACGTATGAAAAAACGTAAGAATAAAAATCAGAAGAACATAGTTTAGACACGAGTTTAATTAGAAATAGTGACCTGTATGTAGCTACATATAACTTGAACCTTCCATACACGAAGTGCTTGGCAAAGTTTGCAAGTGCTCGATCGAGTGGTTGTCTTTCGATCTCTGATCCAATGTAGCTCTTCTCGCGGCATATTTTCTCTCCGTCAAACGTTTATCCGCGGTCGTGTTAACCGCAAGCCTGTCTCCATTCCTAACTCTTATCCATTCGTCGTTACCAATTTAAATTATTATTTGGTTTCAGACGTGGCTGCCTCGGTGGAGGTTCACTTCGAGAACAAGGATGGGGGATTTTTCTTGAAGCACATACCGAGGCAATACTATCCTGTCCGAGGGGATTCTATCTCGTCGATATCTCCATCGACGGGCACATTATCTAACGGGGTTCTGTCTCCACCGCCAGGCTCCGTACTCTCGAGAGACAAATTCACGGTGTTTCAGACGAGCGAGCCGGTGTCCGTTCGGGCGACCTATGGGCCATTTAGCACGAAACAGACCGTACCGGCTCGCTACATAGTTCCAGATCCGTTGGACGCGTTACCGGGTCCGGAAACGAGGCGAAACCTAACAGCGGCGACGATTCTGGACGCGCAGGAGTTAGGTGCGCGTCATCTGGACATGTCCGCTCATCTGGTTGGAAACAGCGTGCCTCGTGACTCGCCCGTGCTAAGAGTGCTCTTTCACGCCGGAAGCGAGGCAGGCGGAAGGCGTCAGTTGCTTCTCGCTCGACATCAAAGAGTCTGTGTGGTCCTGCACGCGAGCTTGGCCGCTCCATCGAGGAGCACTGCCAACAGGAACAACAACGGCAGACCCTATTCCTCTTCCTCGTCTTCTTCTTCTTCCTCTTCCTCTTCCTCTTCCTCTTCCTCCTCGTACTCCTCTTCTTCCTCTTCCTCTAGTTCTTCGTCCGCTTCCGCGCTAACGGCAGCGTGCAGCCCCGATGGAGAGAACGGAGTCTGTTTGGCGCAGATCACCATACCAGCCGATTGGTGGGCACCGTTACCTCCTCCGGACGCTTCTGGCCGGGTCAAGGTCGCCAAGAGCCTGCCCAGGCTCGTGCAGGTAGCTTACTCCGTGCTCGAGCCACGAGCAGAGGAGGCTGGCTCGCCTGACAACGGGGCTGGCTTCTGCAGGCCCAGAGTTCAGATTCAACCCGTCACGCCACTGGGTCAGGTACCTCTGGCTCCGAACCGGGCCGATTACAAGGAGCTCAAGGCCGACGATTCGCTGACACTCCTGGTGCCCCACGGGCCCCTTTATCCGAGGTCTCGGTTACACGTTCCAGCGTTCCTGCATCCGTCCAAGGTTACCGATCCGAGACAGGAAAGGCCACCGATCGTGATCGCTGTGTATCTCAGGTGAGAGATCGTTTCTTTGCTAGTTCTTGACACGAAGAGTCGTCGATTTGATCAGCACGCGGAAATTGCGCTTTCGATCGTTCGAGCGGTGTATTAGGTTGCCCGGAAAGTGTCTTTCTTTTACAGATGCATCCTAATACAAACATGAAGCCTAATTTGTGATCTTTATCTTGATAGAACAAAATGGATCATACGTAATTCGGAAAAATAATATAAAACGAAAAATGTTGTTCGTCCATTATTTCCTTATAAAAAGAAAGAAACTTTTCGGACGACCTGACATTAGGTCGGACAAAGGGCGACCGGTTTTTGGTTGTGCAAATTATTAGCGTTAATTACGCAGATGATGAAAGAACGTAGTATACGTAGCAACGATTTGCCTACATTGTTTCGAGGAATATCCATCGAAATATTCTCAAACAATTTAGCCGATTTGAACGTCGTGGAAAATGTCTGGCGAATGCATATTCCCGCCTCACCACTGCATTATCCGATTTGAAGATAACAATTTTGAATATTTGACAAAATAATGAGAACGCGAGGTTTCAGATAACTGAGCTGCGAATTGCTATTTATATGTGCAACACCTCAGCTTGGTCAGTGAATTTTATTATTACAACGTGATCGCGTCTCCCAAATTTACAGAAAAAAATGAAACGTATTGAAGCGGTTCTAATCCAATAGCGGGGGGTTGTACACGATGGGGAAGATGGTGTTCCATTCGTTAACTTCGCTGAAATTGATGCTAAAAGTGGGCTGGCAAAATCTAAATTTGAAAAAAGCGACTTACGTTATAAATGGAACTTGATAGAAGGAAATAAAACACGTATAAAATAATGTGTAAAAAATATACATTTAACGCTCGAGAAAATTAGGAAAAATTTAACGAACAATACGACCGTGGAATACGGAACGCAGAACCGTATTATTCTGTGCCGCCAGAGTTTCCTCTATATCAGGTGGATTACCGCGAATCGCGATGAAACTGCATTACATCGTAAAGCGGTTAAAAATATTTTAAACGTTGAATCTCGCGGCGAGAGACGCGGTTACCCGTTCCATCGGGAAGTTAGTTACATAATAGCGAATTAGCGATAACGGCGGAGCTGTTCGAATTCGTTGCGTTTCTTTTGTACGTAATTACGAGCCGTTGGAAAAGTAATTACGAAAAAGACGAAGCACGTTTTCGCAACAGAGAAACTTGCCAGACGAAACGAGCAGCTCGAGATCGCGCGTACAGTTTTCGTTTCTTTTTTCGTTTCGTGCCCGTTTCAAGTTCAAGATAATCGCTGTTCGAACATACTTGCCAACTTCCATTCGATTTTTCCTTTTCCTCGCGTTGAAAATACACCGATGAGATACGGCGAAGATTCTGCGAGCTCCTGAAATTTATTTTGCTCGCTCGTTCGTCCGTTTTTCGTCCACGCGAGCGGAACTGTCTTAATGCACCCCTTGGGGGAGAGTAGCGGGAGTGGCATGGAAAAAAGATCTGGAACGGAGAGGAGGAACAGGAATTTTCTAATTGGATGAATTGTCAAGCACCTCGCGTAAAGTTACAACTTTTCCATTGTTAGTAAACTCTCCAACAGTTTCCTGCTCCTTGTCACCGACGTTTCGTTCGTGCTCGCATAAGCGATTCGCGAGCTGCACCGCGGCAATCAGGCTCTTTCAACGATCCTATCGTGACCCCTTTTCTAACTCGACATCGTTGCTTGATAATTGCTATCGAAGCTGACTCGTTGAAAAAGCCTGGTTAGATTCATGGACCAGCCAGACCATGGACCTGATTCTATGAATACAAGAAACAGTCGCGCCTTCTGTTAAAGTAGATGGGAAAGGGGTTTCGTATTGTACACGCGAAACGATGCTTCTTAAGCCGGATTCGCGTGCATGTATGTTCAGGAAAGTGTAGATTTTCAAGAGCTCTGCTTTCGTGGAAATCCATCGCTTAGATCGAATCAATTTCCCGCAGGCAATTTTTTCATTTTCAATCTCTCTCTCTCTCTCTCTCTCTCTTTTTCTCTCTCTAAAAGGTTTCTAAAAGAAAACCCCGGGCGCATTAAAATGAAACGCGTTTCGACCGATATGCGAGAATAGAAATTAGATCGTATCGAGGAATAGTCTGGTGCGAAATTAGTTTCAACAAGACGATTCGCGCTCTGGTTGGGATTAAGCATATCCCTTTAACGAGAAATCAAGAGCGCTATCTTCACTCGCTTAGAAATTCGATTACGGAAGGAGTTTGCACACGCGTCCTTATCTCGCGTGATAAAAGAATTTGCGCTCGTGTCCTCGAGTCTTATCCGAAAAACGTCGATTTATTTTATGTACCGTGGCCTCGACACTTTCTCGAGGAATCCTGCTTTTATTTTCACGATATCGGCTTCCAACGTCAGCCAGGAATTTTATATAATCGGCGCCCGCTTGCGGCTACACGTTTACAGCTGTTGCGACCGCGATATTGGCCAAATCCCGTGGTTCTCTCGAAAATATCGTGTACGAGCAACGAAACCGTATCCAACCGGCCGTCTCTCGGTTTCGATCATAATTATCGGCCGAATTATCGGTGACACGTTGATGCTTAATCGAGCGAACGTTCCTCGCGATGTACCGGTTGCGCAATCGGCCGGGATGTCGCGTTGTTTCGTTACGGGATCGATCGCCAGCCGTACCAGTCATTGAATAAATTGTGGCCGTAGCCCGACACCGGTCGTTCGTCAACGCGATCCGGCAAGCTTCCCTCGCCTGTCGAGATCGTCCCGATACCAGCCGTTTTGCACGTCGCCGATTTGTATGTAAATGCCAGTCGATGGCCCCGCGGAAATAACTTGATTCGGACTTGTAATTGCATGGACGAAACGCTTGCTGTCATTCCGCGTACCGAACAGGGGGTTGATTTCGCGTCGAGGGCAAACTGAGCTCACCACTGTTCCCTTTTTGCGTGGACGTTCCTTTTCAAAAGCCGGCCAATTCTCGTGCTCTCCCTACCGGGGACTAGCGCGTTTACCCTTCTCTCGTCAGGGACGACTAGCCTTTTTCTCTGGCGCGTGAATATCGCGACTAACCTGCCGCAACCTTTCGTAACCCTAATTTCCAGCCGACACGAGGTTAACTTAATTAAGTCGGAGGGTTCGTTTGCTTCGAATAATCGACCTCGACCAGGTGTAATTCGATTTGAAAAAAGACGAGCTGCTGTTCTCGTTCCCCTTGGCCAAGCTGAAAACTCTCTATCGATCTCCGCAGCGTTGATGTACGCTAGTACGAGAACGGGGCCGAAGCGGAAGACTTATCTACTCGGTCGGCAGGCACACAAATCGAATCTACCGCTTGTTTTGCATCGTCTATCGAATTAACGAGCGCTTTGTCCCTTGACCGGAATCGTAGCGCCGCTAGATTCTATTTTGTATCGGAGAGACGGTCTCTCGATAATTCACGCTCGCGATTGTCCACGTCGTGCACACCGGTCGCACGTATCGATTTCGCTGCGCCTCGAACGCTGCAAACGGTTGCGTTTTCCGCCGCGTATATCGAAACTATAAAGGTAACGTGGGAACATTAGAGCACCGTAGGAAAAATGATTCGTTCCAATTACAGTTCTGCTCGCGTGCTACAAAAAAGAAAAAAAAAAGAAGGATATTACCTGACCCCAAAGCGGAGAACAACGACGTAGAACAAACGTTGAAAATGTAGCTGCGCATTTTCACCCGTCGGAGAAATAGCAAAACGAGAAACACGCGACCACGTAAAATTCCCTTCGTTGCGTTTCGTCGAACTCGCAAAAATTCCCTATCTCTCGCGCCCTCGTTTCCACGGGGATAATGTTTTTGAATTTCTTTTTCTGCCTATGGGATACCTCGAGGTTGAGGATTTCAACAGAAAAACATACGTATCTACGCAAGATGTTCCGCATAAGTTACAGCGCTACCGATGTTGCGGCTACGTACGAAAACAAGTCGAAGGTATTCGATCAAATTTTGTCGTATCGCCGCTGAACATCGAACGTAGCAGCTGATAAAAATAACATTTCTTTGGAAAATAAGAATATCTATCGATGTTTCTCGCAGTCGCTGTAACCGCGAAGACGCGCGATCTGCCGATATCTTTCTATCTTCTATCTAATCAAAATCACGTAGAATGTATACGTTTAGCTGTAAAGTCAAATAAAAGCTCAGTTTTAGTTTCAAATCGTTAAACTTGCTCGTAAGAATCGAACAATGTGACTTATCAGATTTTGCTGCTGTAGCCTTCGGGCTAAGAAAAACTCAGGGCGCCAATCGAGTTCTCGTTTCTCGCGCGGCGAACGAAGCCTCCGCAAACGAACCGCGAACAACGCGAGCAGCTATTCCATTGGTGGCGCGAAGGCGAATCGGTTGGGAAGAGAAGAGTGCATTGATATTTATCCGACGTGGCGTCGGATAGACGGCAGCTATCCTCGCGCATCGTAACTTCCCCGTAACACCGACCTCGTGACCCGGTCACGTAACTGGAGCGTGAATTCTCGGGAGCGAAGACTCGGCTAGAACGTAGCCAAGCCGGCGTCGCGACGCCAGGCAAATGTCCTTTCGAGTGGCCGCGAACGACCAGCTTTTTTCCCTTTCGTGACGGAGCTAGCGATCGAGTCGTCTCGACATTTGCCACGTTCGATATTGCCTTACCTTCCTCTTCTTTCTTCCTAACTTCGTTTACGGATACTCGCCTGTAAATGTTTAAACGCGTCGTTCCGTCGCCACACGAACTGCAAATTAACTTACTTATTCATTTACGAGTAATCCTTTTAGGTAGATGTAGGTATGCGAATAACGTAAAAAGATACGATGTACAGTATATTGGAATCCTCGTAACTCTAAGCGTTGTGGTGTATAAGTCGCTTTACGAGTCGAAATATTAAGACGCTCTGTGTCAAATTATTTGTCATGAATTTAGATGCGTTATTCTACCAGCGGAACTCGAGTTCGCAAGAAGTTCCAGGTCTGTAAGTGTATCATCTGCAACTTCGAGGTAATATGCAACTCGAGATATACGCGTATCTGTACAATGATATCGTTACAATGAAATATCGTATCACAAATAGCAACCGTCATGCTGCTGATACGCTCGAAGACCTATTAATGAATCTTGAACGCAGAGCCGCTTATACCGATAATGTGATTCATAAGAGAGGTTTGATAAAAAAAGAAACAATTGGCTTCTATAGATCGCAAGTATCTTCTGCGAACGATAACGCAAAGCGTACGAGATTATAGTTATAAGATATTGTACTGAATTTTTTGTTCCTCGGCTCGTCGTATTACGTATGTCATATCACTGTACTCGATTAAAAAACACGCTAGTCGCGACAAAGATTCTCATCTCGATCCTTGTACTTGCACGAGAGAGAGAGAGTACGCTTTCCTTTGATGACCGTGGTCTCGTTTAATTACGACGCGGATTAATTATTTTTTACGAAGAGGATTAGGTGGAGGGGCACGAGATTCGCGTGTAACACGCCGCTCTTCTAATTAAAACGCATTAGTGGGCCGGCTCGCTGCCACTGCCATTAATCCGCATAAACCATTTTCGGGACGTTTTAATTACGCCCGCTGTCGACGCAGTGCGTAGATTTCTCGTTATCAACGTCTCGATATTGCGTCTCGTAACGCGCGAGCCAGTCTCCTCGGAGCCGATCGTTTAAAATTGCAATCTTGGCCAGCAAACTGCGACGCGACCACCGCCACGCCGGATGAACGATCTCCACATTTCTGCGGCTCGGCTGAACACGAGGGTCTTTCACGAGGCGCGTTATTGCCAGCAATCGTGAAACGCTACGCTATATCGCTTTCGAAAAGCATGCGAGAGAAATGTGGCACCGCTCTCTTTCGCAACGCGAATTCCTTTGATTAATTTTTATCGAATCCTCTCATCCATCCGGATATCTCTGTATTATTGATATTCGCCATCGTCACGTTCCATATATCTTTGTTATCGCGTTGTGCCTCGCGCTTTCGCACAGGATGACCCTCGACCCGTAATCGAATCGGACAGAGCGAAAAATATTTTTCAAATATACAAACAGCAACAGCCGGTCGGAGGTTTTTGCAGCGGAGGTGTTACCGTGAACCACTCGCGTTCGAGAGGCACGTCGAGTGGATGATCGACGTCGCGCGCGATCGCTCCCGGGGAGTAAAACGCGATATATATAATAGGTCGCCGTTCCGAGGCAAACGATTTGTCTAAACGGAACCCGCACCCGTGAATGGCCACCTTGGCCGACCATATTTCATCGTGCCCGAGAAAATTCAATTTCCAATCTGGTACTTTGTAATCGCTTGGGATAAGCGACGCCGCGGAAACGAACGACGAGGATTCCGCCCGTCTTTCCATTTACGTGCCGTACTAGATAAATTTTTTTTGTCGCGAAATATCACTATGGGAATACCGGCCGACACGAGACAGAGACACGAAACCTTGCACGAAATTGATTCGTACGAGAAACTCTGGTCGATAAACGATGTATGCGAGACGGTCGATAATTTATGGAACAGAGAGATTCGATGACTGTATGACGGAACAAGGTTGAAAGTTTGTTAAGTATAAGCGAATTTGCTTATTAATTTTCCATTAGACAGGCGTATCGCGGCGAAATTTCGCTATCCTTTTCCTTTTATTTTCAGACATAGAATCTTTGTGTTGGCATCCGGTTGAAGGTACAGACATCGATTATGTATTTTTAGACTATAATATATTACGTCGATGCGACGCGCATTCACAGAGAGTTTCGCGGTTCATTGAACGCTGCACCGAGTTCAATTCAGATTTGACCCTAAGGATTCTAGTAATGACATGTATATGAGGTCGTATAACGAGTATTAGGTTGTCCCAGAAGTTTCCTTCGTTTTATAAAGAAACGATGGATTGCTTGATATTATTCTATTGAATTATGTTTGATCCATTTTGTATTCCAATAGAACAAATTATATTGTTTCCTCGTAAAACGAAAGAAACTTTTAGGACAACCTGATATACATCGTTGACTGAATATTCCGTATACCAGATAGTAACGATCTTGAACGTTTCTTCGAACAAGTACAAAACAAATTTATTACGTGAGCTGATATATAAATGAAGCTTTCTAGGAAGAAAGTGATCTTGATATCTAGTGATTAATTGTTCGGAGATATGAATTCGTGAAGATCAGTAAAGCGCTGACTAAGATGTTTTAAATTGTGCAAACGAACCAGGATCGTCGTTAAATTAGCTTGTAACAGTGATTAGTTATCTAGCATCTTGCTTGTAGAGATTATGCTCGTATAATTTACCGGAAGAGTAGAAATCACTTTATACGGACGAAAACTTGGATCGTTTGGCAAACATAGAGAGTCGAAGCTGCGACAGGTTTTGCGTTATGCCATGGCAAACGAGGACGTTGTTGAAACGACGGCCAAACTCAGGGTTGAAAGTGTGCCGTGTGTTCAGGCCAGCAGTTAGACGCGATCGAACGGAAATCCGATACGTACGCACCAAGGAGGTGACGCTTCGTTTGCAGTCACCTAGGATAATTGAAAGGACCGAAGGGCTGGAAAAGTTGACGATGTGTGCCCGGTCGGTCGCATTATTCCAAGGAGTTGAGCCGATAATTGCCGGGCTGTGCATCGATCGCGAGCACAACGTGCCTATGGTTATTGGAAAAAGTAGCTCCACGAGAATTATTTCACCCTTGAACTCGTCCGAAGTACCGTATTTTCCGCGTTCCGACGTTTCCTTTTTCCTTCGCCTTCCGTCGTCTATTTTTCCTTCTCTCCCGCCTCCCTACAGCCTCGATGCTGATTTTTTAATTGCCTCTTCTCTCCTTTTTCCTCGCGGTTTCGATAGAACGACCGGAAAACGCTCTCGTTTACTCTGTCGTTTTTCCGTTTACATGGCATTTTCAAGCGACTGTTTGGCCACGTCGCGAATTTCGATGGAATTTCGCTCCGACCAATCGGATTTCTTCCTGCTTTCTGAATAACGTATTCTCTTTGATTCTCGAACAGACGGCGCAAAATAAACGAAATTATTCAGCGTTTAATATCGTTTAATATCGCCGTTGATAGAGATTTCGATGAATGTTACAGGGCCAGGGTGAAATCTGGCGTGAAAATCTTGGACGCCTCGTCCAGTAATCCCGACTGGATCGTCGACAGCAAGATCAACGCGAAGAACACGATCGCTACGTTCACTGCCAGGCGAAAGGAGAATGCTTCGCGATTACCAAGCGCGTAAGTACGTCGCTATTTTTGCTTTTCGTCATCTTCATTCGCGCTGTATTCTATCACGAAGATGGGACGAGCGATCTACGATGACTGGGCAAAGTATATCCGAACGTAAAAGTTTTCTACAGGAAGCGATCGAATACCTTCGTAAACCGCTGTAAGGACTAGGTGAGAAATGAAAATTAATCGAGAGACACGTGTACTTTCGTTTTATTGCGGGAATATTCCAAGAAGAGAAATACCGTAGAAATGTACAAGCGCGTATCGATGTGCGAATCAAAATGACGCTCACATTAATAAAACATTTACGAACGATATTAAGAACGATAATACGACGAACTTTATCTACATATGCCTATCTAAACAATTGTTACGTCGTAAAATCTGCTGAACAATATGCAATAAACGGAATATCGCGATCTACGACGATCCTTTTCCTCGTAAACGTAATGACATTCGCTGTCTACGTGTCTCTTCTCCGATTCTTCCTCCTTTTCTTCGTGTCTCCAAGGATGTGCGAAAATCGGCTTCTACGTTGAAGGAACCTCTACGTGGATTCTTAGAGAGGTTCAGCAAGTTGTAAAGACTACGGTTTGTTCTTCTCCTCGGAAGAGGATTTGCTCACCGTATCATTGTCCTGTCCATCAACTTCCCTCTTGTATTTCCTCCTGGTGCACCCGCTATCGTCACCGTCGTTGTCGCCGTTATCGTCGCCGTCGTCGTCCTTCTTCTTCGATTTCTTGTTCCTCTTGCAATCATCGTCGTCACTATCGTCGCTGTCGTCGCTGTCGTCACTGTCGTCGTCCTTCTTCTTCGATTTCTTGTTCCTCTTGCAATCATCGTCGTCACTATCGTCGCTGTCGTCACCGTTGTCGCAGTTCTTCCTCCTCAATTTTTTCTTCTTCTTGCAATCATCGTCGTCACTATCGTCGCTATCGTCACTGTCGTCGCAGTTCTTCCTCCTCGACTTTTTCTTCTTCTTGCAATCATCGTCGTCACTATCGTCGCTGTCGTCGCAGCCGTATTTCTTTTTCGACTTCTTCTTATCGTCTTCGCTGTCGCTGGAAGAGCTGCTGCTGCTGCTACTGCTGCTGCTGCTACTGCTGCTGCTACTATCGTCGTCGTCGTCGTTTTTCTTCTTGGTCGATCGTTCCAGCCTTACAGAAACTCCTTTTTCTTCCTCGATCAACATCTCAGCCACGTCGATCGCTTCTCTCTTGGCCTTTCCGTTCACGTTCCTGGTTTTCTCCTCGTCGCTGCTGCTGCCGCTGGATTCTTGGCTGGACGAGTCCGTAGATGGCTTCGCGGTGGCTGTATTTCCCTCTGGCCCAAGCGGGCTCTGTTCGGCCAGTGGATACGCTTCGATGTAGATCATCGAGGCCACCACAGCGGACAGAGCGACGATTATTAATGCACTGGAACGCATGTCGTACTCGCGAAGATAATTCACCGGCTGAATCCGCGATATCGAACTTGGCGGCTCGTCTGCTCGCGGTCTTATATAGCGGCACTAACGGACGCCTGATAAGCTCGAGATAGAAAGAAGAAGCGACGTATCGGAAGAGCAGTGGTACTCATGGGAAGCTGATAGATCACTGGACCGGCCGAGATTAATCCGTTATTGGATTATTTCAGTATCGCGATACAGCTGCGACCCAATATTTCTCGCAAACGTAATTCCAAGTCGTAGTAAATTTGATCGCTTCTCCAGACAGTCGTTCGCCTTTGTTTTTCTCATTTCTGCACGTACACACGTTCGCGTTATTTCGAGTAACAAGCTTCTTGTAAACTTACGTAACGTATCTTTTTATACGCTTCGATATTTTTATACGTGTTGCGTTAACCTCTTGTACCTTATGGAACCTTATTCCGTGTATGAATTAAACAAATATGAACTATAAAAAAAAAAACTCACGTATCGACATCGTGCGGAAGCTATCTTTGCTCGTCGAACAAACGTATCGTGACGCGTCCAACATCTTCGCATTCCGGACGAAAAATTGTTCGCACGCGCGAGACTAAAAATATAGCAGCCGTTCTAGGAGATAATTTTCTCTACAAAATATGTAAAATCAAATGTATGGATGTGGCAGCGTAGACGCGTTTGCTTTCGTATCCGAACACTTTCTCCAGTACACGAAATTATAGAGATACCTGTTAGAAGCTGTTGAAAAAGCTAACGCATCGATACGTATCGATGGAAGAATCATCTTTGCTCCTCGCGTTTCAAACTATTTCTCCGTAGCGCGAAACGAACCTACCAGCATCTGTTCGAGCAGGTTAATCTCGAGAGGTAATAGGATTTGGAAATATGCAAATGACACCATAAAGGAACGGTGGAAAGGCAAGAGAACGAGGTGAGACCGTGTTTGGCGAAAGTCGGAGAAAGATTTTATCGCGGTCGAGAATCGAGGCGCGAAGCGTTCGTTTCGGCGTAGTTTGGGCAAAAAGTAAAAGTAGTGAGTATCACTGTATATTAGATGATGTTATCGCATCTAACCCTGCGATGCTCCGATTTAATTTCCTCCCCTTTGCCCCTGTACTGCTTCTACGTATTCGCGGCTTCATTGGAATCAACAGTTTAGTACTATGATATTGGATCATCGGTCGTGAAAACGCTAAACACGCAACATCGAGACCTATGCTCTCGATAAAACATATATAGAAACCTTGCTATCGTTACCAGGAATCAAACTCCATCTCGACTCTTCTTTCGTGCATCAGCTTTTCTGCTAATTTTCTTCCATTGCGTTTCATTTTCAAATCCAATCGTGTTCGCGTTGTTCTCGCCTTCCACCGTTCTAAATCCCATTCTTTCTTCTACGAGACACCGATAAATCTCCTAATCTTTCGCTCCGTTTGTTTTTGCTTGTCTCTATCGCGCCATGCCATCCGGAATTGCCATCTCGAATCGAAACAAAACGACGGAGTAGAAGACGCCAAGATTTTTCTCATAAACGAGGAAAGTGAATGAAAAGGATCAGAAACTATACTATTCCTTAGGGCGATAATTGAAATAGATAGGCGAATAATGTACAAAAGGTGGAACGATATAGTGGAATCTAAAATTTATCATTAGCCAACACCCACGTGGGTAAAGTTTGAAGATATTTACATTTAGCGCGAATATACAGGGTGGTTGGTAACTGGTGGTACAAGCGGAAAGGGGGTGATTCTACGCGAAAAAAGAAGTCGAAAATATAGAATAAAAATTTTTCGTTCGAGGCTTTGTTTTCGAGCAAATCGACTTTGAATTTTCGCTCGGTACGCGTGCACTTTATCACGTCTCGTTATAGTGGATCTCACTGTAGATCGTTGTGTCGATGGAAAAATTAAAAAAAAATTTTTATTCTATATTTTCGACTTATTTTTTCGCGTAGAATCACCCCTTTCTGCTTGTACCACCAATTATCAACCACCCTGTATATTTCACAGAGATTACGAAAATATTCAAACATTAAATTATCCACTATATTAATAAACCATGATATTCAATGGCACTATATTTAACATTTGTTATACGTTTAAATGCACAGTATACTAATTTCTCGCCAAACATATGTTTATAATAAATATCTCGCTATTTCCATATACATTTTCAGATTCGTTCCATATTTTACCAACATAATCGTGACGGTCGTGTCTCGTTGCACACGCTAATGAAATTTCAAAATGTTTCACATAACGCGTACAATATGGACATAAACGTTCTCTATGGTTTTTCAAATATGTTCGTGAACCAGTGTAACTTGCATCGAACGTAGAATATTATTTTGCGCTCTCGAGTATTGGAATTCTCATCAAGACAAATCTCTTTGTGATTTCGTAGCCCGTAAACTTCGAGGCATCTCAAGATAGACCGTTCTTCTCTTCAATTTGTGAAAACTGATGGGAAGCACGGTTGTTCCGAGTCGTAAATCCTTCGGTAATAACCGTCTGTTCCATGGTGATCCTTGTTCACGGTCAAACGCAGACGGATGGGTCGTTAACGCGTGTTCGACGGAATCGTGAAACGCCGCCGACTTTGTAACACAACCGTGTTGCGCCTCGCGTTACGTAACACCAACGACTTGTAACTAGAAATACCCTCGACGCGAGTTACTCGTCTCGCTGATTGTTCGGCGAAATCCTCGTTAGTTGCACGGAGCTTGAGAAATACCGGCTACGAGGACGCTTTAACGTAACAACTTACCCACGTCCACTTCTCTAGTCAGGACTGTTTCACTGTGGATGAACTTCCACGTTTTACGCTTGGTTCTTCTTCTGTCTAGTTTTGGCAAGTCTTATTCGTTAGTTACCTCACGGGTGTTTGAGTTTGCCGCTACGTTGAGTCTATCGCACACCCCGCCGGCCATAAGTATCAAGACAACTAACTGGAAAATTTATCTATCGAGAATTCTAACAAATTTTACTTGGTCGTTGCGATTCCAACAAATTCTAGTCTATTTATTTTTTACTTGTCTTTTATATTTATTATTACAAATTAAATTATTATCGTATCATACGTTTTGTGTGTGATACGGCGAGGCACGTGCGATGAAAAAAATGACAGATTTATATTGAAGTATCTAGAAGATGGATAACAGCAGTGGAAAATATCAATTTATATAAAATATCATCGTGTTTGATGGTTCCCTAAACCTTTGCGCTGCAATATGCCTCGCGAGGGGACATCGTAAATCTAGCAAACAACTCGGATTTCTCCTCTGAGGGAACACGACGAGATTACTGACGATTATGTAGCAGGAAATTACACGAGCCAAACATTTTTATGAAATATACCTTCCCTTCAAAGTTTCGTTTCACGTTGCACGAAAAAAACAAATATAGAAATGAAATGTATACTCAGGTATACGTAAGAGTATGTTAGCTGGTAGTACGAAAGTCTTCGCAGTGATGTCGGTGCTGTGACACGGCGACGATATAGAGCGTTTCTCTTCCCAGAAATTCTTTCTGTTTCGTGATGTAACGTAATTTCTATGATGTAACGATACTTCGCTATCGCGGAAACATACACGAGCTGATTATTGTAGCATTATAAGAAGAATACTTGCGAAGCCGAGGACAGACCGTATCGAACAATCGAACCACACGTATCGGATGCAATTTTCCTCTCTCGTTTATTCAGTTTGTAAAACAGTGGAAAAATGAAAACAAGCGAGAGTTGCGATATAAGCGGCGGTGAGTTAGATTTAAACGTTTATGCGGATATTGCAAAAACTATGTTACGAGAAAGCAAGTAATCGATGCGGAGAGAAACAGTACAGTAGCGATAATGACGATGTTCCATTCGGAAGTAAGCGAGTGAATATAATTTTGGTTTTCGTTATTTTGTAAGAAGCGTGTGTAGACGATCAGCCGAAAGTTTTCGAATGCAAAGGGGTAGATTAGTGAGCAACGTTCAAAAAAAAAAAAAAAAACACCATCGTGTAATATCCCAGATGCGATAGACGAGTCTAAAAATAAAATTCTAGAATATCAAGGGAATCGCCAAGGTGACTAAACAAAATCATTGACCGACAGACGAACTTCAAAGGGAAGTAGATCGGTATCCCGGCTCGCGGCACTTTCATGAAAAACTCTATCTGCCATGGCTTCGTCAAAGAAATCGGTTCTGTAAATAGTTCAGCCCTTCTCCAAATACGCTCGACACTCCGTGGACGTTGGCGTTACGCGAGGAATTGGGGCGTTTCGGATATAAACGGCTGGCGATGAATCTGACTGGCATCGGGCGGCTAGAATTACTGTCGGGAAACAATCGGGATCCTGTCACTGGGAACGCATCTTTGTCATTTGCAGATCGGCAGAGGAGATCCTGACGATGCTTCTGGAGGCGAGCGAGGAGGGGGTGGAAGGGAATTGGGACGGTGGTCGAATCGTGTGGAGCGTACGCTACGCTTTCGACAACGGCTCTCAGCTAAATGGGATGGATCAACAACGACTACAGCAGAGACAAATGCAACACCATCATCATCATCACGCGGAGAGGCGAAAGCTACAGGTTCGCCTCGAAATACAGAAAGACGACATTCAGGCCGTGCTGCCTATATCCAAGGTGAGCTCTCTCACGTGCGCAAAGTTTGCCTTTCTAGCGTTTTCTTTACGATAACGTCGAGATAATGAAGATTACTCGACTTTGACCGAGATACGTTTCTACGTATTCTCTGTTCTATGCTAGGTAGGAACGATACAACGTCGTTCTAAATTAAAGATCTAAGAAGACATTTCCATCAACGTACTCGTACTTGCAATCGTAAGTTTCTCTACGAACATGCAATAGCTACAGAATGTATGCACGCGTACCTTTATTTTTCAATCAGGTGCCTTTTCGCCAAGCTCTACGTTTCATTTTCTTTTCTAATTACACGAATACGAATTTTAATACGCTTGGACCTAGTTAATCGGCGAATCGTTATCGCGTCAGATCACCTAAATTCGAATTCAATGAATAAAATCCATCGAAATTTCAAGATGTTTCTACAGATTTTTACGCTTGTGTTTCTCAGGCCACTGTATTCTTTTGGAAAGTAGTACAAGGACAGTTTCAACTTGGCACAACAGTCTCGAAAGGTACTCGGTCACTATGGCTGTCCAATAATCTCTCAAATAACACGTTTCGCCACTCGGAAGTATAAATTTTAATTTTCCCCTGATTTTACGGCCACTCTGTATCGTTTCCATCCACGGTAACCTTATATTAGCTGCTTAAGCTCGTCGAGATAAAAACCTTGTCTTCCTCGAGGGGGATGAGACTGTAAGCCGGGGAATCCTGAATCACCGCAATGGTGCGTGCATATCCCTGAAGCCTGGTTAGCTACGCCACGAAGATTATTCAGCGTCGCGTGTATTCTCTAACAAAATCTCGACGACGAACCTCGTTGCCGCTTTGTTGTTCGTAAAATTCGATTGGTCACAAGAACGTTGGGTGTTTGTGTTTGCGATCCGATACGCGCGGTCAGAGGTTGGAGAAACGGTGGCGATAAAGAGAGCTTCCTGGTGCAATTCCTGTCGGGGGACACCATCGAATACGTGCCCGACGATTTTCATTCCCGCCAACTGTGCCTGGAACGTGCACCCGGAATTCCACAGCGGAAACTACGATGGAATTCCACGAATTCGCACCGGTTAAGAAATAAAAGAATCAACCAGATGGAGAGAGAGAAAAAAGAGGGAGGAGAATGGGGCGAGTACTAGTCTCCTACGCGAACCAATATCGGTACTCGTCGAACCGGCACGATTTTTAGACCAGCCAACCCTCGTTTTCTGTCCTTCGACGTATCCGCCGCCATTCTCGAGATCTCTTGAAAAAGAATCCGCTAAGTTGGCCGATAACCGCCGGCAAAAGTGCCGATCGATACGGACCTGTACGTGGCATATGTCCTCGTGATCCGTTCTTTTTCTTTTTTTTTTTTTTTTTTTTTGTAAAAACGGAAGGCGTTAGAGGGTGGAAAATACGACTTCGGTTACAGAACTTTGCAAGAAATAATAATGTACTTTACTTATGTAGCGTAATTTTCTAGTAATTATAGTAGAATCGAGAAGAGAGCGATCTGTCGTGAAAAAGTAAATCAGAAATCTGGAGTAAGATAATTTGCGAGAAAATGGAATTTGATAATTTATCGAGCAATGTTAACCGAACGTGTTGAAACTCTGTTCCGTAGAAAATGAAAAACGTTATTCTATATTTTTACCTTTTTTTCCCCGTGTACCTATTCGTCATTTTTTTTTATTCGTTTCGGCACAGAATTTTGGAGCACAACGATGTTTAACACGTGGTTGTTCCATTTTCTCTACCTAACGCACGCGTTTACACAAATCATCGTAAAAGCATACGTGCTGTAGCTACGGAATTGTAACTGATATAAAAGCAACGGTATAAATGTGCGACTCCGGCGGCGAAGTAAGGTTTCGATGCCGTTGCGAACAATAAGTCGCAAGAAATGACATCAGTCTCGTTACTTTTCTAACACAGCACGTATTTCGCCGGGTGACAAAGAGAACGAAACGACAGTCGCGAAATTTAGTTTCTTGCGCCGAGAGAACGTCTCGAAGTTAGTATCTGGGTATTGTCGTGATATAGTCTGAGACTATGTCGTTGATAAACTAATAATGGCACGCGGGTAGATTTCCTCTTGGCAAAAAGACACCGCCATTAACTCGCAGCTCTCCGGCCAAAAGGTTTAGCGATGTAGTTTTTCCTCGAGATAAAACAGGGCACGTCCGTGTCCCCGACTGGTTTTTATCACCGGCCTCCTGGTGATACGTCATTCGGAGAAATTTATTCGATTTATTCCCGGTTCTTCGACCGAGATTTTGGAAGCTTGGCGTACCGAGGTTAATTGATTTCGGTGTCAGTTGCTTTAACTTCGCCGCGTTTCGGCATCGATCCGCAACTCGCGAATTAAACGACGTGAAATCGGTCAGTTTCTAAAAGGGGGTAGAAGGCGGGGGGTGGATGTGCGCTGTGTACACGACAATCAGCAGGAGATTCGTGCACGAGCTGCCTAATTGATTAATTAGTTCGTTAATTCGCTTACATATTCCTTTGAAAGGCTGGCAGAAGGGGCAAGTTGTCGGAAGCTTCTTGATTATCCGTACTCTAATTGCTCGTTGCCTCCGCCAGGCGGAAGGAGGGGAAGTTTTTAATTAAAAGAGACACCCTCGTCGTCTGTTCGCACTCGGCGAAGCTCTGCCGGTCCGGCTTAACTCTATGCAGCATCTATGCCGCGGCTGCTTTTCGCGTAGCTGGCCAAACGCGAATCTCCACGCTCGTTTAATCAACGAAAAGAAAATATTTTAGCGGAAGGCCGACGACGGTACGGCAGCCGGGCCGGGCGTATAAATATTTAGGCCACGAGGATAAGAAATGCAGCCTGGTTATCCAGGAATAGTAGCTCGCTTCGGACGACTCGTGCCCTTTGACGCGGTGCAGTACCTTGATAATGCATAACTAAATCTTGTACACGGCCGAACAGCAGAACGGAGCTAAGTAGATCAGAGATTCCTGATAAAGTTCGGTAGTTCGAAGCCGACTAACTACTCGACTTGGTAGAGAAGAGGTTACGCAGAGTTGGCGGAGTTCCTTGGAACTTTGGCTCTCCGTGACCGGATAGCTGCGTTGCGCTCGATGTTTGTTTTAAACGCAGTTCCTGCTTCCACGTGCGGTCACGGATTTCTAAAAGCAGCTTCCCTGACGACGGTTCAATGAGATTTTGGCTGGAACAAAAGGGGCGGCTCTGCTGGAATTCGATCGCCCAAATGCTTTTGTTATCGAGACGATCGCTAAAATACCGTAACTGGCACTCTCACCCTATCTCGAACGACCGTAGCAAACTCGCCGATGCGAAGGACGAAAATAAATCCCGTGGGTGTTATCCGGACGAATTTTCCAGCGAGAAAATTCTCCTACGTTAAATGGAGGATTCGTGCAAGCAGGAAAAGCGCCCATACGCTTCCAAGTCTCGATTCGAAGTCGCGTGAATCGAAAGAATATCGATGACCGGAGGGAACACTTTAGAAGAGAAAGTCCGATGAGCCTGTGCTATTCGGAATGCACTCAATGGCAGGTTTTTTGCGCTCGCCTAAGATCGAGCTTATCGATGCCAACCAGGGGCGCGGGTTCAAAGATATATATACATATATATATATATGTATGTAGGTGGCATGAACGCACACGTAGAACCGAAGACAAGCGGGTGTAGGTGGACGGATAGAGAGCCGCTCGGGGTCAGAGATTTAAATTCCCTCGCTGCAATATCCGAGTCGTTTGATGTTCCTTCCAAAGGGCAGACTGTACGGAAGCCAACTTGGAAATGGCTTCTCTCGTCTCTCGTCCTGCCGTCCCCTTTCCCACTGAATGGCCGTTCTAAAGTACACACACCGCCAAGGAATATGATGTACAGCCAACACGTAGAATAACTTCCATAACGATACGACTACACCTCTGTGTACGTGTGCGTGCGCGTGTGCGTGTATACCTGTGATACAGGCGCGTGTATACATATGAAATGGTGGAGCAACGCTGACGGACTCGTCTAGGCCATCGAGGAGACCCTTTAAAAGCTTTTCCCTCGACTGCAGACCGCGACCATCCGCGAAACTTTTCTGACAGCCCCGCTCGGGAGCAAACAAAAGCTTCCAACGAACAAGGGACGATCGCCGTTCGCTAATACGACCGAGCGACTTTCCTAAATGCAGTTGGAGAACGCTTTAACAAGATCCCCGAGGAGTCATAGAGGCAAAGGCGACGCTTTAATCGAGTTCATTTTCGTCGTAGAACTGGGAGGTGATGAACACCGCGGTGTTGACGGGTCGCCAAGTGTCCCAGGGGATGAAGGTCTTCATCGTAAGCCAGGCCGGAACCGTCGCCGACGTTACGCTGCAATCCTCCTGTCACTCGGAGGACGAGAGTGTGCTTAAGGTACGCGACTTTCCGTTTCCAGCTTTACGAGAAGAATCGTTTCTGACAAGGTGTTACGTGTTGTGTTACAGGTATCATCCTCTTGTAGCAGCGTGTACGTGGACGGCACGGAGATACGTGGCTCCAGCAACGCGTCAGTTCTCGTTAAGTACGGTACTTACACAGGGCTGGCTAAATTCACAGTTTGGATGCCGGAATTCCCTTTGGAGATGACCGTGGCGGACACCAGATTAAGTCAGATTAAAGGCTGGAAAGTTCCCGAAGAACACGCTGTAGGGGCGAAAAGCAAGCGTAGTCTGAACTCCACCAATTCACGTTCCAACGAATCCAGCACGAAAACCAAAAAGAGGAGCGCCGCGGAGTTGGAGGACACTTCGATGGACATCGAAGACGCGGATGTGATTTTGGAAGAAGACGAGCAGGAAGAAAGATTTCGAGGAACCGATAACGGATGGGATACGATCAATTCTATAGATAGGGGATCTTCTACCAATTGCAGACTACGATTCCAGCAGAGTCCTATCGAAGTACACGCGAGATTCCTGGCCACCGACCACGATTCAGGAAGAGTCTCTTACTTCGTGAATCGTCGTACCTGGCTACGAGTGACAGATCTGGTGAACGGAATGCTTCGAGTTTCTGATCCCAGGATCGCTGACCTGTTACAAGGGAGAATCGTTCAAGGTCGTGGAGTGGGTAGAACGGAGGTGCAGGTTCTTTCGCCGATTACGAGCAAAGTAATCGGCGCGAAGGAAGTGCGAGTGGTTAACGACCGTGTGGCGGTCACCAGGTTGTCAGTTAGAGTGGTGTCTGGATTACAACTCACTATTAGTCCGGACACTGCTATAGAAAATGGATATGTCGCGGAGACGTCGGTGACGAGGAAGCTGACTGCTCAGTATCAGGTGAGGTACATGTTTCTCTTGTTAGCGTAAAATATCTATCGAGTAAGAGATCTAGCTGCGAGGAAGAAACGATCGAATTTCAATAAGGAAATTCGTTATTTTCCTCGTTAGGGATTTCTATGCAGATACATCTTTTCGTTGATACGATTAACGAAACAGCAGATCTATTTCGTTCGCTAAATATTAGAAGTAACATTTATGATTTGAATATTTTCTTGCATTTATTTGAAAACAAAGCTTGCTTCGGATATTTTTACGCGGCAACCGGATTATAATCTTTCGCATTTCTGCATCGAACATAGGAGGGACTGCTGGATATAGACGTGGAATTTTCTGACGGTACGAGAACACCGTTGAGAGAAATCGCTGTGAACGACTACCACTTGTTAGTGGAGAGTCTAGACCCGGAAGTGGTGGCATTCGCTCCGATGGTCGCTTCTCATCATCCTCGAGTGATTGCGGTCGGCGAAGGGAGAGGCGATTTGTTACGAGTCAGTCTTCAATTGGCCGACGCCTGTCGTCTAACCGGCAGGAGGTCTGGAAAAGGATCTCAAAGAGCGACCGCGGCAGCCCTTGCCAGCGCTTCCGCCAACGTTGAGGTGGACTTTGCCTCGAGCGATCTTCCCAATCGACCCGAGTTCGTACAGAATGACGGAGGTGGAACGGTTGGCTCTCATCATCACAGAGAAAGGAAGACCAGCAGGGGAGAGATGGCACCTGATTTGCACGACATTCTCATCGGTAAATAGATCCAGTTCTCCTTCGTCGCACGCTCTCGCACTCCTTTTCTTTTCGATGAATGCCACTGTATATTTTGGTAGCGCTTCACGTCCTCTAACTTCCATCCATTTCTATCTCCGCCAATCTCGAAACTTAGCGTAAATCGTGTCGTTTGTTTTATTATTGGTCGTCCAATAAGTCCGTGTCGCGTGATTAAAACAACCGAAACGACGAGTCTTATGAAATTTAGATCAGAGCTAGTACCTGAGAGGAGAAGATCAGCGAATAATAAGTATTTTGATTTCTAGACAAATGATCAGGGATAACTATTGTAACGACCGAATAGCCAAAAAGAATAAACTGCTCGGACTTATCGGACGAACAACGTAACAGCTTCTTTCGCTTTCCATCACCTTCCGTTTCTTCGTTTGAAACTCCGTTGCTCGTCACTTCGCCATCGCTTCGAATCTTCTCCATCGCTCGATCCTGTATCGCTTAGCGAACTGACGGGTCCAGTGAGCGTGCGTACGAGTAATATGCGAGAATTCTTCGACCTGTCAGCTTCGACACGCTCTCTCTTTGTCCGTGCATGACGCAAAGCATCGATGTCGCTTTTCTGCAGGCAGCTGGTCGCGCGGGAGGATACGCAGCTAGCCGGGAGCTGCCTCGTTCTCTACTTCCAGTACTCGTTTCTCACTCTTCTCCTCTCTCTTCCTGTCTCTTTGTTTTTTGTGCAAAGGGCTACCGCTGAAAGACGAGAACGGGCACGAGCACGAGCACAAGCACGAGCACGAACCTTTGGTGCAGGCACGGCAGCATCGCACGGCTATAGCTAATGGCATGTCTTCAGGAGGAATGGGCGGTGTTGGGATACGGCATCACGGAGTAAACCGTGTGAGCCCACTCGAGATCGGAATGTACGTCCTTCTGGCAGCCTTCTGTTTCGCCATCGTCGTCTTCCTCATCTCCTGCGTGGTCTACGCGAACAAGTTCAAACTGCAGCCGCCGGATTCTCCGCTACCCGGGTCAGCGCTTCCGGTACTGTCAGGAGCAGCCAGGGCCAGAGCAGCCGCCAACCAGCTGGCATCGGGAAGAAGACCTCCCAGAGAGTCTACCACGAACGCGCACGATTGGGTCTGGCTGGGCAGAGCCACTCTCGAGAGAGCCGCTTGCGGACCGCAACAGGTATCAATGCTATACATTTTGACGAGTCTGAAGGTCGTCGTCCACTATGCGATATCATAACGCGTGAACGACGTCGAATCAACTTGCACGTATTCGCAACTATCGCTTATTCGATAGCATAGCATCGATGCGACAACGATCTTAAATTATTTACACGTCGATACTATTTGCCAGCTAAAGCTGTCGAGTTTGAGGGCTGAATTTCATACGTTACACAGGCATTTAATTAAAGGGAATATTTGGATTAAACAAACAAATATTTAATTCCAATTTTTTCAGTAGATTTAATTGATATCTACGTGAAATGAAAAATGCTGTTATACATGGAAGGTCGAAGCTCGCAACGTTTTTCCAATAATTGGACGAGTTTAATGATTATAAGTAAGACAGTCAATGAAAATAATATCGTAATATGGCAGGCACAATAAATAAGAGCGGATATTTTTGATGATTCACAAGAAGAACCAAACTTCCTGGAAAGGATCCTTCTTATTACCTGTAGGGTCGGGAATAAAGAGACAGAATAGAACGCCTACTCGTGAACTATTTATAACACACTCGCTGCCAGTAACAGCAAGATAACGATGTTATATCGTTCGTGCGCTGTGCTGTTATTCGGGCCACGATCTTTAAGCCCCTAATTTTTTCAGCTTCACAAGCGAATCGAACTAAATCGACAATTTGTGTTTCAGGTAAGAGTGACTAGTAACCCACTAGCTGGCGAAAACGAGGGAGAAGCGAGTGAATTGGCAACTTGTTTCGACAATCCAAACCACATCGAGCTGCCTTCGGCGGGACAGCGTAGCAATGGATCAGGGCCGATAGATACCACGACTTATTGCAAGAGGGACAAACTGCCACGAAACAGTTTCGCGACGAAGCCCGTAACGAAACCATCTACGGTGGTATCAGGAACTACAATCGCTACTTCGACATCCATGGCTACGTCCACCGTGGCATCCGCACGAAACGAGTAATTGTTTTATTTTATTTTATAGGAGAGCAGAAGGATTAGAATCTAAGTGCTTTCTGTCGCTCGAAATATAAAGTAACTGGTTTATCTTAACGTAGCAACGATGACGTCCCACCACCCTTACCACCGCACGGAATCCCCGTAACCTCGGCGATGGCTTCGACGACTGCAGCTGTTCCCGTCGGCGCAACGACCAACAACAACGGCAACGAGGACTACAAACCTCCCGTACCACCACACAGAAACACAGGGGTGATCGTACGACTACCGGAAACACCTAGGAAACATCGTCACAGAGCTTCGAGTAGCAGCGCGGGCGCTCATCATGGGAACAATCAGCGGCACAGCAAGCAGATTCACCATATCAAGCCACACGGTAAAGCTAGAGTAGGTAGTCCGAAAGAGAACGACGCGGAGGAAGAGGAGTTTGTGGAGCTAGTGACTCACGATGACAACAGGCATTCGAAGGACGCGAGAGCCAGAGAAGTGAAGAGGGCGACGATCGTCGGTAATCCAATGTTCTCGTCGTTCTCGACGAACGCGATCGCCTCGTCCATGAACATGTCCAGCCCGACCGTGGCCTCATCGTCCTCGTCACCGCCTAACTCGTCGCCGTCCTCTACCGCTTCCTCTTCCTCGTCCTCTTCTTCGTCGTCCGCGTCTTCGTCCCACGAGCAAGAGGAATCGGTGGCGTTGGACGACCTGAACCTGGGCATGGACTACAACCAGATCATGCAGTACTTCGACAACTTGAAAGAGTCGAACGCCTAGGTGATGGCGTTCGGCCTTGAAGAAGGCCGAGTAGTCAAGGTCGATACGAAACCCCGGAACCCTCGTTGAGACTAAACGGCATAGCCGGATAACGAGCTCGGCCGCGTTCTCCGCTTCCTCTTTCGCCGCGTAGCACGTTCGCAATGGAGAACCAAAAGGGCCGAGCTCGCGCCGTTCGAACGACGCTCCGGACGTTTCGTATTCTAGGCTATAATCTAGTCAGCTTCCTAGCAGCACATCAAGAGTATCGCGCAAACGCATGGACACGAGACACGTTATACAGACATACATACACAGATACATATGGGCAAAGAGAGAAAAAGATAGACGCGAGAGAAGCAGGTGCAAGCTGTAAGAGGCGCGCGTATTTCCAACGCGAATTATCGCGAATCGTACAATACGCGCGACTTCTGCTTGTAATACAGTGTACGCAAGGAACGATACACGCGCGAGAGCACACGAACATTCGTATATGTATACACACACACACACACACATATATATATATACACACACGCAGAGGCTTTAAAGATGCGATCGCCGGTGGCCGGGGTGGTGTAGGTAGATCGCGCGCTCGATTCGACCAGCTTTTCCTTTTCTCTCCTCGACGATCAATCGACCGCCGATCCTCTCTTCCGCCTCCGTGCACTATCGATCTCTCGCTCAAGCCCTTCCCTCACGCCAATCGAACAAACCTCTTTCCCTCGTTCCTGCCACGCGACAGGGCATTCACCAAAAAGTGGCCGGACAAAAACCGACTCTTTTGTCTCGAAATCGATCCTCGGCTTCGATAGCGACGTTCAAACCGCACGAATGCCTCGTCTTTTTTAGTCGTCTTTCCATACCTTTTGTGTTCATCCGTGCTCTATCTATCGTCGGTTCCTAACGATAAAGATAAAGCTTCTCCTGATGTTTTTCCCTCAAGGTTTTTCTGCTATTTTACCCGTTTTATTTCCAAGTATTCGCTAGCGCTCGAGTCTTCCCGACCGTAAATTCCAGTCGTGGGCCGAGATCGATATCGGAATGAACGATCGTCGGGCACAGGGCCATTTACTCTTTTTCCAATCTACATCGGGGGAAACGTAATATTTATTCGATCGTCCGTACGTCATAATGTTTGTAAATTTTGCTTTGTAAGACTGTGTACATATATATATTATATATATATATATATATATCGCGACCTAGCGCATGTTAATTATGAACTGTAACAGATTACGAAGTTACATTTGTATGGCAAAAACTCCATAGAGCAAACTAACTCGCATATCTAATCGCTCGACGGAGCCGAGCGAAAACGCGAGCACGGGCCGCGTGCACCTTTCTACCTATCGGCGTTTCCCGTCTATTCTAATCCTCCTCGTTTTGTACGGACCTTACCGAATCGCTCTCTTCACGCGAATCACCTATTTGCCATGCGTACTTTAACCTGTAATTTTCCACACATACACACACGCGCACACGTACACATACACATACGCGCACGTATATATAGACTTATCTAAAAACCATGGAAAAATCAGAGTTTCGTCCAACGATGAAACAACGTATTCTGAAACCTCCTTAACTTGTTAACCGGAGAGTTCGAGCAGACTCAATTTTCTGGAACGTAACGATCTTTCGATTTATAAATATTCTGTCTTTTAATGCGTCGTATCGTTTCTGCTAAAAATAAGTTACGTCACATTTATATTCGAAGATTACATGGGGAAAAACACGATGAGTCCATTCTTGCTGATAAGTTCCATTTTTTTTCGATTGCTAAACAGAAATACTTTAATTAACGCGATACAATCGGAAAGGGGAGCCGCGTTGCAAAACCAACGGCGCAATTAATTAATTACGACCGTCAATGGCTGTCAGTGTTTCGCTTGTTTCACTCGTTGAAACTTTTCTGAAAATATTGCGAATCTTTCCGCGTTGTTGAAGCGAGAACGAGATCGCTATATATAAATGCAAACACGCGTAACACGGTTAAACAGAATTAATTGCCAAGAAATGACCTGCTTAACGAGTTAAGGAAAGCCGAGCCGTGTAGATTATTAGAAGATTTGCGAGCTGCGAAGTGGGAAACGCTAAACTCCTAGACGAGCTCGCACCGGCCCGAGACGCTGCTCCGGTATCGCTTTTAATTACCATTCAACCCATCGATTGGATTCCGCAATTGTCCTCGTACGTGCCACCGATCGCGAGTGCTCGTTTTAAACGCGTCGCGAGTCAAGGCACGTGCTTCCCCGCGTGAATGCGAGCGTAATCGCATCTGTGCCATCGTTAGTTACATCGTAGAGACGCGTCCCTCGTCCATGTTCGTCTATACATATACAAATACACGTTTACACCCAGAGAGAAAGAGAGACTGGAATGGAATGAATCTGTATGAGAGAATATGAATGAATGGATTAGAGAGATATGCAAATGCAAAGTACACGCACACCTTATAGCCTTCGTTCTTCCGCACTGATTTGATTTCCACTTGCGAATCCAATCGCACGCCTCATTCTTCCCTGCGATCGTCAAAGATCATCCAACAGGCAAACCCATGTCCGAGACTAATCATTTTTTACTCTTATCAAGGTCGATAGGAATGGATACTTAAGAAAGGAAGAATTTTCGTGAAATGATTTTCCTTTAAAAATACGATGGAATTCGTCAGCTATTCGTTGGTACATAAAAGAAATAAATGAACTTAGTTGATATCTGACTAAGCTAACCCCTGTTATACGAATGTATATTCTTATAACGAATGTGCAATTATTCGCTTGTATCACGAATAAATTCTATATGAAGACTACCGAGTCTTTTGTAGGAGAACACTGTCAAAGTTCGATAGCTTGATAACAACGTAGGAAACAATTTTCCTTAACGTGGGTTGCCTGTATGTAAAGGATCATCGAGTTAAACGAAACGATTAAATCTTAAGGCGAACAGCCAAGGCGCGCAGGAATCGCAGCAATCCGATCTATAAACCAACGGATCCCTGAAGGGTCGCTCTATCTTATATAGGCATTTAAGGACTACGTGTCTAAGTATGTATGTATCTGTAAGTTGTGTGTTAGCATGTCAAGCGTGGGATATAGTGATGTAATGCCGATGAACACAATGAAAAAAAGAGAAAAGACGCTCGAGTCGGCGTTGAAAAGCGTGGAGGCGCGTCGACGTGGGCCACGCACGTTAACCCTTTGCGATCTTACGTCGACTAAATAAGAGAATTATTTTATTAATCGTATTCTCGTTAAGGCCTCTACATTTCCTAATCGATCGTCAATAACGTTTATTTAATTAACTTTCGATTTCTACTAACATTCCTTCGTCTTTTTTTTTTTTTTTTTTTTTTTTAATTCGTACATCGTGTCGTGAACGAATGTCCTTACCTTTAAAGATAACTGCAAAGGGTTAAAAGGTGCTGCAGACAACGTAAGATACCCCGCCGAGAATCTAGTCTTATAGCGTAACTAATGCATTAATTAATAAATACTAATAAACGCGAAGCGCGATCTACGTTGCCTTTCGCCTGACTTAAACGTATCCTCGAATCGTCTGGCGGGTTGAAGTGGCGTCGTTATCGCAGCTCTGCCCGCGGCCATCCTTTCCTTTTCCTTCGAGGAGCATCGAGAGACGACTCTTCGTTCCCGAGATAGCGAGTCGTTAAAACGAATCAATCATATCGAGTACCGTGAGTGAGAGACGCGCTAATTACACTTACTTAAACGTATGCCAGGGAATCTCGTCCTTCGGACGAGACGAGAAAGGAAAAATGGACGAAAACATCCCCGTAGGACGAGGAATCCCCCCGCGCAGAGCCGGAAAAAAATAGTATTTACGATAGAAAATAGTGGAGAGCTTGCGAAGCTGTTTCACGCGAAACGAACGCTGTTGAATGTTTCGCTTGCCGCGATGTTACAGAGAAAAAAGAAAAAAGAAAAAGAAAAAAAGGAAGAAGCGAAACCGCCCCCCCCCCCCCCGATTCGCCGTTAAACACTATCAACGTACAAACGATCTTACAGTTACTATTTTTTACTTAAAATACTATTTCCTCCAGCTCTGGCCACGGCCAAAACATTGTATATATATATACGCATTTCCTTGTTTTATCGTTCAAAAGTCAGAAAAATGTAAACTCGCGTAAGAGAAACTGTGTGACGTTCCTCGGCTCGCTTTTGGTAACTTTATCCGTTCGTTCGATCATTTTCGAACGCCTTTCGTGATCGTTTTGCGATTACAGAATGGTGAAAGTGAAGCTTAAAGCACGATGCAACTCATAACGCCGAATTTTATAATATACGATACTATCTCCAGGAGCTTTGTTTGGCGCAAACGAAATCCGCACGTCCTAGAGGCGGAAACATTCTCGCACAGGGGGCACCCTGTTTAAGTCGAAACTGCCGGTCTCTCTTTTCTCCTTTTTTTTATTTTTGATAAGTTCCCACCGATCAGGGAGGATTATATTATAAATATATAAATATATATATATACATATATTGTAATAGAATATCGTCGCAATGCTGACTCTGCATTCACACACATTCCTCAGACACGATGTCGCTGTATCTACGTTAAGTGTGATAAATGCGGATAAAATAGATAAACGATTGACGAGGCGTCGACGGCAATGACGGCGACGGCGACGGCGACAAAACACGACGAGGACGGCGATGACGACCGCGTCCACGACGACGATGGCAATAATCGACGATGCTCTCGCGAATCACTATCCTCTCGCTATACACATATCTATTTATCGTTCTTCTAGCTGGCACGGATTTATCGTAAAATCCGTTACCAAGATCATTCACTTTGTACTTATCGATTAGTATGTATATTTATTGTATTATGAAAATGATTATCTTTAATCTATCACGATCATAATCATCGTTGCTGTTATTGTTATTGTTATTGAGATTGTTGTTGTTGCTGCTGCTATTGTTATCGCTGTTTTCGCCGCGTTTCGCCCTGTCGTTTGGGGTTGCCGTCGTGGTGGACGTCGCCATCGCCATCGGCATCGGCGTAACCGATACGCTAATTAAACAATAAGATACGACTATCGCCTACTCAATGTACAATATGTAGTATTTACCTGTTGTTACCACCAAACCGTCATCAAAGATATATAAAATATTGTAATTGTAACACATCGGTATTGCTCGAATTCTACTTCAATCCTATCCATCGTTAACGAATACACGTACTAATTCTAGTTACACAAGGTAAGTAATGGCGCGTTACACGTCGAAAATGGATTCTTAGAATTAGACGAAAAAGAATGAAACGAAAACGATAATTCGTATACTACGATTTTTATTTGTTCCTCATTTATAGATATGTACTTGATTGATATATAATTCGTACTATTCTCTAATAAAGATTGGGTATAATATAATGATTAAAAAAAAAGATAAACAAACACGAGAAGATACAAAAATTAAAAAGACATTTGAGTGTTTTAAGCAGTGTATATTTACAGCTATATAGATCTTAAATTAAACATACTCGTTGAACCATCGCTTGTCATATTTTGAGATCCATTTATGACAACCAAGCATATTATTCTGAATGATATATTTCCAAGTCCATGGGTTTAGATTTTCTTTTTTCATTTTTTCCTTGTTCTCTGCCATTTTGTCCATAATTTCTTGATTAACTGCCATAGCAGTACATGGCAATCTTTTCGCAATATTTTTTAAAACGTGTTTAACCTAAAAAGGTCATTTGTAATATCGCGTGCTATGTCAAAATATTAACAGGTCGATAACAGGTCGAAAGGTTACAATAAAATTTTGTCAATACCTCAAAATATTCAACCTCTCCTCCAACTTCTATAATAACTTGTCCTGTTTTTACTGGAGTAGCATAATGATCTATACTTCCTTTACCAGCACCCATCCGTAATCCATGGCCCTATATTATGTATAAGTTAAAATTAGCATCTTCGAATGTTATTTCATATCCATTACCTTCTTAGTAATAGGTTGCCAAGGAGCAGGTACTCTCCAAATTGCAAATACTTTATTGTAATCTACATTTCTCAAAATTGTCATACGGATCATTTCAAAATTGTTATATTTCAGTCTGCCACCACCTGTTGCCTGAAAAAAATTCACATCTTTATGTTTAATCAAACACATATATAGTCTTTCAATTTTACTGTTTATTCGTTTACTATTATGCCGTATTGTCTGTGTAAAAGGGTATTATGATATTCTTCTGGACCTCGCATTAGCCTCAATCTTTTTTGTGTTTTATAAGGGCGTATTTGAGGTGGATACTGAGGTACTTTTGGCATAACTTTGAGCTTCATACGACTAGGAAATTCAACATCTATGAAGGATAATTATTTATTAATAATATGTATACACATATTTTTTGTTCTATTTTATAACAAATTAATCATTTCAAATACCACTAAAGTCAGTTGGTAATGCACAAGATTTTACTCCGGCTGCTGGTACCGACTTAAACACACAATGTGCTATAAAATAATGCAAATTAGTAAAAACGAAATATTTTAGGAAGGAAATAATTGTAGTAAAACTTACGTGACAACAATAATGTTGAGATTCTCCTACACACTTGCATCTTCACAACGGTTATATAGGCCCTACTCCGTTAAAAAATATTTGATCGTATTTGCTTTAAAAAATGTTATGTTCTAAATTTTTTAACCTCAAACTTCTTTCTGATTGTGAATATTGCCTCGGTATTTAAAAAATAGCACCTTCGTTCAAAATTCTAATATATTTGGTATTGTAATATTTCCAGTTTGTTTAACACGTTTCTTTTACTTTGTATTTTTCATTCATAATATTGTTAAATGTAAATACATAACCACAACACAGCATGATAGTTAACTAAAAAAGATCACCAACCTATGCACCACAAATAACACTAGACTCACTTTGGAACCACAAAGAAATCAAACATGATTTAAAAGTAATCGTAGAAATATAAAGATCATAGACAAAGATAGAGTACACAAGTCATATGTTATCGTGTAAGTGGATACGAACGGCGATGGAAAGAGAAAACGATAATGTTTGAGAATGGTGGATGCTGCAAGGATTTTCAACAATTAAACGCTTTGTTCATTTGCAAAATAAGATTGATTTATTGACTGCAATTTGCAAATTTACGATAATCGTACAATTTTACAATGAGTTCATGATTCTCTGTATAGTAATTTACGTAATTGCGTAATTTTATCAGAATTTGATTCCGTTGCTTGATGGAGCTAAACAACTCTGCTTTTGTAAAACTGGCGATCAAAATGTTATTCGTTTTCAAATCGTCATTAAGCGTCTACTTTCCGTAGACCCAGTACGCACATCTATTTCCACCCTTCTTCGTGTATTCGCATGTTACTCCCACTAAAATCATCGGAGAAAAAATGTGTGTATAGTTTGATCGAAAACCACCGTTTAACCCAAGAGACGGTAATACGTGGAGAGTACTTTTAGTTGAATTTCTCTCATGCCATTAACAACCTCCCTATTCATCTCTGCAAGCAAGTAGTAAAATGTCCCTAGATACAAATTATGCAACCTACCATCTGCCGCTCTATCTTTTTATAATGAAAGACTGTTCATCTAACGTTGAAACAGCTGATATGAGTCGTTGTGTCAAAACATTTTTGGAAACTGTGTGTATTGTTCTTTTCCACGTATTTGGTTCTGAATGACTTGGAAAGTATAAAAGAACCAACACTAAGCAAAAATATGTATGATCTATATAAAAGTGTCCAAAAGAATGGTGCCTTCTGGCGAATCGTGCCGTGTCACAACCTTCTAGGCTTCATTTTTCTGTTATATCGTACCACCTGTGAACCGTTGCCATAAAATAGTGATTAATAATGGCACACAATGAGAAAATTTTTGCTTGCTCCTCATCCGGTTGCAATATGGTAATGAAGATATTTATATATTTATGTTAAAAGTAGTAAACATTTTGTTTTGATATATTTCATTATAAATTTGTAATTCTTCCTTGTATTAAAAGAAGAACAAGAATTTCTGATTGCTTGAATATATCATTTAATCATATTCCACTTATTCTACAGAGTTTTGCAAACGAGGACCAGTTATCAGTTCATAAGAAGAAACATGATATGATGTTAAATCTTGGAAATAGTTCCAAGAATGGCAGTTTTGTTGGTAGGTTGCAATTGAAATAAGTTTAATCATTGAATTATATTTCAAACATAGAGACAAGTAAATAAGAGGTGTCTATACATTTTGCAGCAGATCAAACACCAACGCCAACACGTTTCATTCGAAACTGTGAGGAAGTTGGCCTATTCCAAGATTTACAAAATGTAAATCCTTTCGAAGAAACTTTTAGGAGGGCAGTGGAGTCTGGGAACACTGGCACGCTGGCAGTACCAGAGGTAAATGATGAAATTAAAATAAATTTCAATATCTCATATTACAAGTATGTCTCTAGGCTGGAATTACGGATGATACTTTGCATACACCGCACATATTTCCTCACATAGCCGACGTGCTGTCTACTAGCAGTCAAATGTTGTCAGAAAATTCAGTGCAAGAATGTGGAAGCATCTCGATCACTGAAAAAAGCACAGAGGAAAAAACTACCATTCATACTGAAGTTTGCAGTACAGTAAAACTCACTGAAACGGATGAACAGAACTTAATGAAGGAAAAGTTAACCATTGAACGAAATGTGACCTTAACAGAGAATGTTATCGATCAAGTTACGCAAACGCCAATAATGCCGAAAGTTTTACAAGAACAACCTAGTCCACAATTGTGAGTAATTTTTAAATCTTCTTTTCATCCAAAATTTGAATGTTCTTGTATAAATGAATAAAGAATATATTCTTGTAAAGATTGATTAACGGCGAGGAGGTACAGCTACTACTAAAAACGGCAGATGGAAAATTAATGCAACTCTCAGCAATTCCAGTTTGCGATTCTGTTGGTACAACAAACGTGCAGTCATTGAAGCAACAAACGGTTGTCATAAAGACGGAACCACTTTTGCAATGTAATACAAGATTGGAGTCCAAGAATCCAACGGTTTCTACACTATCTTTAGCAAAAATGGTATTTTAATATATTTAGGATATATTTCAATAAAATATTTTAGTTATCTCGCTTTTGGAAAATAATATTTTTCGTATAATTATAGAAATTAAAACAAACACTAACGAAAAGTTCACAAAATTTAAAACCGAATAGCAATTTCTCGAAAGATGAGTTAAATAATTCAAAAAAGAATAGAAATAAAACGGTAGAAGATCAATTGAAAAAGAAAGAAATTCTCGAACGTAATCGTGCTAGCGCGATGAGGGCAAGAGCTAAAAGAAAAGCGTGGATACAGCAGCTGGAAAGGACGGTTACCAATGTGAATGAGACCAACGTGGCTCTAAAAATGGAAATCAAAGTTCTACGAACGGAGGTTGCTAAATTAAAAACGCTTCTATTGGCTCACAAAGACTGTCCAATTACAAAGGCGATGCAAAAAGGTAATAGAATAATATGAAAATAATTACTCACTATTTGTTTTATTTTTTATTTTATCTTTTCATGTTATTTACAGGAAATGGTATAATACTTGGTCCAAAAATAATATCCGTAAATTCTGATACTATAACAAACCCAGTTCCAGTAGCATCTGCGATAAAAAGGACGACCTTCTCTTCCATGGAAGTGCCTATTACACCGAAGAAAAAATTATCTCTGGCAGTCTCGAAAAACCCTATAATATTTCCAAAAGTAGATTGCAATACAAATTTATCAATTCCTAATGCTACGTTAATAAAAACAGTACCTACTTTAAAAATTATGGGTGTCGGTCAACTATTAACAGAAAAGGAAGAAACGAAGCAAATTTTTATTGTACAAAATCCTATGAAGAAAGTGGAGAATCCTACTAGGCAAATAATTCAAATTAACCCTAATTACGAGATTGATCAGAGCGCGTCAAAGACTAATGAACCGTGAATGTAATTTATTGGACACTTCAAAATTTTGCTCAAAGGTATAAAAGACAAGTATCGTAAATAGTCGTTAAACAATTTCAGTTATACTAATTCTCCGTGAGGAATTGGCGTAGAATTACGAGCACGTCGTAATTCGTAATTGGGTTACGACTGTTTCAAATTTCGCGCGTTGCGGTTGACAGGAGTTCGGCGGGTTTCATACTACAAGGCGTAACGATTCTCTTTTATTCACGCGATATGTTTGAACTCATTTAGGTTTAAATCAGCAAACAAGAGAGGAGAGAACAGAGGTGCTGCATTGATACTATTGTTTCATAATAGGTAGGGCAAGAGTATCATCCCGGAAATTTTCAATTTTCACACAGTGCCTGTCGCGTGTATATCTGCGGGTGCGTCTGTGAAAGAAATCATACAAGTATTTATCTATTATAATAAATAGAGTATTTTTTCTGGTAATGTTTTTTATCCACTTTGTTTTACCTGATTCCATCATTCTAGAAAAATATATTAATTAATGATTATATAATTTTATTGAATAAATTTTATAAACATTTATTATACAATAGGTTTCCTATTCCCTTCCTGCCGGTTAATCCGAAAATATATGTATATGAATTATTTATCGCTTGTTAATAAAATAGCAAAAATACATATACCTACATTTATCTATTGTTTACATGACATAAATGTAAAAAGATGAATATATAACACATTAGTCTTATAAATTAATTTCGTGCCTTTTTACATAACTTAGACGTTTATTCACAAAATACATCTCATTCTCCGACATAGCTATCAACGTTGAGATACAAGTGGTTTTCTATGCCAAAATACCTGGAAAACGTAGGAAGCCAGGGAAAGGTTTTGACATAACGTATACAGACGACAATCGATTACATGTAAAGGTGCGGAATTAATTTTAACATCTACTACTTACACAGAATAATGTTTCTTAAATATTTTTTTTCTTTTACAAAAATGTTGACAATTTTTCCCTTTCCTTTACATTTGTTTTTTCACACAAAATGACGCCTAAATTTTCTAATCAGCAGTTCAATTTTATTAAAAATGTGTCAAACTTTACTGTTCATCGAGGAAAAATTATACAAAGTTTAAATTATGAAGTTTTCCTAATTGATTCCACAGGTTTTCATCCACATTTAGTGTTGCAAGAAATCTCACGATGATTCTGTGACCCTCGGGCCCTTATCAGTTCTCCGTCCAGTCGTCTAACAATTCTACACCGGACAGGAGAATGATAAGGGGCTTTGGGCACGAAACGCCTCGACACGAGGCTACCAAAAACTTCCTTTGCCGCCTGGTATCCAATCTTCTCGTGATTTCCTGTAAATTCTAAAAAAGAATATTCTTTTATATGCTCCTCGAGCATATTACTATCGTCAGTTACCCTCTGGTTACATCAGTTTCATTCTATATATATTGCTATAACCATTCCCCTTTTCTCAAAAAGAATTCAATGAATGGCAGACATTGATAGAAGTAATTGATGGTCTCCTGCCATTCTGAATGACGAACGCATATTATCGCGTAACTTTATCTAATCAACAGAGAAATTTATGTTTATCCTTTGATTATGTAGAATGTGCCGACTTAGTTCGTCACCGATCTGGTATTTTGTCAGCGAGTCTGTCTGTGTCTCTCTTTCGGCGGAATACGACACAACGGTCAAACAGAGATATCAAAGCCGTGAAACACGATGAAAAAGGCCAGTGCTTTTTCGACAAACAAGATTTCCGTCCCCTTGAGTCACACCGATGACTCACGTGTCCAGAACACAACGGGCCAAGTGAAATGTAACTGAATTATCGGTTATACTCGGCAAATACCAACGGCTCTGCTACGTCGATAAGCCGGTTCTTCGATAACCGAGGCGAGCGAGTTAGGCAAAACGTATCTTCTCTTCGTATTCCAATGAGAACCTTATCGCTTATGAAAAAGCTGCAGGATTCTCCGGTTGCATCTGGAGATGCAGGAAAAAGTAAACTAAGGGACACACATTGAGAATGAACGCGAGGGGGGGGGGAAAAAAGAACGACAGTTCGTGAATATCGATAGCGAAACGAAAGAAAGTAAATTTTGTTAATGCAATATTTCGATAAATATCGGTAACTGGTAGATCATTGAAAATTTGTAAATTTGTAAAATTTGTAATGATTCTTAGATCTCGTTCAGATCAATCAAGTTACTACTAATTCGAGTAACTTGATTTCTCCAGAGTATACTTAATGGAAAATAAAACGTCTTGCGTGTACATGTAAATTATAATTAGAAATATAATGTAACAATGTTCTCTTTTTCAAGTCAAGCATGGTTGAAACAACCTGAACTTCATTTCAAACTTTGGAAGCATATTAAGAACAAAAATGACGATGTTACTATCTATCTGGATAAGTCTTTTTGGAAAGAAACATGAATTATACAAGATACAAGCAGTATCGATAATTGGTTGGTTTGATGGTAGGAATTAACGAGTATTTTATCTGGGAAGTTTGTTTGGCTCGACGATTAAAAGATAAAAAGAGTGTGTCACTTATGGTTCCAACTAGGCATGTCGTTCTTAAGCTTCTACGTTTCCCGCTTTCAACGTGCGCACAGAAATAGACCACATCTCCCCTCGCGAGTTCCCGAGTTTTACGGCCCTGAATCAAGCTCGCGTGGCTATTATACAACACGAGCAATCTTCTAACCTTGGTCCAGACTGACCAGTTTCTTTCGTTTTCGATGCCCGCGGGGAATCGTTGATACAGATCATGATTTCCGCGAACACCATGTTTCCATGGGGAAATGAAAGAAACGTACTTTCCAGATAGCTTGGCGTACTTAATTCTATGCGCTATGTGCCAATAGTCTTTAAAAAGATCACATAACGTCTTCAAACACGCTACATTAATTTTTGAAATGAAATAAAACAAAGTAAATGAAGTAAGAGTTAAAATTCCATTTTTTCTTCTCCCTTTTTTCTTTTTTTTTTTTTTTTTTTTTTTTTTTTAAAGTAAAATGTGAAGGAAATATATGGATTATGTTTAAACACACTTGGTCAGTGTGTGTTAGACATTCTCAGGAAATACCGGTGTAAGCAGATTGCCATTTATGGGGTTTCCAGCGATCAACGGCCCGTGGCTTAATTGATATCGATCTCATTGACGTCGATTCGCAACAGCGACAGTGAATTCAGAAATCAGCAGTCAGAAGCGAATGCGACCCACTTATCTGTCTCCGCTGGGCTTCAATTTCCTCGCTGACTTCAATGACTGTCGCAATTCTATCGCAAATATTTCAACCTCTCGCGGAGTACTAACGCGTATGTTGAATTTTCTCTTTAATACAGATGCGTTCTCCGAGAAATTTGTCAACTGAATGGTAACTGTGAGAAGAAAAGAAGAATAATTTTTACTACGTCACGTTATATATTCTGATTCTTCTTGGAAAAATAAGAAGGAATCATAATTCAGCAAGCTTTAATAAATCTCTAATAAATAAATAGAGGTTAATCGGAAATGCTCAAGGTTTTGGCAGACGAATTCTGCTTTTCTAGATAAGCACACGTTATCTGCCTATACACGCCATATAACATATAGCTCCTAACGCTGGCTTGATATTTTAATCGTTCAAGAAATGCCATTTACTATTTTAGTGTACGTAACAGTGTTCCATACATTAATTTTCTAACAATATCATTTATATATAAAAAAAAAAAAAAACTTGAAGCCAGAAAGAAAATGTTTTAACATCTTCCTAATCGAGTGAAAAGAAATAAACTATTCGTGTCTCGCTTGCTATTAACAAAACGCAAGAATGAGTATTACGGACAAAAAAGAATAAAGGAAGATTCAAAACCCCAGAGAAAATTCTTTCGTAACGTTACAGAACACGTGGCCCGAGCACACGTGCTTTTCAAAGTTTATGATTCCATGAAGAGATAGATCTTGGTAGATCGTGCTATCTTTTTGAAACGAATTTTACTAACTATCGGTCCTAAAGCGGTTAAATACATAAATATTTGCTATATATGTATACGATAGTGAAGTTTTGTCACAAACGAACCTCGAAAAAGTGCTAACGAGGTATCGAACGTATGCAGGGAAGCAACACACGTTTATTTATTTTTCTTCGAACTGATTTCTTTCTCGGAACGAACCTCGTAGAATTTCACGCACGAACGAACCCTGCATTTGTTCCAAGCCGCGTTCTTTTTGTCTCACCGGAATCGAGATACCGCGAGAGAAGAGATCGAAAACGAAACAAACAAAAAATACGTTTCGTTGTTCCCAATATATCAACGATGGAATTAATCCTTAGATTGTATTATACTACCGGGTTGTAACATAAATTCGTCCTGTTTTTTGTATTTTTTACAGTAACAAATATAAAAACAAGAGGAATTAATATTATAATCCTATATATACACGTTATACGCTTTACATTATATTCAGCTGACATTTAATTGCTTAAACTACCGTGATCTAATTTATTTCCTTCCTAAAGCGCGCGATTTTTTTCAAGCGACGAAGAATAAATTCGTGACACTGAACAAAAGCTCCACTCGGAAAGCGGGTTATATTAGTAACACTCTCGCGTGTAAACCGTGCAAGTATACGAGCGAAGCGATGATAAGAGGATGCGCGCGCTTACATCGGAGGATATCGGCGGAATGAAATAAACGGCATGCAGGGAGACTCTCGCGTGATTTTACGCTCCTGGCGAGACAATATGCGGCGCGATAGCCTTGAGACACGTCTGCTTCCTTTTATTTTTACATCTGACCCGAGACAACTACACACTCTCGTAGCAAACTCCGCTGCTCTCTTTTCCCTCGCGACCGCGCTCTTCGAAGACCGCCACTAGAACAACTAAGGCGACCGATGCACACTTTATGAAAAACAAGCGAATCTTTCACTGGCTCGCGCGTTACTGACAACGTCAAGCTACTCGACACCTCTCATTTTCTCGATTAACGAACGGACGTAACACCACGCGGCCACCGTACGCGCAAAGACAACGAATAAGTTTTCTAACCTCTTTTCCTATGCAGACTGGTCTTTGACCGGTCACATGGCGCGAACCGGAGAGCGGCCGCGACCGATCGATCTGCGTCCAAAATACCCTCTTACTCTGCTCTGCTCTGCTCTCCCTCTCTTCCCTTTCTCTGTCGCTCGGCTGTTGGTTGAATTCTCGCTAACGTTTCCTCTTCGTCGAAAGCTCGTAATTTCTCGTTTCACACGAAAAGCACGCACGATTCTTCAGCGAACGGGTCACGCTGTATCTCGTACGAGAATAAGCCAGAATCGCGAGTATAAAATATACGAGTGCATCTCTTTTTCTCCCTTTCTGGTTGCTAGAGAGAGATACTCGAGCGCAGCGCAGAGAGAGCCAATCGTCGAGGACCCACGTAGTCGGATGCTGATGTAACGGAACTGGGGATTGGTCGCCGCGTATTCTCGCCGCAACGCTCGTGAATCATCGAGAGATATCGATACGAGCGACGAACACGCGTCGGGAAATGTGTCTCGCGCACTACTGAGCCGTTCCACGATCGGATTCGGACTTTTCGGCCCGGTCACTCTTCGTCGCTGTGAGAGGGGAAGCCAACGAAAGTGCACGTCTTTCTTTAACCCCTGTGCTTTATCTCTGTCGGGCATACGCGTGGCGCCATCTTTGAATTTCCCTCTCTTTCTCGGTCCTCGGGTTCTCCCCCTCCCTTTCAAGCTGTGCCAGCCTCCCTCGACCTCGCGCCCCGATCTCGTTCATCTCTTTCGCGCGCGCTTCGTGCGCCCGAAGATGCTTTCAAAGGCATCCTGTGTGTAGTTACTCAAACACCAGGCTTTCGAATTTCGATTTTTCGCTTTTCTTCGGAATCTTCTGAATTTTCGTCAGAAGGGGAGAGATTATACTCGAAGAATTCCATAGAGAAGCAGATTCTGCGGCGAACGACACGTGCTTCGCATAGTGAAGAAAATCCTGACGTGATTTCTCCTTCGTACGAGAATCTATAAGATTTGCGTCTATGAAATAAATTTCACGCATAAAGTAGGCGTAGGTAAAGTTAGGGGGTGGGGGGGAAGTTTTCGAATGGCAGTTTCTGATTTTCTTGCGGAATTTTCCAAATTTTTTGAAGGGCAGGGATGTTACTTACGCCGGAAGAATTTTAGAGAAATGCGAAGCGGCGAATAACGCGTGCTTTGTATCGTGAAAGAGGGATGCCACCTCGATGCGAGAATGTAAACAAATTTCTGAAAGATTTGCATTTACGACGAAGAAGCTACACGCGTAAATATCGATAAAGTTATGAGAATGAGTTTTTGAGAGGATGTGGGAAGAGGAATTGCTCCAGCACGCTTCCGAAGGAGTGCGTTTTCCGGCCGATTTCACTGGCAGTCGATGACGTTCCACGCAGTTACTGTAACTACCCCATTCACGGCTTTAATTACGTATTTAGACCGAAGCTCTGTCTCTTCCCGATGATGTCCTTTCGTGCTAATTAAAAAGCGCCTCGAGTGTCTCTTAATTCTGGTGGAAGCTCGCCAGGAGTTCGCTTTTCATCTTGGAGACCGCGAGCCTGGCAATAAAGGGCTACTACGACTGCTTAAGCGCACAATTGATGGCAAAAATCGCAGCCAAATATCCGACCAATACGTACGCAGATGCAGCCAGTGGGCGTAAGAGGCGGAGAAAGATACAGAGAACATTTTACCTTCCTTTTTTTTTTCTCTATCCTCTTTCTTTCCTTTTTTTCAAGTGACCCAGTAAAACGGATTCGAGGATCTTGGACAAATTAGAGGACAAATTAGAAATCGTTTCGCTGAACAAGAAGAGAAAAGAAGGAGTCGAAATGGCTAAGTACGGTGAAAAGCTAACCGAGAGGGTGGTAAGCAGATACTAACATTGGCCCGTGGAACGAAGTGACTCGATATCGGGGAGTGTCTCGGCGTTAGCCCCGAATTAATTCCTTGGGGTGGCTGGGAGATTCTCCATTACCAGCGTGGAACGAGCAACGGTAAAGTGTTCCGCCTTAAAAAGAATACCTGCACCTCCACCTCGACTCGTCCCGGGGAATTGCTCCCCGCATCCCCTTGGTTCCCGAAACTCCTCTACTTCGTTTCTGCTTGCTGTTCTCTCCCTCGTGGCATCCGCCGCAAAACGAATTGTCTGAAAAATTCGAAAGAATGCCCCGTGTCTGGACGGGCATTTAAACGTGGTATGGTCCGTTTTCACAAAATTCGAGCGGCTCTCGACGACAATTTGCGAGCTGTCGAAGGCTGAAGTACCAACGACTACCACAAAAATGCTGCTCCATTTAACTCTGTCTTTTCTATCGTACAATAAATTGTCCCGTGATTTACCAGGAGCAGGCTGAAATTACTTTTGTCCGTGGTTGTTCTTCTAGGCATTGCGTTCGGCTTGCGCGATTAAGCGCGGAAGCCCCGATGGAACTGGACCAAGCGAAAAGGAAATAAGATTCAATTAAACGAGACAGTTAATTGGACGATCTTCTTCCCCCAGGTTTACGAGGGAAACCTTGTGGTTGGCAGGTTCGACATTTGCAACGGCTAATACACCGGCAATTACAGCTGTCGTAATTACTATGTACTCTGGCATCGGTTATCTGCTATTTGGAAAATCCAAAGGCTCGTCCAAGGCTTCGTCGAACAATCGACCCGATTAAGGATCCTTTAAAGGAATAGAGCAAGTCCATGGAAGTTCCTGGAAAAAAAGTTGGTTACCCTTGAAATATTTGCCGATACTGACCATCAATGCGCAGGTTATTTCCTGACGTTCCTTTCGTGACATATGGTCCAAACGATAGAACGAAGGAGTCGCTTTAAGAAGGAAACAAAACTGTCCGTGGGCACACGTGTTGGACAAAGGCCGATTTCCAAGTAGATCTCGTGACGACTAGCGTGAGCGTTTCAGCGTACAGTGTACCCATAGTTGGCCTGACGTTCCATAAGTGGTGCGGACTAATTATATTCCATGGCCGGCGACCTTCGCTCTCGGGCCAGCTGTTTTCTGGATCTGTAAACGTACCAGAGACGACACTGGTTAATACCGTGTGAATCGGACGCCGAGATTTAGAGAAATAAGGTTCGTCCATTCAATTTTCGAACTGCGGTTCACTCTGATCTACCATCGACGCGAACATTATGGAAGATAATTTTTCATATTAAATTTTCATCTTATTTTTCTGAAATGTCTCGTACTCGTACTAGGATTTATAAAATAATTTATTGCTTGGAGAAAACACGCGAATGTTTATCAAACAGGTCGAAAATCCTAGGACGGTACTTATATCTTTTTCAAAATTTGGAAAAAGTTCAAGTCATTGAACTTGATACGAAGAGAGTGTAAGATGTTGGTGCGCCATGAATCGTATTAAAAAACAACCGCGTGTATTTATAGCAAGTCGTATATTTGCGATATTATATTTTGTATCGTCCACATATACAGACGGATTAATATAAGCGCTGGATTAAAACGATCCAGCACTTGCTGGAGCAAAGGTTAAAAAAGTCTGTGAATTTTTCGACGAAACCACTGTCCTGTCGTTTGTTAAATTGAAACGGAGAATAGGAAAAAAAGCAACAAGGAGAAACAAGAATAAAAATACGAGATTCGAGAAACGGCGAGTTATTCAACGGTAAATAGCCTTTCGTAAGCGTCGAAAAAGAATACATGGCGAGTTGTACGTATAGCAGCCGGTTAAATGCACCGTGTACGAGAGCACGAATTGAAAGGACAGATCGACGCGAGTGGGTGGCGCTTTGAGCTTTTCCCAGATACAGATAATGCTCGGCAGCGATTCGAAACCGCGCGATGACTGATGCGATTGAAAATTTGCAAGAGCACGCGGCACGCGTTGAATACTCGTATCGCCGGGGTCGAAAAGAATGGTGGCGATGGCAGAGGATAGGGGCCGGGAGGAGACGTCCGTGAAACATTGTGGACGAGATAAGACCGGAATTTTCAGGCCGAATAATATAAAAGCTCAAGCTACTCGGTGCTCTTTTGTAATAATCACGAATGGGAAAAGGATGGTTTTTAATCTTCCGCGTACAGGTTTCGAAAGATGGGAAAGAAAAGCGAAAAAGAAGAGATCTACGACCGTCGAGATTGGTGTGAAAAGGACCATGCGAATCGCAGGCCGAAAACGGGAAGAATGAGATGAAAAAAGAAAAGAAGAGAAGAACCGAGAACAAACGATCGTTAACCGTATTTACATAATGTTTCAACGGATCGTGAATATCACACGGGTGTATGGCGGGTGTTGCATGCTGCTCATTTTAATTAACCTATTCTGCTTTTCAGCCAGCTGCTGGAAATGTAATTATTTAACTTTCGGCGCATCTTCCATTCGCTTTCCCCCGCTGAATAATTAAGCAACTTTTTTTCTCGCCGCGCGTCTAGCGTTCGCATCGTTCCCCATCTCACTCTGCTTCTATTTGCACCCTGGATTTCCACTCTTTTTCCCTCGTTTCGTCCAACCAAATTCGCCAAATGCCTAACCGCATACGCGTCGAATGGACTTCTCGAAGAAGCTCGTGTATTTCGCTAAAGAGAAATACAGATTAAGGCGTGCTTAAGAATCTTAAGCGTCGGAAGTTCCTAACTTTCGAAGAATTCCTTTCCGAGCAGACGCGGCGCGATAAGAAATTGCAAGGAGCCTGGATAAATCAGAAAAGCGGTTAAAGCATTTGGGAAAAGGAAGAAAGGGATCGAGGGTTCATCTTTAGGGCGTGGTAAGTTTCCAATTCGGAATAGGAGGGTCAAGGTTTAACCTTGAGCTCCATATGTACACACCATGACTACCGTTTCACCCTGTCACGTTTTCCTTTCTCCCTTTCTCCCTCTAACCTCCCCTTTTTCTCTTCGTTTCCTGTCTCTCCTTTCCCCATTCTTACTCGTTTTTGTATGTCGTTTATTTTTTTTCTTTTTTTTATTTTCGTTCACTCATTCGTTTCGGACATCTCCTCCTTCCACGAGGAGGAACGACCGTTGCCTATCGGAGCAGATAGGTGGTGGTCCGTATCCCCTGTTCACCGAGAGCAACCTCTATCCATCGTTTTCTATTTACGGCGTCCGGTATGGTCAATCTCCGGGGACGTGGCATGACAAGGCTACTTGGTCCATCGATACTAGTACACCCACTAATCTTTTTATTCCGCCCTCGTGCTAGTTTCGAGGGTGGATGTGAAAACAGGATGACTGTAAAATGGCCAAACAACCTGCTAGGAAATTAATTTCACGTGTACGTCGAAAAACGACTTCTCGTTTATCTTTAGCGAAATTACTTGGACCCGCTGGCCTCTGTGTACAGACAATTGGGAAAAAAGAGCAACTTCAGACAGGCTGAAACAACGATTTTCTTCTTTTAACTCTTTAACGCCCATGTTCGTTAGATACACGGCTATGTTAAAACGTCGAATTTATTCAAGTTCGTGACGTCCGCAAAAGGAGCTACATACGGAGACATTGTCGAAACGAAATTATAATATTTTATAGAAAAATTAAGACGTGTGCTTCGCCTTATAGTTGTATCGGGTGGGTGAAATATACGTGTGATACATCGTTCACAAAGCTCAAGTTGATATCTCTCGTGTACCTGTTCAACTTTTTAATGATCATTATATTCAGTAATCCCCTCTTTTTTTTATCGGCTCTTATTCCCGATAATTCAGAGTTTTATTTTTGTACGTTGTATCGTTACCTCTTTTACTCTTTTTGTTATAATCGTTATCGCGTTATTATTGATTTATCGAATTGTACATCTTCCTACGACTCTCTATTTTTAAATATCAAAGATAAAAGCATTTTGAACGGCGTAAAAAATGCACAACCTGTGCTTTTACATTCGCAGAATATAATCCCTCGAATATACCGAAAACAAAATCCCTGTACCTTTAACGCGATCAATCGTTAAAAGAGTCAGAATGTTAAAGGATTAATTTGCTACGAAGTTACGCGTCCCGACTGTAAAGTACGACGAATTCAATCTTTCGAGTGTGCTCGGTAAATTCGACAAGAGTCTCGAGGGGTGCGCGAATTTTGCGAGTAATAGCGCGTAGATTCGTTCTCGCGATAACGCCACGCACTGATTACTGCAAGAACCGTAGAGAATAACGCCGATTTCCCAGGTCGATACGTCACTCCTTAATGAGGCGGCGGTCGGTGTCGCCGAGGTCTGGAAATTCGGCTAAAAAGTGCAAACCGCGCCCTCGGGACACGGTTGGAAGAAAAGGGGACGAAGAAACAGGAGAGGAGCTTTCGGTCGGAAAGATATCACCGTTCTATTAAATGCGCCTATAGTTAGTTAGTCGTGTTACGTGAATCTTGGTGGCAAGGTTGTTAATAGCCGTAGCCATCTCGAGGATACTTATGAGAGTGTTACGCGTTGGAATAATTATACGGAGGCATTGACATCTCACCGACGCAAGCTATTATTACAGGTGTTTTATTTTCGAACGAGCTTGAAATTCTCCTAATTTCGTTGTTCCTCGCGTAGCCTGATTATCGTGGTTCGTGTAACGACGACTCGAGGGGCTCTTTGCCGAGAAAGTCAGATATTCCGATATTCTTAGTTCCTGTTCAATCTTTTTTAACAAAAATATTTATCGTATCGTGCAATTGCCATTTTCCAGGGATCCGAGTAAACAACGAAGATCAACCGAAGGCCAAAATCATGAAAAATTCGTAGTAGACTGACACGCGATTAAAAGAATAATCGATTAATAATTATAATTTGTTGAGGTTATTAGATGTATAAACAGAGAAACGCGCGGATAAATTGTAAGGTAGAAAATATACTTTAATACAGAAGTGTAAGTACAAGTAGGAATATAATTTGAGCTGATGCAGTCAGCAGTGTTACCCAATAACTGAAAACCCCGAAGCCATCGTCGCCTGCCTACTGTCTATGGTCTGCATTCGTCCCAGTCTTTTGTCTATACGCTGTCGATGGTTTCAGTGCCTGAGAAAACTAAAGAGACCAGATGTAGAGTTTTCTTAGAAGTGGTGACCACTTCAACATAATTACCAAAAACCTGATAAATAGTAGTAATTCTGGGTAGTATGTAATTAATGAAACTAACTAAATACCGAACTAGAATCGTAAATACGAAGAATTAATAACTAATAAAATAAGAAAAAGAGAGAAACGATGAGAGAAGATCTAAAGGGATATAAGAGATCGTTGGAGCGTTTAAGTAAGCGAGATCAGTGGGTGTACTACTGACGTGTAATATCATACGATTGAAGCAGCTGAAATGAAACAGTACCAACGTACGATGATGTTCAACTTGTAACAGTTGATACGCTTTTGAAAGGATGAGAAAAGTTCAAATTTCTGTATAACGCCAGAACAGATTATTAGGCCATGTAACGCTATATTCGTAATAATAAACTTCTGCACTTTCCAACATGAAACCTGTATCTTCTTCTCCTTTCCAATAGATGGAATTTAAATATGCTATCTGGTTGCTGTTGCAAACCCTTCAACAGCTATGAGCTTTCAGTTCATGCGTGGAAACTCGGCAAGGCTTATTTCTGCCACGATATCTCCAATTTCCAATTGTACAGAAACCTAATCGACAAGCGTAAATCTTGCATCGGATGTAACGGGTCTTGATAACCGCTAATTGAAACGTTCGATCTATCTTGCTTGGCGATAATTACCGCACGCGAGATTGCGTTGACTATTCGCAGGCTAGTACTACCAAACAGGGAATGTTCCCTTTTACCATTTCGAGTATCAGAGTTGTAGCTTGAATATCAGGTTCTTCATGCCTTAGTCTAACTAATAAGTAACGAGGATTTACGCGTCACAAGCTACGAACATCAACAAATTTCCCGGCAAGATATCAGCAGGTCTGTTAGTCGGACAAACTCAGATCTTCCAATACGTTTCGTGCAAAATTACAGAATTATAAAATAAAAGTCTATCACCTGTAACTTGTAATTGATCGACTCGTTGCTATTTATTAGTTGGTAAATAATTATTTACAAGAAGGCACTGCTGTCTTTTTTTAAGTACACCAAAAAGAGAAGAACAGAAGAATGAAGATTCGAAAAATAAAGGATAAATGAAAAAACACTTCTTAGTTAGGGTATGTGGCCCTTTGAGACGTACCATCGACCAGCCACCACCAGCCGCGCACTACCTTCGACGCCAGTAAATTGAAATTATTGGCGCGACTCGCCGCACATTACTGGCTCGTTAGCAAGATATCGCATTTGCGAGTCGGTCCACCCACTTTCCGCCTGGTTCCCACGACTTTTTTCCTGCCTCGATTGCCAGAGGCTTGGTACTTTTGTACGGCTCTGGTTTCCAAGCGTTCCGCCATCGCACAAGAGAATGACGAGACAGAGAAAGAGAGAACCAGCGGATCGGCAAATTATGATTCATTAAGGACTAGAATCGGGACACGTTCGATGGCGTGTAATTTTCGATAGGAACGTATTTTGTTAGAAGAGCAGCAAGAGAGAAAGAACGAAAGAGGGGAAGAGATAGATAGATAGAGAGAGAGAGAGAGAGAGAGAGAGAGAGAGAGGAGACACTCGTCGGTTAAAATTATTGGTGGACTTTGAAATTCCTATTGAAAGATCGGCCTTTTTATCGAGCTACTTTGCGTCCTCCTCGTGGAGAATAGACGATGATAAAGGGATCCTTTCAATCGTGATTCATTTAACTGATTAGTTGGTGTTGCGATCGAGATCGAAGATCAACGCTGGTTGTGAAATAGAAACTATTACGTTATAATACATTTTTCAAACGGGATTGAATAAAACTCGTTGTTCCGTTATCACGCAGTTCGCCACTATCTCGATCGAACTTATCAAGCCACGAGAACGTGGCGTTGTATGTATTTTTATCATCATGGTTGAATGTTAGATAACAGAGGAACGATACCCCTCGAATATGTGCACTGCCGTCCATAAGCATATTTCCATATTTCCAAATTACCGTATGGAAATGTATAAAATATATTTGAAATAAACCTCTGTAAACTTGCTGCGTTCCGTGGTCGTTTCCGACGCGCGATCATGTTTTCTCTATTGTTAAACGATTTTTCCAATTCCAGAAAAAGTACGATACGATCGTCATCGATACGAACGTCTTGTGATTCGATTTTATGCGAAAGTTTGTCTCGAGACGTTAGATTTGTCAAAGTAAGAGTGACGTCGATATATAAAAATTCAAGGTTCGCAATAGAGTTAAATTTAGCAGAATTTTTACACGTTCTCCTATCGTAATGTTGGAAATGCGATAAAGTAATAAATATTTATGAAGGATAGCGTACGTAAGCAAGCTTTTTAATGCTTTCGAGTGAAATTCTGTATTTTCTCTTACCTCGAGCGATGTTTTATTATTGTGAGATATTAATTGTACATTTATTCGATGATTCTGATTCGAACAAGAGAGCAGACAATTGGTACCAAATTTCAGCGATTCGTTTGTCCGTTCGGCGAACGAATGTTGATTAATATTCGATCGATACTTCTTTCCAATTAAACGTAATGTCCATTATAACGCGTTGGCAGTTTTCTTCGTGTCGTCGATTATTTTCGACAGGCTGGTAGGACGACAGTTTCGCGTATTTATCGGCGATGATCGCGTTACACGATTCCGACGATTCGTTAATTATTCCGTTATTCACGCCCGGATTTTCTGTCCTTTTAGCATAATCAACGCAGCGAGTAATCGGATTTTTATTAACTAGTCGTTTCGTAAATTCCATAATACACGCAAAATGAAGCACGTAATTCCCTAACGTCCGTGATTCAATTTAAAGAACCTATTTCTCTTTTTAGAGGATGCTTGGTATATGACAGAGAGTCCCACGAGTGTGCAACAAAATGCAGACTGGTTCCACTTACGTAGTCTCAAAGACCGTCACAACCTTTTACACGAGTCACCTTTAGTCTCTGCTCGAGAAGCATCGAATTTAATCTCACCGGTCATCTTTTAATCCTCCGTTGCGTCTCCAAGCCCAAATTACTTTTTCGCGCCTTCGAGAAACTAGCGCGAACGTCTGAAAATTTCACTTAAAAAACGTGTCGCTTGTTTTATTCCGATCGGTTCAAACCGAATCGAAAGTTAATTCGAACGCGCGAGATATTTATATCTTTAGAGCTCACGATGTAAGTATCTGGTCGCTGCATAAATTACGTTCGAAAGTTTTAATTTAAACGTGAAAAAGTTGGAATTATTTCATTTAATTGGATTTCTGTACGGGCGTATCCGCGTGATCGATACTTGGATATAATTAATTTCCAGGCAAATATTTTTGGCAGCCACTGTAGGCTTGCAAAAGGTTAAATTCGCATTCAAAAATTCATACTCAAGTTTCCAGATTAATATTTACACTTGGGAAAGTTGAAATTATATTTCCAGCTTCCGTGGCAACGTGTTCGAACGATCGATCTTCGTATTTTTGTCGTTCCCAATTTGCCCCGTGAATGTTGAGCGTGTATCGCCAGGAAGGAGAGGTGACCTGCGAGCTGTGGAACAGCGAATAAATCGATTTCTTCCGGAGCTGGTAGCCGGTGTGTTCGTCTCCAGCAGCGGAGCGTGTGTCATCCATCCTCGTTCTGCTTTTTCTCTCGCCCAGACGAAATAAGGCTCGAGGCGGCTCTTCTTCGGTCGAAACAACGTGTACGAGGTAAAACACACGCCCTGCTGTCGCGACAGCGAGCTTCGTAATTAGCATAATTCTCGAGGAAATACGAAAATTGCTTGGGACGGGTCGTCTAGGCGTCCTCGTGAATCGCGCGCTGAACTAGCGAAAAGCGACGAATCGCTGGCGCGAGGTTGGTATGCGTGGCGCAAGCCAGGCCAGCAGGCCCTTCAAAGTTCATCTGCCGACTCGAAAACTCCTCTCCTCGTACAGCCGGATGAAATTTCTCCTTGCTTTCCCCCTTTTCGAGAATCCTTTCGACGGTTCCGTTACAGGGGAGCAGCGCGCTTTTCTTTTTTCACCGTGTACCGCGCGTTGAGTATCGTCGCTTTTCATAATTAAGTGTATAACTCTCTGCTCGCCCCTATAATCAAAGGGAGATCCTTCGTTTTCGTCTTTCGATCCTTTCTCTCGCGGTATCCTGTCTGCTTCGACTTTTCAAAATGCCATTCGAAGAGAGAAGAGATCGCTAATCGATCATTGAAAGTCTCATTAAGCGGATGACTCGATCAAATAATGAAATATCTAACCCTAGTTTTGTTGTCGATGAATTTTCCCATCAACAAAATAACAAATAAATAAATAAATAAAGAAACGAACAAACGAGAACGAGGTCTTAAGAATATCTTCCATGACCTCTCCTATTTTTCTTCGAGGTTATCGAAAGAAAAGACGGAACAGAATCTCTGGAAAACGGAAGAATTACAGAGAAAAACTTTCGCCGCTGGTTGATCGTTAGAAAAATCGTTGCGCGAATAAATAAACGAAAGAAAAGTATCGAAGTCTCGATGAAATAATCGACGAGAGGAAGGAGTTTGAAGAACTCGATAATTTCCCGAAGAAAAAAGGAGTAAAATTTCAAAGGAAATTTCCTCAATTTCAAACGTCCACATTTATCGTTCCCACAGAAGATTCTCGTGACAACGGTTGCTTCACGAATCTCCATTTCCACCGGGAAGGAACAAGGAAATCCAAGAACGAATCCCTTTGCCCTCGTGGCTAAATCCGGACGAACGTTCCCCTTCTATTCAAAAGAACCAGCGAGCTGTTCTTACGTTAAACAGCCGACAAACCTGGTGGTACGATAAAGAAAAGATTCGACGGGAAGCGGCTTCGATGACGGGGTCAGAGGTGACAAAGGTCCCGAGGGGCAAGAGATGCTAATGTGTCGACCATTGCATTGGAATTATCGTTATTATGCCGAACGCTTGGCATAGGAAACGTCGCTATCGTTGAAAACGATTCGACTTTTGTCAGCAATAAAACAGTGTAACAGAAATTCCAATGATTTAATCGCGAAATAAAACAGTTCCAATATAGCATTATAAAATTAATCAAAATTGAATTTCCAATTTCACTTTCAGAGGGAAATTCAAACGAGCATCCCTTTCAGTTTTATCGCAATCAAACGGGAAATTTAATTAGCTGCATAGAAGATACGATAAATATTGAAAATCGGAAAGCTGACCAGTCTATCTAGCAAATTATATTTCCAAGTATTTGTTCGAAAACGGTTCGTTAATGGAAAATATCAAAAGTGATACGCCAGAACGAAAATAACTATGGCAGGATGATGCAACGAGTTCAATGAGCAACGATGTTAACCTGAGGAGAGAAGTTTCGCCCGTTCGAATTAACGAAAACTTGCGCGACCCCCTTTATTCGAAAGCTTGCCTCGTACAATCTTTTTGTTTAAACTTTCTTCGCGTTGGTTCTTGCACCTGACCTGGCCCACGAGAGCCACGGCTCTGGTCGTTAATTTCGGACAGAAGCATCGCGAATATCCATTATGAACTTTCACTAACGACTTCTCGTATTTTTTCTTTTCTCCAAACAACTTCTGAAATATCACGTAGCCCTCTCGTAATCTGCCTCGTATCGCTATGAAACGATTGTTGCCGCTATCGTTATCATTATGGTAGTATTATCTGGTCTTCATGCTATAAATCTTACAGAAACGATATTGAAAGCATTCTATACAAAGGTCTGCGGGTCTTACAGCCAGACATAGCTATTTCGCTATTTCGTTCACACGACCAACAGAAGAATAATGTTTGATATTACGTTTATGAATAAAGCAGTGTTTTCTCATTCTTCTGAAACTTTCCAAAATATTTTTTATCGCATATTTGGTCGATCTCTATTATCATTGAAACAAGCTTTGCGACCTACATTGTTGTAATTTGTTCCTCGGTCGCGTCTCTTTTTCCCACGTGTTATCTTCCACGCACCAAAGCATGTACACTTCTTCTATGTAACTGAACAAATAAATAAACGAACGATCGTTTAGTAGGAAATCGTTACCGGGCAACCTGTTTCCGCGTGGCTTTTTTTCGAAACGTCAGCAGCTCGCTTTCGATTTGTATATTCATTTTCGTTCGCGGTGAACGTAAGTGAAATGCTAATTCCAGATTTAAAATTATAATTTCCTCCGGATGGTAATACGCAGTTTTACGGAGACGCTAAGCTTTCGCGTTTTATTTCTCCCTTTGAGCCACGTCGTCGTCCCCTTTTCGCTTCCTGAGCAGGCTGTCGGAACGCTTCTGTTTCCCGCTTTTGAAGCGTCGAATTAAAATTCTCGGCGACGATCCCGCCCGAAATTGGGATCGAGAGCTTCGGGGACGCGAGATCGAGATTATCTCGGAAACTCGCCGCTTAGCTTCCTGACGCAAATTGTCGCATGATCTCCATGCGAACGCGACAAGCACCACTTCCCGGGCGAAACTTTGTTTATTTGCCCGCCTCTCCACCGATGCCACGATATTATTATGCAAGCTGTTTACCGTTGGCGACGACGTCGACGTTCCAACGTAATACGGCACACGTAACGCTTTTTCTCAGGCAAATTCCAAATCGTGATTGGCGTACCGCTTCGAAACCGTTTGGCAGATATATGTTTTAAAACGTTGCATGTCTCTGTTATGCAACGTAACAACGAGACTAAAAGACTCTCCGATAGGGTGAGAGTTAAACAAAAAAAAAAAAAGAAAGAAAATAAAAAGAGAAAGAAATATAAATGCACAAAAGAGAGCTGCGAAACCGCGCACAAAAAAAAAAAAAAATATTGTACAAGCGGAAAATTGGGAGAGCGTTTTCACAGTCGCGTGAAATATTAAAGTTTCGATCATTCGTTCGGGTAACGTTCGCTCAAGCCAGCGTTGGAAAAGCTCCGACCCCATCGGTGCATTTTCTTTCCCTTTCTCTCCTTATTTTTTTTCCCTATCGATATTAAAAAAGCTGTCCATGGTCTGTCAAGAATTTACCATTTTTTCCGTCAGCGAACTTGGCTCGCACGCCGGACGATTATTATGTTTTCCAAGTAAACAGTGATATTAGCTTGTCGGCGCATGCAAATATTGCTTTCCGTGGGAAGAAATGAGATTTTACGCGGAACTTTTTTAAAAGCCCCGAAATTACGAGGGAAAATTGAAACGGCGCACGCGGTGCAATTTATGCGTCACCTTCGGCCAACTTCGCATCGCCGATGGAAAAAGGAGAGATGATCGAACTCGCAGAGTGCTGCGGAAAAGCTCGCCAGGACTCTGCGCAAGATCACGGTTCTTAATAAGTCCTCAGTGGAAACACAATGGCGCTAATTGTTCGAATAACAAGGTCGAGTTCTTCGCGGTTATTCATTGCATCTGCTCTGTCCGCTTTAAAATCCATCGACGAGCGCGACTTTTAAATTCAAATTACCTTCGTAACTTTACGCTTTGTTCGTTATTCCGAGTGAAATTTCCGTCACGTTAGATCCGCGTATCGTTCCTTCACGTCCGGTGCTCGATTTACTTTACTGATAAATATTTATGCGTGATTCGAGCGAGGCACCAAAACGCGCCAAAGACTTTCCGTAGAATCGAAGTTTCTTGAGTCTGCTTTCAACGCCGATTGTGGTCGTTACGTGGTCGCCTAAGTTGCTCGTTCTGTCCAAACGATTTCGCTGCTACATATGCAAATTCCACGTGATCATACGTTTGTTCTTCTGGAATCCATCTTTGACTTTTCCAGAGCCGGCCGTGTCTATGTTTCCGTTTTCGATAGACGCTTTTACCGTTGCGTTTCTATATATTGGGTTGTCCGAAATGTTTCTTTCGTTTTATAAGGAAATAGCAGACGCACAATGTTTTTTGTTTTATATTAATTTATTATTTTTTATTATTATAATAATAGAAATAGAACGAAATGGATCATACCTAATTCAATAAAATAATATAAAACAGAAATTATTGTTCATCTATCATCACCTTGCGATGAAAGGGAAGAAACTTTTCGGACAACCTAATATTTCCACTTTTAAACATATCGTCCCTTTAGTTTCATAATCGATGAAGTTCTTACGATTTGGAATGATAGAATCAATTTTTTATAATGATAAACGTGGAATATTGTTTCACGCATATTAGCAATTTCTATCACTATGATTTTCAGCTCTCCGTTAACATAACTTTTGCTTCCTCGTTTCCTGTTAGTAGATTCGGACAGGCGAAAAAGGCGATGAACGACGAGTCAGCCCATTAACCGAGTTGTTTCTCACGTAAATGTATAAATAATACATACAGTTAATAAAAGCGATTACTAATATAATGGATAATTCTGCTGGTACGAGACAGTTCAATTTGCGACTCCGGCGAAGCGTATGTTTCTTACAACAAATATCTGCCAACTTCTACAGGATGGTTGGTAACTGGTGGTACAAACGGAAAGGGGGTGATTCTACGCGAAAAAAGAAGTCGAAAATATAGAATAAAAATTTTTCGTTTGAGGCTTTGTTTTCGAGAAAATCGACTTTGAATCTTCGGTCGGTACGCGCGCACTTTATCACGTCTCGTTATAACGGATCTCACTGTAGATCGTTATCTCGATTGACGTTATTTTTTTAAATTTTTAAATTTTTATTCCATATTTTCGACTTCTTTTTTCGCGCAGAATCACCCCCTTTCCGCTTGTACCACCAGTTACCAACCACCCTGTATATCTCTACGTTTCTGAATTTGTTTCCAACGTTACGAATTGCCAATCGTATCATGCCGTATACATTCGCGTAAGATCTTTCGTTGAACACGTACTCGCGTAACATATTCCGCGCAACTGTAATAAACGCGCAAGTATACATTGGCGAGCATCGACAATGCTGTTCCATTTTGAAATTATCAGGAACTAAAATGGAAGCCGAAGTGGCGAGTCGAATTTGATTTTCCATGTGAAATTTAATCTCGGCGCTATGGATTGCCGCGTCCACAGCCGGAGGCAGGCTCGTTGGCGGCGAACGCAAATAAAAGAGTCGGTAAATAGGACATCGGCGTGTTTAATGGGTTAATAGGGTGACTTTTCTCCGGGGGGCATTATCTGTTTCCACTCGATTAAGAATTCAGCGGCGGTTCGCGCATGCAAATCCGCTCGATTTCCCGTTGGCCGTTTTTCCCTCGAAAAACGATCCTCCGCGCTCCACCCTGCAGCAATTAAACCGACACGCATCCGAAGGAATTTTTCGGCAAACGGTTGAAGGATGGTAACGATGGAAAGGGAAGTTTGCGTGCCTAGGCGAACCTTCTGGGAATGACGGTTTACGTAAGGCTGGTTTAATTAAAATTGATGAAGCACGCTGGTAACCAGCCGGGAGAGAACTTTGTTACACCGACAGAGAAATAGGGGGTTGGTTCTTCGGCTCGTCGAGTCGCGGGTAATTCACGTTGACGTTGCAGTTGACAGTCGTCGGTCCGGAGGAACGAGTCCGATGACGATGAGGAACACTGCGACTTGTATTATCCTAGGATACCGCTGTTTCAAGGATATCGCTGGGGTGAAAACGATCAAACGCCCGGATAGAGGATAGTGTTTGCACGTGCGATCTTTCGACAACTGAAACGATTTCGCGATAATGGAGACCGGCATGCCGACACTTTGTCGTTGGCTGATAAAGGTTTTTGCTTTCTTGGCAGATTCGCCGTGTGGCCCCGTGGCGACGGTGTTAAGTAAACGGAAGCTGAAACGACGGTTAATGGATTCAGGAACACTCCTCGCTTCATTCGAGTATGCAAAGCGAGAGCAAGAGTAAACAGAAGCATTCCGGCGATAGCGCGATGATGAAAACGGTGGTCGACCTTAAACGATCAGACACACTTTGGCTAATCAGATTATTCGAACCGTCCACTCCTCTCTTTCCTATCTCCCTCTCTTCTTTTTTACGTAAAGACCGCAGCAACTTGGGCAATTACCTTGCACTTGGGCAACTTTCCAGTTGAAAAAAAGTTTCGTCTTGACCTTCGATATTTTCGAACGTTCGATACGCTGTGACTCGCGGAACTATTTGGACACTTCATGAAAAAAGTTTTACGTTTGTCGCGCGTGCTGTATAACACAGTTTCGAAGTACGTTGGTCAAATTGGTAAACTACTGACGAAAATCTACAAGATACGATAACAACGATAACGATGTAACAGAATTTATGACATTTATCGCGAACATACATTTGGTAAGAGATTGGAATGCCACATGAACAGCCATGTCAGGCGCCTGAAACGTTCAGAAGTCTGATCAATTTCATAAATGGAACAGTCGTGGAAAATTGCAATTGTAAACGTCACTCTCTTAAATATAAACTATCTTGCTGTGATAAAGAAATGCATAGTAATAACGAAGATGTCAAATATATATATATATAGATCGCCTACATATTAATGAAATTAAATTCGTACGAAGTGAAACAGATGCTGAGATAATCATGGCAGGTCTTATTCTAACGCTAATGAAATTTACAAATGTATCGTACGACGGTGTTTAAATATTTTCGTGAACTCGAATACTCCAATTACTCGAAAGACGACCACACAGGGACGAAAGCTGGAGCTACGGATCTTCACTGTTTCCAGAGGATTCTTTTACTGGGTGAACGTAATTTTCCCGCAAGAAGGAAGAAGGGGGATGTTTCGCTAAAGGTGTTCGTTAATCGATAAATTGCCAGCGTTTCCACGAGCCGTAAAGAGTTTAATCTGATCGAAGGGAGTTGGAACGACGGCAGGGGTCGTCGAACGTTACGAACTCGCGTAACTGAGAACGAGTATAGACGCTTTGGATCCGACACAACTGAACGTTTTCTTTCTTATTCTTTCGAGAGGTGATAAATTATCCATCGCTTATGAGCTACATCTTTAAGCTGACGCTGCACTATTTCTAAACATCGACGCTTATTTTCCAGCTCGGGCTCGTAACAATCGCTTTTCCGTCTTCTACGCTGCAATCCGATAGCAATCTGTCACGATATAATAGAGATCCGCAATTGGGGTGAAAATTCTTTCTCACCTTCTCGTTTCTCATCGAGTATACCTGATTCCAAGACTCAAATACTTGCATCATTCTCCGTATACACGCTACTTCTTAGTACGTTACTGATACATTGGTTTCTGCGTCCGTTACGTATTTGTTACGATTAAGCAATTACAGCGAAGAGCGAGCCATTCGAGGGTCAAACAGGTCAACTCCACTTTGTCGAAGTATACATAGAGCAATAACGTTCAATCCTCAACAAAAAAAAAAAAAACAAAACTTATTTTCAGGAATTCATTTATAACAAAGAAACGAGACGGATAACAGGAATTTTTAAGGCAACATTGTAACGTTATCGTTTTTCTCCGCTTTCCGATTTTCAGGTCGATCGACGTGTCTTCCGAGTGGCTCGTGTCCAAGTTACGACTGAAGCGGAGAAAAGCGTTCGACGCTGCAACTGCGTCCGACAAATTTTCTTACGCGTCAGATCATGCCATACGTACGCGGTTCTACCAAAATGCGTTCGTTTACCTGGCGAAATTCGGCAAAGTTTCATCGGTGTGGAGCTGAAAATGGACCGCGAACGCGGAAAATCGATACGTAGGTTGGCCATCGAGCGATCGAGCGGTCCCGTTGCCGGGAGGAGCGTGCACGTGTCGTTAGCCCAGTGGTTCTCGATTGGAGCGCGTCCGGTAGCCTCCGTCGTATGACCCAGACGGCATAGAGACAGCCGTGGCAAGCGAGACAGAGATAGTCGGCCGAGAGGGTGGAACGCTTTCGATCGGACGGTTCGCTTCCGCTTTCGATTCACTGCGGGACCCGATGAATACGGGATGCGTACGCGAGAGAGCACGAGGCAATCTCGATGCTAAGGTCAATGTTTTTGGGACGGTCGGAGTGGCAAGGGCGAAGCCGGCCAGAGAACGAGAGAGAAAATAAAGAGAGCGACTTGGACAGAAAGGGAGAACGCGAGAGAGGACAGAATAGAGAGAGCGGTTGCTATGGCGACCGTGAAGAGAAGGGGTTGGTTAAGGGGAGGCTGCGAGGAGAGACGAGGAGAGACGGCTACAGAGAGAGGTGCGTAAACGTGTGACGAGAGAGACTGGGAAAACTATTACTCTCCTCTCTGACGGTCTTTCTCTGCCTCTCTCTTCTCTTTCTCTCTTCTGCGAGTTCTCGCTCGTTTCGTCCTTCGTCAGTCATCGGGCAGAGGGTTTGAAGCCCGAGTGATGTTAATTGCACTGCTACCGCCAGCAGGCAATATGTATTCGTGTACAGAGCGATGTGCCGTGCTCGTAAACGGCGACGTTCAAGCAAGCTCGTTCCTCTTTTGTTGGAAAGGGCGGAAAAGTAACGGCGCCGCCGCCGTCACCACAGGCAAAGAGAGAGAGAGAGAGAGACAAGAACTTTGATAAAAGTGGGCTAACGTCGCCCACGTGCCACTACTACGATCCTCTAGTCCTCTCTCTCTCTCTCTCTTTCTGTCTCTCCCCCGCAAAACACACTCTTTATGTTATTTGCTCGTGCAGACTCGTCGTGACATTTGCCGCGTTCCATGGATCCCGTGTTTTGGATCACAGCACGTTCCTTTGCTTCGTGATGTTGGCTGCAGTCAGCCCTTTGATCGATAACGTCGTTCTTGGCCGCAAACGCGTCGACGCTAGGTATAGTCTCCTTTATTGGTGACTACGCCTGCTGTAACACGAGCGAGAATCATCGATATCGCGCTACGCGATCTTGAAAAAATATATCGCCGATATAATGCTGGTCGAAATTACAAAGTCAATCTGCCCGGTCATTCTGTGGAACGTATCCAAATTATCTCATTCTTATCTATCGCAACTGCCAACGCACTAATAATAGTCGTTCTTGTAAACACATTCCATACTTTACCTCTAGCGTTTAAAAATACTGTTCGCCGTAATATCGAAACACCGAAGACGTCGAACTGTGTTGAACTGATCAACGATGAAACTGGATACTCGCGTGTCTGGAATGCAACACCTTGACGAGAATGAACTTCGAACGTTCGAACTACATAGCACTCGGCTATGATAAGAAGATACTTTTCCGAAAGACGAATTGACCGAGGATAATCGTGGCAATTAATAACGAGCGAATTTGCGAGCGAAAAGAGGCGTAGGTACGAAGAATACGTTAATCGGATAATTTCAGGAAGCCTGTGGGAAATGTCCAGCATCGCCACCCCGGGGATAGATTGTTAATTTCGCGTGAATGTTTTAATTAACCCTGCTTACAAGATGCGGCCGGTATTAATGACACGAGGAAATAACGGCGGAATGAGCTTTCTGACAGAAGTGGGCTAACTTTACGGCATTAATATTACGTTGCCCTGCAGGGTAGAACAGCGTGGAAAAAGTAATGGCCCCGCGGATACGACGAGGGTGGTGCGAGTTTTAATAGAGGGCGAAGGGAGTTTAATTGTAAAATTAAGGAAATCTGACAAACCTATCTTCCGGCGAAGATCTTAGCCACCAAAACGAGTAGACTGAAAATTTTGCCTCGTTAAGAAACGTATCTAATATGTAAATTAACAACGCGACTCTTACCACGCACCTAAATATGTTACACGCTTCTAGTTAGACTCAAACGAATAATTATTTACATATCGTCCAAATTCTACGTATTTTCGAATGTTTAAATTTCCCATAAACGCATAAACACTCGCGGTGCGATTATTAGCGATAAAGTTATTAACAATAAAAATTAATTCCGCCGGACTCGATACCCACAACCGAGCTGAATACGAGTGGAAAAAGCAAGACACGAATTCGATTCGTATAAAGACTCGACGCTGGAAATTTCGAGCATGGACTTTGCACAATGCGGCAAATGAGCAACAAAGTTACGCGTAAACGCGATGCATCCCCATTGACGTTCGAAACAATCAAGACGAGCCATTGTTTCCGGGTGCCGGTTTAATAGCAACGAAACCACTAATAAGCGCGTAAACACGCCCACGCAGACGACCGCAACGAACAGCAACGCGGCTGGATGCTTTTAATTCGACTCGAACAATATCCGGCGTACGCGCTGTTATCCAACCTGTCCCTTCGTCGTTTCAAATCCACGTACTCTATCAATCTGGTACACGGACGAATGTAGCGCGTTCCTCAAGGATTTTCTAACTTCCGCCGAGGGCTGGCTGACCTTAAAAGCGCGTAGGGTCGGAGGAATCGCATGTGGCCCGATACAGGACGAGACAATTGTGCCCAATCTTTTCATTCGTTCGTAAATGAACGACACTGTCCCGGTGTGAAAGGCTTAACGCGCCGAACGTAGATTAGACAGACGCGTGATACTCGTGGACCTTGACGATTTTATTTGTCGACTTGTCAGCTTCGTTAATCTAAGCTCGACAAATAGACGATGAAATTTCAATCGTGATATTTTTTATCACCTCGATTGGATCACGCAAAATTCCGTTTTTGGACGTGGACGATGCAGCGTGATTCACGATATATACGTCGCATTATATTTTCTTTTGTCACCTGCACGAAGTAGGTCACTACCCACGCGAGTAGACGCCACAATTCTCTCAAGAATATTAACGCATCCGTTTCATCTTGCGTATTATGTCGTATGACACGCGGTTGCCAGCATCAAATTGCCACACGGATTTTCTAAGCTTCTGTTTGCCAGATTATAAATTTGATCTATAACATCTATCTGCGCCGCTCTTCTCCATAGTTCGACGCGCTGTATGTCTAAATGGCTTTTAAAATGGCTTGTTAGTATATCGACCCGCCGTCTGCTACCTCTTTTTTATTCACGTCGCCTGCGTACCGGCTCGTTTATGTTCGTGCAGTTTGTTTTAGACTTTTATGTTTCAAAAAATCCTCAGAAATTCTCCGATACTCTTCCAAGCCTGTACGATATCATCCGACAGTTTTTCATGCTAGATGTTACCGCAATTCTTTTTTAAACGAAGGAAAATTAAAAAGTGGAAAGTTATGCAGATGAAGTTTTCTCTTCACTTAGTACATATGACTTCTTCTCGTTTTTGTTTGTCCTCCTCTTCCATATATATGTCGTATTTCTGTGTTAATCCTCTATCTAGATCCTCGGATAATTGGCCAAAAACTATTTTCACCAAAGAAGAGGAAGATATTTTTACAAAATGTAAGATTCTGCGACAATAGGTACGTGTAAACTGCATAAACAGCTATAATATTAGGCTGCCCGAGAAGTATCTTTCTTTCGCAAACGTGTTTATCACAACAGTGCACCCTCGTAGAAACGTGAAGAAACCAAGTTTGTGAAACGTCGCGGTGTTTATCTCAACACGGCAACGTAACTCGAAAAAATAATATAAAACATTGTGCGTCTAGTATTTCCTCGTGAAACGAAAGAAACTTTTCGGACAACCTGCTGTACATTCGCCACGAAGGAATTTGGCACATGGCCTAATTCCTAGATAAATGACTAACACGACGTGCTGAGTAATCGTTCGGTGAGAGTCGTCACTGTATACAAAAACGAAAGGCTAGAGACAGAATTCGTCTCTTATTGAATGGAATATAGGTTTGCAAGTTCGATAACGATGAAAACGAATTTCTGCCGGGTGTCGACGATCCTGCACTATTTTCCTGTCTCGTCTCTCGATAACTGTATCACGAAAGATCTACATTAGAGGCAGGACAGCCTGGTGGATCTGGCGTGCATTCACGACAGCTCTGTAGGCTGGAATAAAAGCAAAAGAAACAAAAAGGCAGAGGAAAAGCAGCTGCTGTTCGGCCTGTTCCTTTTGTAGATTACTCGCGTGGTATCAGACACGTAGGAAATAAGATGTCGAGCGGCTGGCATGACGTCACCGGGGCCTTCTCACCCTCCCGCCAAGATCTCCACCATTTTTCTACCTTTTACACCATCGAGACCCTCGTAGTACGTTTTGCTACCAGCCAAACGCTTCACGGACGTTACGAGGCAACCTCGTGCAAGCTTACGTATTCGTGGCTCTCCTTCCAGTCTTGTGGACCAACGAGGATCGAGGAAAGAGCGTAACACGTTATATTATAAAGAGAAAACTGCTGGAAGAAATGGTAACTCGCTGGCTACCAAGTACTACGGGCAGCTAAAACCTTCCTTCTGCACGAATATTTAATAATAATAATATCCTAGCGAATAAATTTATTTCTCGCAATTTCTCAATTTTACGTCCAATGGGATAGTTAAATAATTTCCAACTTGTCCAATTAATATGATAGCTTGAAATTCGATGATTTCGTTTCTGGGATTGTCAAAGTTGTTACCACTTGTACAAGACTATCCAGTGTACTCGCTCATTCGGACGACACAATTGGTAAATATAATCAATTCGGTGAATAATTATCGGTGTATCTAAACATTTCTATGAAACTAAAGCACGCTTAATCCATTTCGATCAAACGGACCTACGTTTCGTTTAGCCTTCCTTCCAGCTCTGTATGTTGGACCGATAGCCCTAAAATACGAAATTCCACGTCATCGGAGACGCTATCGATCGTCAAGATTGACGATCGTGTTGGCTCGTTCACTAATCTTCGACAATCGTGAGTACGAATAGCGGAGCGAGATATCTGCCGATAATCTAGACCCTTCGATTATCGAAGACGCGCAGGGAAAAAAGAAGTGGCCAGATAGTTACAATCTGTCACGTAAAAGCGATTATGTATACGGAAAGGGATAAGACAGAGAAGGAGGGAGATACGTAGAAGGAAAGAGGAAACACGAGGATGGAGTAAAGAAACAAAGATGCAAAGAGGATAAGAAGTCGACCCCAACATGGCCGTCAAACGATAACGGCCCGCTGATAAGAGCCTACCCTCTCTTCAACGCTTTAATATCTCTCCCGCGCCTGCCTTTTTAATTATCTCTCCAGTGATAATGGGCGGCCTCCGTGGCTCGAGCTTTCGGCTGATAAATGTGAAGAGAAGGAGAGAAAGGGAGAACACCAAGACGAAGAGAAATCCAGAAACAGGAGGGAAGAACGAACTGGTTGTAGAGAGAAGAAACGTACGTACGTACGTACGTAGATGGGAAAAGAAACTGGCGAGACGAACGAAGTAAAGAAAAATTTTTCCGGGACACGATGCTGTAGCACGCATGGATCGCGATGCGTACGAGAGAAAATGAAATTCGCCTGAAAATGAAATGCATTTGATAACTACCGGGACACGAAGCTCGCCCGCCTTTGATTTTTTCATGCCTCGATCGAAAGATCAAAGTTACGCGAGGAAATTTTAGTCAACGGGAAAGATGATTATCGGGAAAACCGGAGTGCGAGTTGCGAAGCCAATCTGCCGGAAAAAATAATCATCGAACCCTCAGGAATTTACCGATCGGCGAGCTTTAATTCCATCTTGTCGCGAGTACCTCGTATCTAGATTCGACGTTAAAACTGAAAGACGGACGAGATCAGAGGAAAAAAAGAAGGAGACTGGGTATCGTGAGCAGGATGACGAGACGTTACATAATCGAAGCGAGGTAGCTATCGGTGATTTACGATAAGGCGAGCGTCGATAGCAACACCGCAATTTTATCGTCCTATCGTCGGCTATCGTACATTTGGAAACATTCGATATCTGTCGAGCATGAAAGAGCCGTGGGAGAACCTTGCTCCGGAAAATTACCATGTATAGCCGCTCGTTGGTAATTGATGTCCGCCTAACAATTACCATGCTCGTAATTCTCTCTTTTCCTCGGTGAACAAGAGCCATTTACGTTCGAAAAACAATTGGCCACGCCGCGATAAATTTTCGTCTGTAACCGGTCGTGCTTTTAGAATTATGCCAATTTCTATGACAGCACGGAGGAGCCGGGAAATAATTGAAATCACAAATCGTCATGAGCGCGACGAGTGTAGGTACAGACCTGCTCTAATAAATTTCGAAAACAATTTCGTTGCGAGCAGTGAAAGAGGAGAGGATGGTGGCAGACGTCGCTCACGGAAGGGGTGGATGAAGAAGGGTGGGGGAAGATGGCGGGAGGGAAAACAATTTCGTCCCGAAATTTCCATAAAGGCGAAACGAAGGAAATCCGCGCCTGCAGTCACCGTTAATTTTTCATCAGGCCTGCACTTAACTGCAGCTTAATTTCGTGTCTCGCGAGGATGATCGCACCGTCGCATCGAGTTTAAGCTAAAAGGACGACGAAAGGGGTGGATGGAAGAACGTTCGTCTGCAGGCTTAAAAGGTGTCGGGGCGACTTTTCGCCAAAGACCCCTGACTTTTCGAACCATTACTTTTTATTGGATCGTCCAGATCGGTCCCTTTTCCTTCGTCTCCAACCGTACGCTACCTCTGCCGATGTTCTAACCCTCTCCTTCGCTTTATCTTCGACGATAAAGCGTTTTCGTTCTGCTCGTGTTCTTTTGCCCGTTGTGTTGCTCGATCGCGCGAAATTCTCGATGAAAAGGTGCTTCAGCGGTTTACTGCTGACGCGTCGAGGGAAAATGATCGAGATGACTGCGGCATACAGGCATTCAGGCGTGTACGAACCATCGATAGACTCGATGCATAAAGGAGAAGAGCTTTCGAATTTATGCGGATTTCTGTATAGCCAAAATTTGTCTCTTTCCCGAATATCCGATTAACGAACTAACTTATTTTTCACGAACGCGATTAAAACATTACCTTCCGTATATAGAATATTCCACGTGTTCCATTATCATGTTCGTAGAAAAATCCAATACTTCCATAGTTGCAGAATATTAAATAACTGTATTGTATGGTGGTAACTAACACATTCACGATTCAGAGTCACCGATCGTAATAACGTCCGTAGTCAACCTCGAGCGAAATTTTACTCGCGAGCTACTGCGATTTTCCCATAGAATGTTGTGAATGTGCGAATTTTTCCCGAGAAATCTTTTGGACATTTCATTTAAAACCCGGTTGCGTAACGTTGTAGAAACTCTAACAAATATTTCAAAATAGTTTAGACCTTTTCAACGTGCAGAGCGGTAAAATAATTGGACGTGGATGCACAAGATCCAGCCTGCTTATGAAGGGTTTGAAAATGTATTTGCCCATGGAGGGTTAAGATTAGAACGAGCAACGTCGTTACGCGTGTAAATGTTCGTTCGCTGGCATCCTAAATCATGGTTAATGGCCGAAACGCGGGTACAAAAGTTTACCCGAGCATTCGTAAATATGATCTGTCAGTAGGCTGGACAGCTGGTCGAATTTTCCTCGAGTCGTGAGCGACGCGGCGTACCTCCAGGCTTGGGATATTACCTGATAGGGGAGAGATACGCAGCCGGGAACGGCATGATCTGTCAATCAATCGCGGAGGAATCGCGAAAAAAAGTGAAAAGTGCATGTGACGCGACAGCCATGTTGCGATTTTTCCGCGCGCGCCACGAGAGGCATTATTTCCAGCATCGGTTTTGTGCTTTCCGGCCATTGAACTATTCCATCTACACCCCGTTCCCCCGATTCATCCCCTGTTAGCCGGTCTCGCCCAGTTCTACCTTCGTCGTTCACTATTTTTCGAATCTCTATCTCGTCTGCCTTTCCTTTGAAAAAGTCTCGCGAACCTAAAGTTTCCGAAAGAAACGTTGTAGCCTAACCCTGAAAGGGTCTATCGATTACGCGTTAATTAAATTAAAAGACGACGATAGCTGGCTGTTAGAAAAATCCACGATCTAAGGTCTAAACGCAATATTTTGCTTTTTTCGTTGATCGAGTTTAACAGTTCCAATGGAGCTTTCGAGTTCTCGTTAATTCACGGTTAATTGGTTGGTCGAAATTTTTGGACCTGTAGATTTTGACACTTAGTTGTTTTATCAATCACTTGTTACTTTGGTTTATACTAACGCTGAGCGCACATCGCACGTGTCACTAACCTTGTAACTTATCGAAGATGAATCGACTGGAGCAGGAAGAGCACTTGACAACAACCAGATGTTATTTCAGGCTAAGCTTCACTCGACAGGGTTCAGGAGAGAATAAACGACCGCGCGACCTTTTTCACCGGTCCTTCTAATCCAATTCCCGTGTCTTCGATTTTTAACAGACCCACCGATTTTACCCTCTAGTCGAGTATCTGTCACAGGCGACGTCTCACTTAATGGTCAGTCTGTAAACACTAACAGTCACATTCTTTAAAACCGTTCGTTTACCGTCAACGCTTTTGGGCACGTTTCTGGTTTCTTTCTACTTTCAGCTACTTCCGTCGATATTTAAATTATGCTAAAAAATAATCGTAATGGCGTTGAGAGAGAAGCTATTGCAATACGGTGCAAAGATATTAAAACAGAAGCCGTAGTAGCAGACGAAACACTGTGTATAGAGGAGAGCCTGCACGTTCTCGGGGACAAGTGAAAATACGTCGATCAAATCCCGCAAAATGACAATTTTACGACCTAATATCGCGCAGGCTACGACTATATTCTAACCAAGCAAAGGGAGCCAAGCAAGCATCAGCGTAGTAAATCGCAAGCCACGCAATGATACCATCGATAAAGACAAATCCTTCCTGCTTCGGAAACGATGAAGAGGTCGTCACGCGAAGGTCAACGTCTACTCCTGGCCAATTATCGCTAAGACAGAAGAAGATCGACACCGTTCTTTCAAGAATCACGAAAGACAATTCGCTTAATTGTCCTTCAGAGACGCTGCTGTTCGTCGCCTTTTGCCCCCGACAGTTGCTTCTTCTGCCTTGATCGGACAAGAGAATGCAAGAAAAAGCAGCTGAACAGAAGGGGAGGAAGCTGGAGGCAAAAGAAAAGCAAGCTGAGAAACAGTCGAAGGCGCGCAACGCCGGAAATGGGCCATTAGTTTCGTGACGAGTATTCAACGCGACGGATTCTCGTCGCTCGGATGGAAATCCAACCGAATGGGTGCACATCGACCCGAGCTCGCTCCCTTTCTTCACTCCCTTCTTCCCGAGAGAAACAGCTTCTCGCCGGGTCGCAAACGACGGCTGCACGTTTACGATAGTATTTACGTTACTGGAGTGAGGCCAGGGTGGGGTTATGATAAATTTCCCGTGTACAAACTAATTTGAGGAAGCATAAACCCTTCCCCCGTGCGTCGTCGCGAACCTGCGCTTCGCCAAGGTGTAAGCAGAACCGTTTTGCCTGCAACAGCTACGTGGAAGCTTGCCTCCCGGAGCTTTGATTCGCGAATTCAACTGAGAATTCATTTTATATCGCTGTACGTTTTACGCCGATTTCCAAGCTATCCTCGTTCGTGAATATTGAAACATCTGTTAATTTTTCATGTGTAACTGGCTCGCACTATCAAAGGAACGACTATGTAATCGGTCAGAATTATGCGAAGTTCGAAGTACGCAGGAAATATAATTCCAAAAGTTATTTATTTGTAATAGTTACAAGAAAATAATCCGAAAATTTCAATATCCACGATCTTTTAATTTAAGAAGTTTCAATGTAAAAAAGAATAAGAAGATGAATGTAAAGAATAATTAAGAAGTTTTAAGCAAATGATAATTGCAAAGTTTCTGATAAATTTCTAACGACTTTTTCGATTTCTATAAGCGTCTTAATAGTCGCGAACGATGGCAACGTGTTAAGAACAAGCGTCGTCTCCTTTTTACGTTTAAACTACGAAATAAAACTGAATTTTTCAAGTTGATGTACTTTATGTTTTCTTTGTTTACTGTTGCGTTTTAACCACTCCTGTTGCATTTTTCTATCGTTACCGTTGCTTTGTCTCTCTGTGGCTTTTCCTCTCTGTGTCTCTGCATCCCTTCCGTTTCCGGTTGTTTTCCCGTCTGGTCGCGTCAGAGGGTAAACCTGTATCCGAAATGGGAAACCGTTGCCAGGCTGGCGAGGGGAATGACACTATGGCGAAGAGGAAAGAGGCAGTCGTTTTAAGATGGCAACCGCTTCAATTGTGCGAATTAACCTCTAACGAGAAATCTCGATTCCGGTGGAAAGTAGTGGAATAGCGTGGCTCACGAGCAACATCCTAACCTGCTATTTTCTCAACTGCCCCTTATCCGACGAAGGTGAAGTTCAATTAATTAAGGGTGGCTCGATAACCGAGTACGTTTGCGTTGCATTTTCCTTTAATTATTTCGGAACGTAACCCTCTGATTTAACTCGTATTTTATATCGCAGTGCGATATTTTTAATACGTAAAATATGAAATACAAACTAAGGCGAAGTTTTCTGAAGTAAAATAAAATTTAGTCTTCGAATTGTTCGGAATCGCTTTCAGAAAATTTGCGATTGAGCGAGCGCACAAGCCAAAGAAACGAAACGCGACGCGCATAACGTTAAAATAAATATGTCGATATTCCAATCGCGATCGAATTGAAGCCGGCGTTCGATATGCTATCAAATCGAAGATATATCTATAATATAAGGATAGAGCAAAGGCGAAATTACATAACGCAAGAAGCGAGAAGGAACAGAATTGTAGATGATAAAGTTCTTACATTGTTTAATCGTTGAACGTTGAGAAACACCATCTTGTTAATTCGTTGATATAAATTGATTTACAAAGCATCGGATAGAATTGTCGATTCGTTATTTTAATCAAATGATATTTTTTAACGTTAGCTCAACTTTAGAAAACGACTGGTCTAAAATGGCAATTTTCAAGGGTAAGTTGATGCGCTTTCTACAGTATATTCTCAACGATTGCTCCGACTAAACTGTTCTTTAGCGTATCACTTCTTCTCATCGGATCAAAGGATATTCTTGTCTTGCGCGACGATAGAAAACTTGAAATAATAAGATGTATGAACGACATACGAATTCTTGGAAGTGCAACAAGAGGCATACAGTAGAACCAATTTCGATTCGTTACACGATACCTTACCTTCTACGAAAAGTACGGGTCCTTATCATTGACAGCTTGCAATTCGTAACGGAAAACACAAGGGGATAGGTAATGGCGCGCCGTGCCACGTCGCGGAATCTAATACAACCGATGACATAATACCGCAAAAGGCAGTTGCACCGATAAAAGGACGGAAATATATCGTGTTTGCCGGCGACTAAAATACACCGAACAATTTATTTCATAGCTCTCTGATATCCTCTTACCGTGTCATCCATCGTGTAAGACATCCAAATTAGATTTGAAACTTCGATAAAAACGTCCAACGTGATATATCAATTTTGAACATTTTTAGACCACGGTCATATTAAAAGCACCAAGCATACGGTATTTTTTATCGTCACTGACATGCAAAGGAAAGTTCGATTAACCGCAAACAACCGTTTCCTCGAATATTTCACGAAAGCTGATTTCCCAGGACGATCGACCGACTGCGTACAATAATGTTTTACAACATCGCGGCTAGAGGCACGGATCGCTCGGGTTAAACTGAGAGATAATTGTCCGCTATCAGCTGACCCTTGTCGTCCATCCAGTCCCCTTCCATCGTCTGCCGCGCCTCAGCCACTTCCCTCTCACTCTGTCGGTTTCGATGCAACGAAGCTCGCCAAGTTGAACGCATGTTTGCCACTACAGCGATCGACAAAAGGCATTTTGTCGCGAAACTTCTAAAGAGAGAGGGAGAAAGACAGACAGAGAGAGAGAGAGAGAGAGAGAGAGAGAGAGAATCGAGTTGACAGCCAGGGACAAACAGGTCTGTGCGCTAATCACAACGCGTGCAACTCACCAGATACGTGTACTAATATCGCGTTAATAAGGATCATTATGGCGCATAATCTCGATATAGTATGATGACAATAGTACGGAATATGTTGGAATACATCGATCCTATTGTGAGAGTAGAAACTAAGATAAGGGCAGAGATACATTTTATAATTTTGGATGACTAAATTAATGACTCATCGTACGCGTAACAATGAAGAGATAGCTTCAATATGAAACTGATTGATGAAAAGAAAAAAAAGAGGCATAGGTTACATATTAAAGGTAGAAAAATAATTTTGGTTCGTTAGCGCGCCTCTTATCGTCACGAAAGGGGATTATTTTACTTTGGGAAAAAAATTCAAATTCAACGGAATACCGATCGAATCGACGTTTGGGAAATCACGATGATACCGTCACGTCTCCCTTCGAACTTCACCGATTTTAATTTGAAATTCACGAAGGATCTATATAATGGTCAGTCAACTGACAAAAATTCCGATCGCAGAAAAATTCGATTCCTCGTACACGACACATCGGCTGTCTACTATATTCGAGCGAATTTTTCCGTTCGTTCCAATTATCGGCCGCGTCTAATGAGCGAGCGTCATCGGGAAAGCAACCGACGGAATCGTCGAAAAAGCCATTGGCTATTTAAAAAAAGAATCCGATTTTTCTTCAAGGTTTTGTAACGGATCACCTGGCGGTGTGCGGCTAATTCGACGCTTTTCGTTTCAATTAATTCCACGCGTGTTTCACATCCACTTTCCCCAGGCGGTCTTTCCGTGAAAATCACTTGGCAGGATTTGGGAATCGATAAAAAAGACAGGGGAGAGTTTCTGTGCTTAGCGATGGTCATAAATTTAACGTCAACCAGGTTCGCTATCGTTTCCTCCTTTCTTTGGTCCGCGAATCGTGGCCGATCGACCGACAGTTTTTTACGATCTAAACCTAACCTAAACCGCGCCGGATAAAAAGCGTTCCTGATGTAAAGAGTTCTAAGTAAGTATCTATCTTCTTGCAAGCACGTTCCCTACCGGGTAGTACCGATCTGTTGGCTCATTGAAAAATCTGACGCTGAAAAATCGTCGACGAACGCTTGCTAATGGAAAGCCGGTAGCCAGAGGATGATAAAGTTTCATCCCTTACGACGTACAACATCCCCTTTTCTCGTTGCTAATTGACCAAGGGTTTATCGTACTTGAAACATCAAGCTTTTTCTCTATAGAATCAGAAATCGATTAAAGAGAATTCCTTCGCCAATCTCTCCATTTGTTCTGCCATTTGATTTCATATGCCATTCGTATCCGCGATATCGTTCGTCATTGCAAAATGTTAATGGGTTGTTGCTCTCCAATTATATCCTCGTCTTACGTTTGCAATGCCGGCGGAGGCGTGCTTAAAGAGGCGGATAATTTAAAAGCAGAGCAGCGAAGGAACGAGGAAGCGGAGTTACATTGCGAAGAAAATTACGTTCATGGAAAATGCTTTGGGTTTCCTTAAAGCGGAGTACATTCGAAAAATTACGATCTTTCGCGGATCTCTCCTCGCACGGCGGTCTAATGACACGGTTAAAAATATTACGTTGGCCGGACGGAACTGCGAATTCTAATCTGAAACTCTTCTCTAATTTCGCCAACTCTGTAACGACTGTAAAGGAAACTTTTATGTATGCGCATGTGATATGTATCGCATAAAACGTTTTTAAATTTTACCAACACCAACGAGACACGACCGTCCCCATTAAATTGGCAAAGTTTCGAACGATTCTGGAAGTCTATGCAGAGAGGTTGCAAGACATTTACTGGGAACGTACGCAACGGACACGTAACACGGAACGTTTCTAGGCGTCTCGTCTTATGCATTCGCGAACGGTTTCTGCCAAGTGTTCGGATATTTTCGTAACCTGCTGTATACTCGAACTATCCCATAATCTGCCTACTGCAAAGGTATCATCACGCTCTCCAAATATGTACAAATAATTTCAGCAGGTGAAAGAAACGGAAGGAGCGCGAACTCAGCGGAAAAAGGGGAGGGGGCGATATCATTAGCGTTTCACGAGTTTGGTTTTAAAAGAAAATCGTAACGACGCGCTGCAAGGGACGCAGCACTCGATCCACCGATTAATTCCAAGCTTTAGCTACATCGCCGGCTAAATTGCCGTAGTCTCTCGCGGCGTCGTTTTTCGCGCTTCCCTTCTCCGCCCCCATCGGCCACCCTTACCGCCCGCCGCGTTCCGAATATCGCGCGCGTAGCTTTCTTTTTTTGCCGGATTTTGCCGGAGGATATCGACAGGAAACGACGAACAGGAAACGGAGCGAGCGAAACGAGAGAAAGGAAAGGCTGTGAAAGGGAGTCGAAAAACGGGGGCGTAAGGGTGCAATGAGCACTGGCGAGAGGCAGTGGGTGGGGGGTGGACGATGGAAAATGAGCGGAGAAAGGGTCGACGACGACGACGACGACGACGGCGACGATGAGGTTTGCGCGTGTTGGTACTGCGATACGGCGAAAGAGAGCAAGAGAGCCGGCTCTTCGACTCGGTATTGGTGTGTCCGGGGGGGGGGGGGAGGGGTGGTATTGTCTCAGTGATTATTTATGGCGAATTTTAAGCCCCTAAGTGTGGCTGCTGTAATAATTAACAAAAGGCATTATGCCACGGAGAACGAACCGGCTTTTCCCTCTCCGTTACCCTAGCGCAGCGCTATTTATATACACGGTGGGACGCGAAGGTGGTTCTGGGGTTCGTTCGCATCGTTCGTTCGCCAGGAGAGATAACACCTGGGACCCCGACACTCGATTGCCCAGGGCTCATTTACTAATGAGTACGTCCCTATAACATGCACGAGAGTAATGCGACTTCTTTTTCGTTTCTAGTTCGCTACATACTGCGAGTTTGCGTGTGCCCGACGCACACCGAGGTAGAGGCAGGCGAGTTTGCGCGAGTGGCTGCAGGGGTTGGATTCTCCGAGAGAGAAACAGAGGCGTGCGTCGCACTTCTGCAACGTATGCGTCTCCTGCACTCCTTTGGTCGGCGATTCGTCACGAAAGAAGAACGTAAGCCGGATGACTCTGCGCGGCCAACGGGTGGCCTATTCATCCGATGCCACTCGAGAGCGGAGACCCTTTTTTCTTTCGTATAAGCTTCCTTGACAACGAACAGACACGGACGACGCGGCCCTCTGTTTCTCAAGTCGCGACTGAGAGATCAAGTTGTCATTATCCTAAATTCCGTGTGTGACACTACTCAAATTTAATTGTCTCCGTGCTCTTAATTCTTTCGACAGTCTATCACCGTGTCAAGATTTTGGCAAACGTTTCGGTGTACGAGCGACAGCGCAATACGGAAGATACGTTGATGAAAATAGGCGTTAAGCAATACGAAATGAGACACGTGGTTCGATTAACGGCGCGTTGCAACGTTAACGAGATTAATAATTGTACCGTCGAACCGCTAATTGATTTTAATCACAGGAATAGCCTGTTTTTTTCCCTTCGGCGCCTATGTCGTGGCAACGATTCGAGGATGGCGCGCGTCGATTAAGGAAGACGCGTTTCTTTCGTTACCATTACGCAGTTCGTACCTTCCCTTCTTAGTATTGCGGGTTATAGGTCGTGAACAACAGCCGGAGACATGTGGGGGGTTAATGGTTGAAATTTAGAACAGTTTAAGTGGTATACGGTGGCGTTTTAATTGACAGTCTGGTTAGGTCATCGCGGTTCTCTCGTATCGTCGTCGTAACACATGGACGAACGGGCGGACACGAACGCCGGAGATACAGAGAAGGTTTTAACACCACGTGGGGAGCAACTTTATGGGAACCGGAGCATGCCAGGGGCATGTGTGCGTCCTCCCGATACGCGTCTCACACGCCATCCTCTTTTTCCTTTCTCTACGTCCCATTGAACAGTTCCACTCTCGCTCAAAATTCACCGAGCTACCACCCGATTTTCCGAAGATTGCTTTTTTAATGTATGCATTAAAAATGCTTCGTTATGCATGCACCTTCGAAATATGCCATGCTTTATTAGACAGTTTAACAGTGCCGCGAGAATTTTTCTTTTTCGTTTGTGCTCGGACGTATGGAACTATGGCTACAGTGGATACGTTTGGAAATTGAAATATCATTCGTAAGAATCTATGTACGAAGATCGTAGGAAAGAAAGACGTTAGGTATATTTTTGCAGGATTTTCTGATCTGAACGTCGCTCTACGATACAACAGGAGAATTTTAATACGACGTAATTATTAATTCTATAAAATAATAATTCTCTAATAATAATTATTAATTCTATAAAAGTAGTCGCAGAGGAACTACAATCTGATAGTTGCTTTTCCAAATATCGAATTATATTTTTGAACCCATCCAGAGTCCAATCAATCTTTTCGTGGACCAATTTATTTACCAATATATATCTGATCGTGACATTATTTTCCGTTATTCAAATGCAAGAGAAATTTCAAAATGTTTTATATAACACATGAATGAGTTGTATGGTGAATGTTCAAATATTTTCGTCAGCCACTATATTTGAGCCTTCTGACGCGCTCGTCAGAGCACTCGTACATTCTAGTCATAATCTAACGTGCGGGTAAAATAAACCAGGGACCGCGAGAGACCAATGTACAATCGATAAAGCAAAGATGCCAATTAAGGCGAGACGCGAATTAATCGTCGTTCCAATTAGGCTGGTTGATGAAATGTACGTTACCTTGCCACCGGTTCCTACAGCTCTATCTTCTTGCAATCAGCAATCAATGTGGAAAACAGACGATCTATCTGCGTGAACGCTCTTTATTTTTGAATTCGGTCAATTACGGGATAGAGGCCAGAGTCGAAGCTTATCTCGAGGCGCACTTGTATCAGTTTATCTCGTTTAACTCAACACAAACTCCTCCAATTAGGAAGGCCGAATCCCTGTTACACGATGGGTATCTGAACTGTTGCGCGGACGTACGAGAACTGAATCGAATCACGGACGAGTCCCCCCTCTGCAAACACCACCACTCACGACGAGCACAGCCGAAATGGTCCGAAACTTATCGAGCGACATCGCGGAGACATCCGAGGCGATCTTCGTCGGTGACGTCTCAGGATGCATTCGATCACTCCCATCCCTTGGAAAAATCGTCTCGACACCCATCGTTCGACTCACCCTTCCTCGCGTCTTTCCCTTCTCTTCTCTTTCGAGGTATGGTATGGATGAAAAATTTGCGTCCGCCGAGAATACGAGTACCGAAAAATTGATCACGATGCCATATTTCATATTTTGAATTGTTGCGGCCGCGTTTGTACGGTGCGAGCCGCGAGATGGAAAAATTTCAATTCAATCGAGCCCGATTTAAATGAAATTCTTCCGATACCGAGTCGTTAGTCGTACGTGCAGCTCGGAATCGATACGCTTCGAATATTCGCTGGAATTAGGGGGTTTTTCATAATTTTCAATAGACGATCGATCACCGTATAGAGGGGACCCGGTATTCCAATGTGGTTCCCGGTGAATTTCACTCGTACGTCTTGAATTTTATCATCTTCAGATTTGTATAGGCAAGAGGGAAATTGCACGTATATGTGGGGCTATGGATATGGCGGAACCGTTCTCCGACCAACTAACGTTCTGACGAATACGTCGCAATGATCAAATGAAATTCTTCCTTGCTATCGAAAACTTTTACGCGCATATCGTACGTGTTGTATAATACATTTTGAAACTTTGTTAATTAACATTACGTCGGCGAAATGAAATCAATCCGAAGATCTACACAGAAGTTACGAGACCAGGCGCTGAAAACATATTCACATGGATTCTTACGAAAGTAGATACGTCGTTCTACAGATGTTTTATTGGTCAGAGCAGGCTGCAAGCATAGCCTAACCGATGCAATGCATTAGAAAGCAAATGCGTGTTACAGGGCAACTAATTGTGAGTTCGACGAACGATCGCGAAGCGGGATAATAAATTCGGTACCTCTTCTGTTCGAATAAACAAAATTTATTTAGGGACAGGCGGCACAGCTGCTGGACAATCGCTGGGATCGCACGATCGGGAATTATTAATTTCGCTCACGCATCCAGCCAACTCGTGCTCACGATCGGAAACCTTCGATTCCAGTCACGCGAGAAACTCTCGTGCTTATTTCTAATTTAAGCCCGACTTTAGCCTAATGAAGTCGAAGAACTCTGTTTAATACGCTTTCGCGCGACGACTCTCCTCAACTTGCGAGGAACGGATCTCGTCACATTGATAAGTGTCGACTATCGTTTTACGATATTAGTATATTATACTTTGTCGTAGTATATTAAAATTTACAACGAAGCTCGTATTGGAACATATACGAGCGTTTTGTATCACTTTGTAATTTACGCTCGTATACGCAGAGTTAACCTCGGATAGTTTAATCGAAGGATGAAATCTGTCGACGAAATTCCATCGCGAAATCATGGGCCGGCTGACGGACTTAATCATTCGTGAGTCACAACGAGCACGAGGGAGACTGGTTGCGTGGCACGTTGGTAGATTCGTGTGCCGGTTGTTCGTAACGCGTCTCGTAGCTTCAAAGCTGCCTAGGGTCAAACGGGGTCGTCGAGCAAGAGCAGCTCGTAGCAAATTCATTAGTCACCACAGAACAGACTGTTCGTCGTTCTACGAGCGAGTCCTCTCTGGCAGCGGTGTACTGACACTGGTTCCGAAACGGGCGGGGTGACAGTTTCCGTTCGAATCAAAAGGAAACTAGTTCGGCTAAGGGTTACTAGTCGATGCTTGGCATTTCCGGACGGTTTTTTCCCAGCCACCATACGATTCTCCTTTATCGGTCATGGGGACTGGTGGTAGTACGAAAGACTCGCGTTTCCCGTGAGAGGAATTCCAGCAGACAGACTGTAAAAGGGGGAGAATTACGTTAAAAAAAAAAAGAAAGAAAGAAAGAAAAACCCCGATGTAACCGAACACGATATCGATATATAGGTCGTTGGTTAGGAGGAAGCTGGTTTCGTTAAAATCCCGATACGTAAAATAAACGAATGGAAAGGGGCGCAGAATGGTCAGAGTGTCCTAGAAACCTCGTTCCGTTGTGAAATACTTTCGCTAACGATCTAACCAGCCGCGTCGAGCGGAATTATCATTAACTCCGGTACGCGACAAGAGCGCAGAACTCGAACTGGATTATCAGCTTTTTCCCACGGAAAAGGGGGATCATACGGTAATAGCGGGCGTCTAATTACCAGAGGCGAGTCCTCGTAAGCTTTCGCGTCGAGGGAGAGGAACTGTCGCTCGTCGAGCCGTAACACTGGGGTCAGAGAGGAACATTGGAAAGAGAGAAATAGGTAAAAGGAAAGGGAAGAGTAGACGAGAGAAAGAGAGGAGGAGGAGGTGGTGGTGGTGCTGGTTGTGCCTCTGCCGTGGCGCATATGGAACTTAGACCCCTGAATGCTTGTGCCAGGCTCTCAGAGAGACAGAGAAAGAAAGAGACTCGCGCGGAAAGCTCGGCTCGGCTCGGCCTTTTGTGAAAGAGGGTCTTTTGTCGTGGCGACAAAGCCCGAAGAATATCCATCCTTCAAATGTGGAACAGCTGCCATCGAATGGCCCCGGCCGCCTTTTTTAGAGTCCCGTGCACACACCGCATGTACACGCTGCGATGTGTGTACAGGGCTTTAAGCGAAGAGAGACGAACAGACAGACAGACGGACGAACGGACGGGTGCAGAGGGGGCCATCGAGCGACAGGGAACAGCGGAGAAAAGTGGATAAGAGCGAGAGAAATAGGAGACGAGAGGCGGTCGGAAAATACCGTGAAAGAGTGAAAAAAAGAAAGAAAGGGGAAGGTAAAAAGGGGGATAGGATCCAAGGGACGGAGAAAGAGAGAGGACCACAATGTTTCGAAGTGGCGAGATTCGCTGCTGGTTTGTCTTTGAAGCGACCTGTACAGGCTTTCTGCGTACTTCAGAGCCTCGTCGTAGTTATCTTCATAGTCGTCGTCATCTTCATCGTTGTCGTCGTCGTCGTCGTCACGAGCCATGTATCCGCTACACACTGACTGAAGAACAACCAGTCGCACCAACCGAACAAAAACGTCTACGAGGGCGCGTTAATGCGTTCCAAATGCATAACTGCGTGCGCGACGTTCCAACACAGTCACACCACAAAATGGAATACGCGATAAAGCAATAACCGTGCGGTCGATTCGCCGCCAAGCGTCGACAACCTCGAGAGAAAGAGAGAAAGGGAGAACGATTTCAGAGACCGCGGTCATTAACGTTGCAATTGCATAATTCGCGGGATGCATTCGCGCTCCACTTCCTTTCTCTCCGTGATTCTTACCACCAGAGAGAAAAATGGATGACATCGATGGCGACGCGTACGATCGTCCACCGATTACCGAGCGATTCGGTTTTCTCGTGGCGTTTCGCCTATCGGCGCGCTGACGTTCGTTCAATCGAGATGCGTAAATCAGCCGTGCTAAAACCACCAGAGAACGGAAATAGAAAGTCATGTTACAGGGTCGAGATTTATAGGAGCGCAAGTTCGCTTTGATTTGAGGAAAATGCAGTTGGCACGAACCGCGTGGTCTGGTCCGAGAATATCGTCAAGTAGCCTAGAAGGCGCGGTTATTCGAACCATGTATCCGCAAAAGAGACTAACAAGATTTATCGAAACGCATTCTTACTCCACGACTTCTATGTAACATAATTTCTATAACAAAGTTGTTTGACAAAGCAACGATTCGGTTGCACAATTGCTTGGCTTCGTATCGCGCGTCTGGCTATTTCAAAAGTGTCGCGACTCGAAATAATTCGCTCCTGTTGAAGGAACATCGAACCCTATCAACGGAGGATTCCAAAGGATAAAAACGAAAACGTCACGAAAATATAAATTCGCCATTGTTTTCTACGATCGATGATTTACGCGTGTTTTAAACGATTTCAACCACCGGATAGATTTTCCTATTTTTCTGAAAAACTTGCCACTCGCGTTACTTTTACAACACACGTACGATACTTCGAAATGTTTACAGGCCATGGCCACGGCGTTTCCACCTCCGAACGGAATATTAGCTTTACGATCCTCGGACTCCGAGTAACGAGATAAGATGGCGTAAAAGTTTCCTCAAGTTCGAGTAATTAAAACGGGTCTTCGCTCAGGTTCGGCGTGAAACACGATTAGAGAAGTAAACCTAAAGGGGAACGGAGAGAATGGACGATGTCAGCAAAAGGTGCGAGAGGACGGATCAGACGCGAGGAGAATGTATCCTTAACGAGCCGGTGCAAATAAGAGCAGCATTCGAATAATGCGTTCTGGTAGCGTGTTCTCGGTTAGGTTTTGGAGGGGTGCATCGCTGAAATAGCGATTAAGTCGCGTGATTTTGGGCGGCTAGCTTAGCTGCAGTTTGTAACAAAGTTGGAGGAAAAGAGAAGTGGGCGGTGGGGGAAAGGCGGCGACGGAGGTAGTGGAGGAGGCGGTCGTGGCTGCGGGTAGACGTCGGAATCTGAGCGGCTGGTGGGAAGTTCCGAAACGCCGGATGGAAATGCCTCGGTCGGATTAGCCCCTACTGGCCGATTGTTCGCCCCGGTGTCGGCCGCCTAATGTGGACTGCACTCGTGCCACGAGGGGGATTTCCTGTCTGCGCGCGTTCCTACGCGCTTCCAGCTATATAATCCTGTCCTGCCCCTTCGCAATCGGCCGACGTTACGACCCTGCTGCACGTCCGAGAACGTGACCGTACAATTAAGCGGTCGACTCGAATGGAATTAAGTTGGGAAAGTAGGATGCGTTTAATGGGGACCGATGATACGCGCCCCCGATGCTAACATCGGCACGATTCTTTTCTTTCACCTTCGCGATATCCTTCTATTCCTTTTTCTGCTCCCTCTGTGTAATACAGGGTGTCCTTGTAATCGTGCTGCGAGAGAGCCAATAACGACGCGTTGCGGAAGAGTGAGCTGAGAAAGTGGGAGAAAACTTTGCGCGACGTAAGATCTCATCTTCGAGGAGAAACAAATTTAGAAGTAGAAGCAGGTATACATCGCTGGTAAATTACGATTCCACGTACTTCTGTTTCTGTCTGAAGTAGTCGTAAGTTTTTACAAGGCAGCGGTTTTTAAGATTTAGTAATTCGTCGATTAATCGTACGTTAGAAAAATTGTACTTTCGTCCGGTTTCGCGGGTTTATAAATTTCGTCGTAATTTGAAAAATATTCCCTTCTCTTCTTCGAATACTTTGACTCTGCTTGCACCACGAATTTAGGCACTGTGTTATTAAGTTAAGCTGTGTATTCGTGTTTGTTCGTCGGTTCGTAAAACGGCGCCTGGATGCATCGCCGTTCGTATTACTTCGAGTGTCTCCTTCTTCTGGCGGTGTAATTTTTCTGTACTAATGGAGTCTACGCTTTCACGAGAAGTAGTTTCGCCGTGATATATGTGTGTCGAGAAATTTCACGTTCGGAGAATTTTAAAACGTCGATAAGAAGGAAGGTATTTGTAGGATCGACACGTCATCGGGGAAAATATCGACGGTACGAGTCTGAAAGTGCTGCAGCGGGTGAATGAGACTGAACGTGACGCACTGGCCAAAGGAAACGACAAATTAACCGTGGCATGGTACCTCCATGACTTTCATTCTCTGTCTCGTTGCTCGGGAATACCTCTCATTGTCGCGTTATTAATTTATTATGTACATTGGTGTCACGCAGGCGCCCAGAGGACATAAAGGGACGGAACGAAAAATGTAATGGAACTGTGTCAGTCGACGAAGGATTACTTTTCTCTAATTGCTAGATGCCTCGCGTCGGGTCAGGGTTAAAATTTCGCGACTCGGACAATCTTACTAAAAGTAGATAAAAAAGATGAACAATTATTTTCGTTTATACTTATCGCAGTAGATTTTAGCGATAAAAGAACAATAATTTTATTCTTTCCCATCGTCGTACGAATATAGATTTGTTAAACATTGAAAAGCGACGAAACACTGGCGAAACTAGTCAAACGAACTTTTCAATAAAGCAAAATGCTGCTCGCGTAGGTTTAAAAATGTCAAGGCGGCGCGAAGGATCCCTCGCGATTTCCAACCACATTCACTCCGTCCTTCATTTCTAAATTGGTGGTCCAATAATAATAATTAAAGCATCGATCCCAGGTATAAGACGGATCGCAATTAATTTTCCTGGAACCTCTTACATCCGCCATCTACTCGGGCCATCGTTTGTTAAAAGAAAAAAAGCAAAAAAAAAAAAAAAAAAAAAAGAAAGAAGAGAAGAAACGATAGGAAAAAGAAGCGGAGAAAGGGAAGGAAAAACTTTTCTTCGCCATACGGTTATGTATAGGTCGAGTGTTTTTCAGAGCTGTGGCCTCTCTCGAACACGCGGCGCATTTATTGCCGCGTTATATCGCGGTTTATTATAGCAGCTTCGGAGGTGGCAGCTTTATGATAGCTTAGCCCGCAGCGGTTCTCAATGATCCGCGAATTCCATCGGTCTGCATGCGCACAGGCTGGCGTATTAGTCTCGCATAAACGGCCCATTATTATTCTATCGCGAGGTAAATGCCGGTTTCTCGGCAAACCGGCTGTGCGGTTTCTCTTCGAATGCGCGCGGTCAGGACACATTGTTGTATAAAGCTCGGCAGCTTTTTCCAAGGCACCGAAACGGCTTCGCGACAATGCGACATCTTTGAATGGGTCCAGAATGCCACCGCGACGCGGCCGGTAATGGGCGAACTTTTTAATCGGGCAACAGAGATAGAAGGAGAGAGAGGGAGAGAGAGAGAGAGGAGAGAGTTTTTTTAGCTTTCAATAAATCATAGGCGTACGTACGACTGTATTAAGGGTGACGGTAGGTGAACGTAAACTGGTGGGCGAAAAAAGGGAACGAGGATGGCTAGACGAAATGCCCTGGAGGCAGAGCCGGTTAAAATATCGACAAATTTCCGATGACTCTCGTCGCTCTACCCCCCTTTTCTCTCACCCTCGAAAGAAATATCTCGCGAACTCGACGCGAGCATATTTCTCATTTTTCAAAAGCGACCGCTATTGACGGAGATTCACGGCGGAGATAATTTCACTGGCGTCGACGATTTTGATTTAGTGAATCGCGGTTTCACGCCACCGTGCGCCAGCCAAACCACGATTTATTCGCCTTCTAATCTCCCTGTTAATCCTTCCTGACCGAAAATGTACAAAAAAAGGAGAGAAAAAAAAAACAGAAAAAACCGATCGACAAAATTTTCCAAATACGGTGATAATTTCAACGGCGGCGATGATTTTGATTTAGCGAATGAATAGCGATTTCGTGCCACCGCGTAACAAACCACGATTTATCCGCCTTTTAATTTCTCCGTTAATCTTGTTCAACTGTTATATTTGGAAAAATCCGATCGACGGGATTTTCCAAATGTAGAGATAATTTCGCTAAAGTCGCGACTTTGATTCGCTGAATCGCGGCATCGCGTCACCGCGTGCCAGCCAAACCGCGATTTATTCGCCTTTTGTAATTCTCTCTGTTAATCATTTTTCACCGAAATTTCCGACTAAATAAAAAAAACCATATCGACCGACAGAATATTCCAAGTGTGCGACAATCTCAATTTCGACGAAACACACGGTGTAACAGAAAACGAGTACGCTGCAGATACAATAGCAGACGACAACACATGGTGGGTTGTGTGTTGGATTGGTTGATCGCGTGGGTGGAGAAGAGAACACGCGGAAGCGCCGAATTAGGAAGGTTAGGAAGTCGCTTTGCGGCTGAATGTTTGGCATTCTAATGAGGAAGGCGGCGTTTACACGCCTTATGCTTTGTTCACGCGACGCGCACGCTACGCGAGCGCGATTGTTATCGCGCGGGATGCGTGTGGGCGACACGCGTTCACGTTCGCAGCGTCACGTGAATCGCTTCGTCGAATTCCCGATTGCTAATTCGTAGCCCGATAATCCTCAAATTCACCGGAATTTCGGCAGTGTTTCGTGGTAAATTAACGGGTCCTATCGTATCTACGAAACGTATTTCGATTCAGTAGAATCAGCGAATCTTTAACATGCGAAAATCCAATCTTGAAATTTGTACAGAATAGCGATGTTCTTTCGCGAAACGTTGTTAGTTCTTGATATTATCACGGAGATGCGTGAATTACAAGACGAATTTCTTAGTTTCGTTCGAGTATCTTTCCGATCCAAACAACGTTACATTGATCTATCGTTAAAGCATACGCGAAACTCGCTCGTTTGCGTTGGTGGTTGAACAAAATTGAAATTTTCACGGCTATTAAGTCACCGTTAAATGTACTCGTAATATCGTTTAACGAAGGACAATTAAGAAGGTGGAAAGAGAGAATCGACGGTCAACTTACGGGGCAGATGCGTCCTCTCCGAGAGTAGAGTTACCGTGTGGATTTGGTCGCATGATTAACCCTGAGAGGGTCACGGTAACAAGTAGACAAACCTCGAAGAGATCCGTTGTTCCAGCGCGCGCTCGATTACGTCGCACGGCGATATTTCACGTCACTTCCGGTTCCACAGGCCCCTTCAGTTGGAGAGGTTATGAGACTTTGTTCGGGGGAGAGGCGCAAGGGGAACGAAACAGAGTCGGAGAGGAAAAGAGAAGACAGAGACGGAAACAAAGAGCCTTCGCTCGAGAATTAATTTCAATTGGATTACCGTGAATATTGTCAGCGCTTACGTCGAGGCGTTGCATTCCTCTCCGGAGGTTGCGCGTCGCAACGTGCAAAGTCACGACTCTTTCATCTTATAACGAACTGCCAGCGAATGAGCAATTATCGTTAAATGCGAAGTAATGCTCTTACAAGGCATCTCTGCTCAACTTTTTCCATCGGGTCTCGTTCTTCCTCTCGATTTCGCCGTCGACGATGGTCGCGCCACTCCACGATGACCCGAGTCAAACCATCCGTGAACGGTTCAATTTAAACGAAAAGCGTTTCCGTCCGTGCACGAGACCGCGCTAAGTAATTTCGATAGCGCGCTTTAATTATTCGTCAACTTTCATACGCTGGCCGCAATACTGCAGCACGTTCAATCGTATTTTCGCGGTCCAATGCCTCGAACAAACAGCCAACTTTGCCGTGATGTTCCGTCCATTAACGAACCGACCGCTGTTTGACTTTCGTTCCACAGAGCGGCGTAAATTTTTCGTCGCGAAAAATCCTAGGGAAAGTTAAAAAAAAAAAAAAGAAAACGAAAGGAAAATTAATTCGTGGCCTAAATTTGTTGGATAGCGATATTTTCAGTGATAAATTTCAGACGCGTGGAATCAAGATCGAACACAACGACGACTCTTCGATAATATTCAATCGCGTTTCCCGTTCGTAACGGAGGAAAGAATAAGCAAAGGTTTCTTCTCGTTAGCTGGGCACAATGTCCATCGGCCTCCTGTCCAAGTCCGGCTGCTTCCGCAGGCGTTTCGACAATGAAGATGAATGCAACTTCTTCTTTTCGCGTTTCAAAGCTAAAGGGCAAAAGTGACACGCTCGCCCGATACACAGGGGGAAAAGGTAAGGAGAGAAAGAGGCCAGAAGGCCGATACAAGGCTCATTGTTGCCACGGCTGCGATCCCATTGTACAGGAGTTTCGCCAAAGTTCGCCAATTTGCGTTTTCTTCTCGAATGCGACAAAGACGCGGCCGAAGAACGCCACCGCCAGATAATATCTCTAGGCTCGCCACCCCTCTTTTTCAACCGTCAGCCCCTTCTACGATATTCTACTTGCCATTCGTGCCACTCTCCGCCCCTCCTGCACACTTTCGCTCATTCGCCCTCTGCTTTTCGACGCTGACGAGGATCGAGGATCTTTTTATGCGAATCCGTCGTCGCGTAAGGGGAGCTAAAAGGAAACTAAAGACGCTGCATGATAATAATAATCATCGCGCGTAATGACGATGATAAAGAGCACAATAATTGGTGGTGCAGCAGCGAGCGAGGAGAGCGGAACGAGAAGTTTCCACGTCGTTCTTTTTAATTATTTCCATCTTACCCCTCGCTTCCTACCATTCTCCCTACTTTCCTCTCTTTCTTCTGCTTCCCGATTATTCGCGGATTCGTCGAACGCGACACGAAACGCGTGATCCCCGTATTTTCCGCCCTTCGCAGTTCATTTCGTCATTCCGTAAGCTCGTAAGTGTAGGCTCGTCTGACCGTTTTAGCCTGTTTCGTTGACGAACGAGATGACGATGCCGCGGGCTGAGGCGGAACGCCACGCTGATGGAATCTGTCGCGAGCGACGAGGAAACGCCACGAGGAGACCAGAGAGCTAAGTCTCTCTGAAAGACTAAACGGCAAAAGACAAAAAAAAAAAAAAAGAAAAAAGTGGAAGAAGGAGAAAAACCCGGAACAGGAAGACGAAAAGGTGGAAGCGGGTATGGGTGAGGGGGGAGGAGGAAGCAACCGAGCTGCGGAGGAGATGGAGGGACGTAGGAAAGCTACGTGTACGATGAAAAGAGCCGATAGAGCGCCTGCTCGTGCCTCCGGCGATCGGTAAGTTTCCCGGAAATGCGTCCTCCTGAGAGGATTTTCGACTCCTTTTAGCCTGATCGCGACGCAAGGTGTTTCGCGAGAAAAAAGACAAGATCGAAATAGCGGTTGCGCGAGCACAAATTTTCCCGATAATCTCGTAAAGGGAATCTTGTCTCTGTCCGTTATTTGCTTTGCAATGCGTCGTTTTATGCGATATCCACGCGGGTCGATAAGCATCGTGATTCCAATCTCGCGAATAAGCAACTAGTTGACGCGCGGCGAGACGAAACGCGCGAAGAAGAGACGAGCGATGGCAACGTGAGAACGTCTACATAATGTACCTCGTCGCTGAGACACGTTTAAGATTCATAAAAGAACACGAGTCGAAAATCGATCAGCCCGTCGTGTCAATTTTCCCGTAACCTCGTAAACTCTTTTTCCCCTATTTTTAGAAATATCTCGATCGATCGCGAGTTTACCTAAGATTCGGCGAGAGAGAAGGAAAATTTAATAAATTTCGTATTCACCGAGGCGAGAGGCGTGAAATGTATAGGATCACGATGCCCCGTGGCCAACAACCAACTGCCGTAAATACTCGAGATCGTTTGAATAAGATTCAAGAACGGCTCGATCGAGTTTCCTTTCCCTCGATGAAAAGCGCAAAAGTCCTTCGCGCTCGTTAAAGTAAATTTTCACGCGGCAACGGCGCCGCCTATCCAGGTCACTTCCAATCTTCTCGTCGTTTCGGCGGATGCTTTTTAAAAAAAAAAACGAAGAAACGCAGTAGAAGGAGGAGGAACAAAGGAGCTGGAAGAACGAGCAGAGACGAGATTCGAAGCTTTCATTCACAGCGAATGATATTGTTGTCGCATACCGCGTGTTGGCAGCAGTGTCTTTCAGCTCGATAGCGAAGAAATTGAACAAGACTTACGCAATTCGCGGCGATGGATGAAGCTTCGAAGCCGTACAGGTGTAAACGATGCCACCGTCCGCTGATCGCGTTGATGAAGAAGCCGCAGACATAATTGTGTTGCCAGTTCTTCACTCCGATTGCACGTGAAATCTCTGAAACGAAGAAAAATTGACGATCAGGTTACTGACTTTCAAAAGAAAATTAATGCTACGACTATCGGCTATTTTGAGCTTTCACGTCAGGAGATTACAATTTAAGTTAAGACAATTTAATGAAATATTGCGTTTGTCGAAAAATTCCAAACATGATCGAACAGTAACGCGCGGAGATAACACGCATGTTTCAAGGAGAGCGACGAGGGAAATCTTGCGGGAAGTTGATAGGCCGTACGTCGAAAGTTGCCCTTTATAATGTTGCATGGAGTCTCAAAGTGGAGGCAGCAGTCTCGAGGTAGCACGTGTAACCGCATTGTTAAACTTCACGCTATCGGCTACGCCTTCTAACTAGACTGGCTCGAATATTGTGGGAAGTTACAGAATGTACCACCTTGAACTTTATTTCGTTTCGCAATAGATAACCGGAATGCTATAGAATTTCCCCATAAAAGTGTACAAACTATCAAACTGCAAAGTACCATCGGGGAAGAACCAGATATACATGCACATACACGGTGGAACTCCGTTTATTCGAACTACGTTTATGCGAACTGACGTCGACACAATGCCCGATTTAGCGAATATGTTCCTCAACTTTTATTATTCGATTCCAGGCCACGTTATCTAATACGAATAAAGGCTGTTTTGTCTTAGTATACACAAATGTCGGCTTAATAAAATCCAATTATATGGAAATTAACTGCGATTATACGAACGATAAACAGCGAAAAAAAAAGAAGAAGGGCTTCTATTATCCGACTGATTTGGTTATTCGATACGTTTGGTACCCCGACCGTGTCGAATAAACGTAATTTCACATTGGGCCATCCAAGTTGTCGGCGATTATTTTCCTGCGTCATTACCTACACTGGAAAATCCTCTGGTAAGATGAGAAGCCATAGAAAACGCGAGGCAACGGTCATCGTGAACGTCAAGGTACGAGGTTATTCGGATTAATTCATAACGATACGGTGGAAAGGCGTATGTATTTTTGCCTGAACGGCGACAAAGTGGCAAAGTAGATCAGGCTCGGCGTCCGGCACGTCGGCTGGCTTTAACCGCCAGTCGCGATACAAAGCTACGCGAGATTGTTGCCACGTGCAAGAAAAAAATTTAATCGAGAGATTCAATTGCGGGGCATGTCCCGTCGCATCTGTAATTGGTTTTCCGTTGCTCCGTACGCCGCTTTAAAGAATCACCCTCGCTTCCTCGACGTCTCTGCGAGCCACCCTATATCTACATACACGTATATCCCTCAAAGAACGTACACAGAGACAAAGTCGTGCACACGTACTATACCAGCCCGGTGTATGCGGGTAGGCGCGCGTGCGGATCCCCTTCCTACGAGTACATCCATCTCTGCTATCCGTACAAAGCGAAGGAAGCCGTATGTGCATTGAACATTGATTTTAAACGCAAGCCGTGCCACAAGACTGCCGTAAAAAAAGATTCGAGTCCGCCAGACTTTCAACTTTCTGTTGCCATTCTAACGGAAAGCTGGAAACGCCAGGCGCGCAAACACGATGGATTGATACGGAGAAGATGCGAGACGTGTATCGGCTCCGACTCGCATCAGCGACAAGTAGCTTCGTAGACAATGGCGTAGTTACATACAGCGTGCGTCACGAAGGCTTTCGATCTATGGCGACTCGATCCTAAAAGCAGTCGCAATACGCTTCGTTACATCTCTCTCCTCTTTTGTCTTCTGTCTTACTCTTTCCCTGACCATTTTACGAATGCACGCCTGTATCATTCGAGAATAATAGTTACGTCCCGATGAATATCCCTCTCTGTATTTTACCGACGAAAGAGACGCTGGATTTTCTTTGTGAAACACCGTTTGTTCTACCGAATTCGCGAATTTTTTCTGGGGATTTAGCTTTTAAGGCGAGTGGAGGGGAATTAGAGAAAGCTGGAACTGGCACGGAAGAACGCATACGTCACTGCGAAACCGTTCTCTTGGCGTTATCGAGCGCGATACGGACGATCGTTTAACATTATTCTTGTTCGAATGAGAAGGAACACGGCGAAGGCACTACGCTCATACATAAATTCTTGATCGACTTCTTATCCCAGATCCGTTACGAGTGGAACGAACGAGTGAAAAATATATCTGCAGCGGAGGGAAATTTAATTGTGTATCGTGGGAGGAGATCACGGTTTTGGAACGGTTCCTCTTTGCAGCGGCCAGTATATTATTCAACGAGACGGCAGCGTTTGATGGCAAAGAACGCAGGTCTACCTTGTTCACTTATTTAAAGGGTAAAAATATATCCGGCTCGGAACATTTCTCCAGACCTACATAATTTACCGGAGTTATTTTTCCAGAGCTAGGAAACGCTGTGCGCCATGGACGAGCAAGATTCCTCCTCCCTGACGTATTTCGTTCAGCAACTACTTACAAAACCGCTACACACTTTTATACGTGGAAACGAGGTTATTTATCAAACGAACGTTCAACTTTTTCGCATCCACCAACGAGCTAACGATCCGCTCCAGGCGCCAAACTTCTCGCCCTGGTTTGAAAAATCTTCTTCGCGAAACAAATACGTCCGTCGACTCGATTTTACTCGATTCGACGACACGCGCACGACAAAGTCGCTATATTGCCGGTCAAGCGTCCTTTGATTATTTAAAGGGTGAAAAACCGAACATCAAAGTCCCTTATAGTCACGTGCGTAATAGGCCGCTGTGTGTACGACGGCGATTCAAAGTTATTTTACGGACTGTACGACAGTCGGTAAAGTGGTTTATATCGGTCTGGGAAATTCGGGACCAATAAGTTCTTTACGTGTGCTACGATAAATTGGAACGACGATCGTCATATCCCTTTCCATTTTGCTACTGCCGCGATGAACAAAATGGGGTTGAAACTCGTGAATCAGTAAAGAGACTAAATTTAACCTACTTGGTACTCTTTCCTTGTGAAACATTATTTTTAACCCGACGCTCTCTTTCGCGTTACATAATATCGTTGCTACATTTTAGTATGAAAAAGATTGAGCTTTATCCCGCGAGACAGCGAATTTGTCACCTTCCTGTAACATATGATAGTTTGTGACGAGCGGAATCCGAAAGACCCAGCGCGATACGCATGAATTTTAGATCCGCGTAGCTTCTAAAATAACGACTTCCGGTTATACATGGAATTGGGTTTCTATTCGTCAGAAACTGTCACACGATGATAACATAGATCGCAAATGTCGGTGTGCTGCAGAAGCAAGTTCAATCACGAAAAATCCTCCCAGTTGCAACTTCTCTCGCCTGTGTTATAAAGTTTTTATTTCATTTTAAACGACAAGTTACCTGACTTTTCGCACGATGGTAAAGTTAAGACAAGCGGCAGAGACGGCCGAGCGCAAATATTTTGCCATGTCCAACTACATTCAATTTGGCGTAGCGCGTGCCGTACAAACGACGACGCCCTGTGTGTGTGTGTGTGTCTACTTTCTCTGGTTATTTAAAGGGTCAAAATATATAACGTAGCCAGGACTCTTTCACCGCCACGTGCATACGCCGCTATGTGTAGATACGGCGCTCCAAAGTTATTTCGCGGGGGCCTAGCGTCGTGTTCCCTATGTACATACAATTTCCCTATGTACGACGATCGCGTCTACGCGTACGCGCTCGTGTGCGTGTGCACTGCATATCTATGCGAGGGGAGAAGCACACGGATGAGAACAGGAGATGGAGAAATATGCGACAGTGCCCAGAGAGAGGCAGATAGAGATAGAGATAGATGGATAGATAGATAGATAGATAGAGAGAGAGAGAGAGAGAGAGAGAGAGAGAGAGAGAGAGGGAGAGATGCAGAGTACCATCAGTACTATGTAGGAAGAGAAGCACAGAAGGGCCGGACTGAAGCAGGGGCGCGAAGGGGTACGAGCGTAATATCGGAACCCCAAACGGTAATCGATATCACATATATCTCGCCCGATGTATATTCAACCATCCTGCACGGTTTTCCGAAAGGAACCCCTTAATAAAACTACTTACGAAGGCCAGGACGTCTCTTTCTACGTCTTCTTTCGTACGCTCGTTTCTCGTCCGTTCGTATATTACGACTGGCTTAAGAGAGCCAAATGGTTCGGCTTTTACGACAGGAATACCGAGTCTACGCCCTTAGGTGCCGCGCGTTAAGCTTCGTCAGATATATTAAAACGCGTCTGAACACGACTGCCTCATTCTCCTCTGGGACGCGCGAGTTTTGTCGATCGATCGATCATCGACCATCGCGATCGGATTCCTGGACCGTTTCGTACATTTCGGATATCTTTGGAACACCTGGCGGAATAAATAATCGACAGTCGTATAAATAGATGTAATCTTGATACCGAAAATTATTTGACCAGCCATTTATTTAACGATCCATGCCTCGAGGATTGAGGAAAGAAAAGTAGAAATTCAAACAGATACGATGATTGTTCGGCCCGATTAGCGCTTTTATAATTTCTCTATCGACAGGTTCATCGTACGATAGCAAACGCTTCGACCGATCTTTCGATTCTTCGTTACGATCGACTGGACCGCGCGAACGTCAGCCGATGACGTATTTGCATACGTTGCGTCGTAACATAGCGACGGCGTGAAAAATCCTTGAAATTTTTAGCGGCTGAGATTTGGTGGTTGACGAGAAAGTGCTGTGAGGAGGAAACGTTAACGAGTGGGCGATCGCGAGTCTAGGAAGCGGAGCATGGAAAGAAGAAATGAATATGAAATTAATAGTATTCCGGCAAGTGCAGCCTGGCGCAACTCCATGCATTTATATGCGCTCACCGGAAAGCTTCTGCTTTTCCGACGATTTTTTCCTCTCTGCGTGTCCCTACCTTTCTTTCCATTTTTCTCGCCCCTTCGTGTTTTTCTCTATCCCTCTGCTCCTTTTACCTCGGTATATATTTTTGAGTGACTTTTCCACGCGTCTTGTCGCACAATTCCGGCCGTGTCGTATCAGCTCCACGACAATGGACAACGAGCAGCGAAAGGTCGGCTGAAAGAGCCCCTGCGTCAAGATATTGTTCTTCCGTTCTGCCAGTAACGTTCTTCCTTATAGCTGTCGCGCCGTGGAAATTGCCTCTCTCCTCCTGGATATTATTGCATCGTCTATTTGATCCGATACGCTTTTTAAATTCAACGACACTTTGACGGATTTATCGACGTTCCGACGCAGTACGCTCGGCGTTGCTCGCTGTCGCGCATTTTCCTCTCTCTCTTTAAAAGGAAAAAAGAATTTATGCCATCTTTCCTTGTCCGTTCGATTTTCGATCCGTGAGAGTTCGTTAAAACGACCAATGCGATCTTTTGAAAGCGTACCGATATCGATCACCGACAATAACTGTATTTACAATAGCGACTGCGACCAATCGAGAAATTTTCCACGATATTTTTTTCTCTTATCTCTCGAAGATCGCCTTGTAGTTATCTTTTAATCCCCGATTGCTATCCTATCGGATAAGTTATAGAAAACGTCGTGTCACGGGGAAACATCGTTTAGCCCGAACGATGAGAACGGTTAAACGAGAACGATAAGCGAGATAGACGAGTGACCCGGATGCCGGTCTTTCTCCGGAGAAAGATGTGGCACGAGGTCGAAGATCGCCGATAGCCAAGAATGGTCGGTCGTAATTCAAAAGTGACTGGTTTCCGGTAGTTCGGACTGTCCGAAATCTCTATTAAACCAGCCCTCGGACTGTGAGCCGCAAGACACTATATGGTAATTAGCCAGAGAAACTTGCCAGGCGAATTGTAGCGGGCGCCAGGGCGAACTATGCCCGCATGCCCCTTGGGTACCAAATACCAGCACCGGGGAGGTGGGTTAGGTGGTGGCGACATTACTAAAATGTCAGAGAATGTCACCCATCTCATAATCTATGCCCCGCGTCCTCCTCCCTCGCCCTCGACCTCTCTGCAACCGCTAACCTCGAGGTTCCACCGGCACCGGGAGCCCTCGGTTTAGCCCTCCTCCTCGTGCAGCCTTGCTCGCTGCGGCCCCTCTGGAACTCGCCCCTTCTCTCTCCACCTTGACACACCAGCCATCCTCATCCCAAACTCTCTCTCTCTCTCTCTCTCTCTATCTATCTATCTATCTATCTATACACTTCGGGTGTCCCTGGTTTTCTCTCTTTCTCACGTCAGTAGCTCTCGGTGCAGCCGCATTCTCGCGAGAAATTAATTTGGCCCTATTAAAATGATCACTTCTGGATTTAAGTTACGATCTCCTCTATCCTCCGCCGGTCTTTTCCTCTTCGTCCTCGCCCTCTCGCTCTGTCTGTCTATCTCACTCTCTTTCTGCCTCTGTTCGTCTCGCGCCGTTGCTGCGTTCCATCAGGAGAATGGAGGGCGCAGAGTATATATCCCTCTCGGCTTTCTCGGTGTCATTCATCGTGCTAGCGGCTCCATGACGTTTCAGGAGCACGATTGCCGCTGGCTCGAGGGTGGCTCGAGGTGGTGACGCTGTTATACGAGCTAGAAGCTCTCTCGCACACCGAGCTCGACACGAGAGGTTTTAGCTGCCGTATAAACGCAAGAGAGCGCATTCGTCGGCTGATGCGCGGATAAAGGTCGCCCGGTATAAGCTGCCAAGTGTATAACCGCGAAACCGTCGGCTGCGTGAAATAAAGGATAATATACGGCGACTGCGTTCGTGAATCGTCGTCCTTTCCTGCGTGGTAATTGTGACTGAACGCGACCTTTCGTCATTCTCTTCCACGATCATCAGAAAGGATTCCTTTGGAAAATAGAACGAAGGAGTTTCCGTGCTTGGAATCTGTCGAGACTCTAGCGGAGAATTTCTATCCGCGGCGAATGCGAACCTTGCGATTGCCAGGTGTTCTAACGCGCGATTTATATTCATAGATCGATGATTTTATAGAACGATAGGAAAAGTTGCTTCTAACGAGTAATTCATCGTTAATTTATATTCTTCGCTATACGATTCGTATAACGTTACTAAACGTCGACCAAGATATTCACAAATGGTGGTAGCAACACTTTCGTTGTATAGTCACGTGGAAATATCAGAGAAATTCAGAAGGGAAAAGCAACGTTAATGGAGGTAAAATGCGTGACCAGTTTTGTCGAGACGCGCGATGAGATTAAAAATTGTTCAACACCTCGGCTGTTAATTTCTAACGTGACACGGGATTTATAAATTACCCTGGCATCGATATGTACTTACTCGTGTGCCGCACACGAGCCACTGCCTCCAGGGACGCTTGCGCAGCTGCTATATGCATAGTGGCTGAATAAGTAATAAAATATGTCGTCCACGCTCTTGGGATGCTGAGCGTGACCACGCGTAATATTACGCGGCCAGCACGGTTTTCCCGTTGACGAGAAAACAATTTCCTTTGCCGCTTTTGAAAATGGTCAAGCGCGAACGCCAACCGGAATAAATGCGCCTCTCCTGCGAATACAGATTAAATTTCCAACTACGAAAATCGCCTCGAATTTGCTGCTGTTATCTGTACCGCAGTTGTTGCATTAATATAATAACAATGCAGATTCTCCGTTTTCGATGCCAACATTTTTCTCTTTTTTTTACACATCGAACGAATTGACCGCTACGGTTGAGAACGGTCGCGTGAAAAATACTTGAAAAATGACAAATAGAAAGAATCAGGATTATAGTACGTTGGTCAGTTTTTTAAACGATACGTATCGACTTCGAGAAAGCACGCTGTTTCATAAATATACGAAATATGCGTCCCAAAGGTCGGCGCCATACCGTCTGTGAATTTTATTGCGAGTATAGCGGTAATCTGACTTATGGTAGTTCACCTAAAAGCTTCGAGGCACATTTTTTAACTATGTTTGAACTGTAGCACCATTTTTTACCATTTTATCACTGTAGCGGTGTTTATGACTGCACCGGGAATGTTTATGCATTTATGGGAAATTCAAAGTCGCGTAAATGTACAGGGTGCTCGCGAAATATGAAAATATCTACTAGATCGTAACACGATATATGAACTATCAGAAGATGTAACATTTATCAGATAAAGCAAATCTTTACTTTCTATAAGAACACGAATTTGCATAAACGTTCATCTACGCGGACCATGCAAAATTCAATTTGACGACAGAGAAATACACGTTCATGGGGTTAGCACTATGGGATTAGGGACTATGCGGTGGTTGTTGTTGGACTATTTTATTCGCAAACGTACGGAGGTACTTCTGGAAGATCGTTTGGTCAGAAAAATGCTGGCCGGTCGCGATAATAGCAGATTCGAGTTTCTGTTATCCGCGCGTGCGATCGTCGTAACAGGCGAGGGCAGTAATTGGTTGGGTGCTAGCGTGCTGCATTGTGGGCGGGGTGCCGCGATATGCTTTCTAATATTTGCACACTTTGATTGGAGTTTGCCCAGACGCCCCTCGAATTAATTACACGCTTTTTCACGTGTCCCGCATTCGACATGATCCTATCCCAATGACAATTCGCAAAAACGATGGACCTTCCATCATTCGAATTCCATTTCAACTGTCCGATACTGTCATTTATTGCTGCAAATAAATAATCGATCGCTAAAAACTTAAATTTATATTCTCCGATTCTTCGTTGGACGACGGATAGTTTAGGAGAAAAGTAATGGTCCTTTTTTCGTCCATCTCGCGACACTATTACTCGATGCTCTATTTTTAAGGAGAAATACAATGAAACGGATTCGACGTGTCCAGCCGCGGCGTTACGTCTAATTTCTCGGTAACGAACGAATTTCCCGTAGCCAATTACACCTATCGTTGCCAGAGGCAGAGACAAAGAGGAAAAGAGAGAGAGGAGGAGGAGGAGGAGGAGAGGATGGAGGAGGAGGAAGAAAAAGAACACCACTTTTATCCGTTATTCAATAAACACAATGCTCCTTCAAAGGTATCTTTTCAATTATCAATGCCAATCGAGGCAAGATAGCGGAAAGAGGCAAGGATTTCAGTGCCGTCATCGAGAATCGCTTTTGATCAGCAGGGAAGTATCGCTGATCCGATTCAAATAATTAAGTCTGCAACGTGGATCGTTAGTAGCTCATCGAACGAGTAACCGGGACTGGATGCTCCGCGATCCTACGCCATTGCGCTCATTAACATCCGATGAAATTCCATTAAAGACGACGATGATGTCGATAGTCCGCGTTGTATATCTTACGCTGTTTTTGTCTATTCTCGCGAAAAACGTGTTACAATCGTCTTGAAAACCACCTTGAAAACACTAACATCTATGTATATGTCGCTGCTTTGCTCTGACAGTGGCGCGGCTGGAGAAATGTCAACGTTAGGGGAGAGGCGTTTTAAAATTTGGAAAGAAACGATGGCGAGTCATTTCAACGATGTATTACAAGGCTGACTAAATGAAAAATATTCCATTGTTCGCGAAAGTAGTGCAACCTTCCTCACAAAACAACCGAAGATGAACCGGCGTTGTAAAACTAAGGCAGGTTGATAGCTCTCTGACGCAAAATTGATGGAATTGTAAATGTACCCTTTCACACGATGAAGATAGAATAAAAATAGACATTCTAATTACTCAGTTTTTCGTTTCTCTTTCGGGTTATTCGCCAGAGATGGCGTTTTTTCAAAGAAGATCCCTTCCATTTTGCTCTGTGTAGACCTATTCGATAAGAGCAGATTAGAAATTTTGCAAGTTGTTCGATTGTCGAACCAAAATACGCGTAAAATTCGACAGCATTTTCTTCTCAATATATTCATCGGTAATATCGAAAGGGTTAGTCCAGGTGGTGTAACCATCGTGCGCTGGCTTCGTGAAAACTCGCGGCGAATTGAATTAATTAAAATTTGTCGGTATGTGTAACCAGGCCGCCGCCTTCTCGCCGCGAGAGACATTCTCTTTCCGCGAGATTTCGACGGTAATAATCGCTAATTACGCGGTATCGACGTCTCGCTAATTAACCCAGGGACCCAGGCTTTAATTAACCGCGCGTGCCTTGTCAGACTCGGTCGCGGAAACGGAAACCTTCTCTCGGCGAAATGTCGTTGGCTCGTTCGCGAAAGAGTTTCGCGCGGAACAAGCTGAAAATGCACAAGATTTTGCCGAATGTAATTCTGCCAATGGTCTGCCTGACCATCGAATTAACACCGCACGCAGAAACCTACTTCTAAGTAGAACACGTCACGCGTACTCGTACTATGTCAGACAAAGGGCGAATTATTTTCGATTATACAAATTATCGCGTTGAATACAGTGGTTCACAAAAGTATCCAACCGCCTGTGCAAACACTCTGTTCCTCTTTTCCTTCTGTCTCTTCTTTTACCTTCTTTTATACCTCGCAATCGTCAGTCTCGATAACGAATAGACTAGACCCTAACATTGTTAAGTCATAAATTGTACTTCGAAAGTTCAATGCTACAATTGTCCGTTCAAACGATTCTCGTGGCAACAACAATCTGAAAATGTTAAATTTTCATCATCGTCAGAGTGATTTTAAAAAATGATAACTAAATGGAGATTCCTTTCGCTTATTAGACATCGTAACGAGTTCTTTGTTTTGGATATTTGATATATTTGGTAAATTTCTCATCGTTGAATTTTCCATAGACGTATGAGGATCTGTCGGTTCGATGGTGCAAGAAGTTTCAGATAATGCGTACGCTGCTGGAGTTACGTATGGAGTGGAAACTATCGCTCTTAACCGCGGGCCAAATTAAGATTGTCCTTAATGCGGACTGAGATTGTCCTTAATCAAGCGAAACCAGGCCAGTGCAATTGGAAATACGTGTTAACGAGACGTTTCCATTAGCGCGATTCGCGAACATTAAAATGAACTTCGGATAGATATAAGTCAATATTAATTAATGAGCATGATAACGTCTGGTCGTCTCGAGGGACGTGAAACGCTGGGATATTAATCGTGTCATCTATCTTTGTTTCGCTATACCGATCGCAAAAACGTCGACAATGACGCAAAGAAGAGAATATTTGCTACATTGTGCGAATAATGTATCTCGCGTCGTGTCACTTCGCGTTTTACGCGCTGTCATTTCCACTAGATGAAGAGGAGCTTGCGTATCGCGCGCCCAGAAAACAATCGCAGGAGGTTATTCGTGTTTCGATAATACAGCCAGACCCTGTGTCTTGTCTTAATGATAACAGTAGCTACAGACAGGAGGAATACGAGTAAACAGTAGCAAAGCTCGCGACGTTCGGTGGGTCCGATATTTTTCTCTCGAACCGGTTAACTGCGTTTGACGAGTCTATCCGTGTCGAAGAAAAACTTTATTTCGGTGCGTTTGACGCGTACACTGGTCGTCTTTTAAATTTATTTGCGCGCTTCGTGACCTGATGCCGCGAGATATTTCTAAAACTAAATTTCGCAGTTAACTGGTTAAATGAGAAAATATACGGCTGTCGTGAAATCAGCTTTCTTGGTGGCTGACGACTCAAACGGTCATCGACAAGTCCATCCGCTTGTTTCCGCTACTATTTTTACGTTTGCAATTAGACTTGTCGATTCTCGGCAGATGTGTTCGAAATAAATTGCGAGTGGCTACCATTCGTTGCGATTCTATCGATACATTAAAAATATACACTTGCGACAAATCGGGTTCGAATCGACCTGGCATCGCAAATACCTCGGCTTTCTTTCCTCGAGGATCTATCACGAGAGGAAAAGCAGCTTATCGCACGTCAAAGACTCTTTCGTAGATGGGTGGAGCATAGGCTTCAACAGATGCACGCACAATGGACCACATTCTGTGGAAGAATCACGAGTCAACGGGAGCATCTCTGGTTCAGGGGGGTGATCGAAAACCTGTAGAGCAGCTGAGGTTCCTCGATTATCGGGTTTCTGAATCGTCATTTTTTATTGCGGCGTTTGTGTGCACGCGTTCAAAGGGACATCCTGTCGCGTGAAATGAGAAAGAAACGCTGCGAACAGGGGAGAACGCGCGCTCGCAGCAAGAATGGAAAAGAAATTAAAGAGTCTTTGGTATCGAGAAAGTTGCCCGTTTAAAGAATTTAAGGTGGTGGCGACAGCGAAGGAGGAGGAAGCGAGGGGAACAGACCAAGAGAGGCGAGAACAAAGTAAGGGAGAACGAAACGAGAAGCCGAAGCAAATATAGAGATATCGAGATTGTAAGGCAGCGAGAGGCGGAAAGCATGGAAAGAGAAGGCTCGATTTTCCTAGGGCTGGAAAAATATTTGCACGCTTCTCCACCCATGCGATCTTTCTCTTTCTTTTTTTCCACTTGCCGACTGGCAGCGCCACGACGTTCCCTCGTCTCTTCGGTATCGGCTATTCCGTCTCCATATTCCGAAGTTTCCACGGTCTGCAGCGACTTTCGCGCCCTGCTTTTTTTCCCTCTCACACCCTCTTTTTTTCCCCACTCTCGCTTTATCTCTGCTTCTCTCTCTTTCTGTTCGTTCGCTGGCGTTCTGGCCAGCGTGCATCGGGAAATATGAATCCTTCGTCCCGTCTGCATTGTCTGGGACCTGTGTTTGCCACGGGCACACACAGGCGAAAACCTGTTCGGACGTTGGAAAGCGCGCACGCGTGTGCGTGCGTGCGGCTGTTTGCTCGCAGGTGGTGACAAAGATCGATCGTGGCGAGCTTGGTGCACGTTGGGATGAAAAAACCGAGAGACCCAGGGACACAGGCAAGCACACGTCAGGGGTGGAGGATGGTCAAACGGACGCGTTGTCCGACCAAACGATGATATACCACGGCTACGTTCGAAATTTTCACAATTAACGTCGCGTATCTGCCGGCGTGAAACACGGATATTCAAACCGCCATCGCCTCGTCGCCAACGACTGTACTGCGACAGTGAAAGATGATGAATGAAGCCCCGACGTTTGCCAGAGAATAAAGTCGGCACGCAGGTGCGACTAGGTTGAAGTTTAGTCGACCGACACCGTTAACTCGTTACCACCCATTCGTCCGACTAACTCCAAGAATTGAGTTCCGCGGTGTTAGCTGCCTAACTGTTCGCAGACTTGTCGCTTGCCTGAGATCTCGTCGGCATTCACGATTGAACCTAACCAACTGCGAGTGAATTATTAAACCGTTTCACGCTACGAACTGTCAGGGACGTTACGGGGCAAAGTTGCACGCCTCGACCGACGAGATCTGTACCGTGTCGAAAAATCCTTGTAAATAGTTCCTGGTATATATGTAACTACGCGAAGTTCGATGTCTGGCCTGGTTAGAGACGAGACCGGCATTTGTTGGCGACAGCATCCAGTGAATTTACGCGTCTACCTCGGCCGAGAGAGCGAAAAAGGAACACGAAACAGAATCTCTGCACGGAATGATCGTATACAGGTGGTACTCGATAATAACTCGGAATAACAGACTTGGATAGGGGAGTCGCTCGTTGGCATCGAGTGTATCGTGGTTGATCCAGAGAACGTGTTTAGAACGCGTCGCGGAAATCCCCGAGGCGAGCAGAAGCGCGGTGAAACGCCTTCACAGGCCGAACGTACTTCCCACTTCTTCAACTTGTTCCTCTCAAGTCGTCACATTGTGCCCGCGTGAGGCGAGTCTTGCACTCTGTTGTGTTCGTAAAACAGCCACTTTTCCCGCTGCTACTCCCGAAGGACCCTCGAGTTTTCATTGTTCGATTTCGAAGTACTACTCTCTCCCTCTTCTCTTTGCCTCACCTTTCTCTCTGATCCTTCCCATTTTTCTACTTTCTTACGCGACCACGATGTACAGGCGTAGCAAGTGGACGACTATCGATTCTTCCAAGACACTTAACGAGAACCACGCGTTTTCTTCTTATTCACCGAACTCGATCGTTCGTTTGATACGTGCGAGTTATCTTTCAAAGTTTCGATGAACAGGCTACCGGGATATCACCGGATCAAGCGCGGTGCTCGCGCAGAGATTCAACTTCGGTTTCCCTCTATTCGATCTTTTTTCCCCATTGGAACATTTGTATGACGAGAGCAACCACTTTATTGCGTTGCACCTGGTTTTGTTCGCTGTCACGGGTTGCTCGAAATCTCGGGATAAAGGGAAAATCGCGCTTGATTCGCGCAGGCTGCTCTATGGCGGAGAAACTGGATCATACGTGGTTTATTTTCAATTTAGTTCGACGCAAAATTCAGCGATTTATCTACTAGTGTTTTCGTTAGTGATTTCGTAGTACAATGAAACCGCGTTTATCAAAACACCGATTAATGGAAAGCTTGGAAATGTCCTGTCGTAAGAAAGATTAAAAGACAAAAATGCAAATATTCTTGTTCAAAGCTATTCGTTCCTGTTTAATCCTTCGAAACTATCATGAACATCCTGAATTCACCCTAACGCGAGCAAGGGTGATTTTTCTTACGAGCCCTTCGATCGTTGGTAAAAACGTAACGATGAATCGAACAAAGCAAATTGAAAGATAAAATCAAGAAGACGTACCCGAACGTACTGTTCGATGTTCACTTCGTTTTCCCGGTCACCCAATCTCGAAAATCGAGCCCGTAAGATACTCGTTTTATCACCGAGACAGTTAGCCGAACCGGGGCAAGGCGGCAGGAAATCGTTTGATCCCACGAAACTCTTTGAAACGTTACACCATGTTCGTCACGAGTAAGAGAACACACTGTCCCTCCTTCTTTTCCCTTTTCCGGCCCAGGCTTTTCGCTGTTATCCGGCGAGTTTGCACTCGCGCGTCACGACTTCTGATATTCCGTTGTGTTCGTAAAACAGCCACTTTTCCAGCCGATACACCCGGAGGACTCTCGAGGTTTCTTTGTTCCATCTCGAAATACCGTTTACTACCTTGGCCCTTCTTTTTTCCTCCTCTTTCTCCTTCCCTCCTTTTTCACCGCTCACTCGTCGTCTTCCGAAACGAAGACGTCTGAGAGGTGACGTTCGATCGAGTATCGATTACGCTCAATTTGAAACGCGGCTAATGAGTGCGAGAGCTACCGGGTACTTTCGGCAAACCACGAGCAGACAGCCCGGAAGAGGGATGAAAGAGGATGGTTAATAGTCGCGGAGGCAAAAAAAAAAAAAAAATGGGGTAACGTCGCGACCGAACTAACCGCAAAGAGCTTTCCGATACGCTGTAGAAAACAGTGGTGGTACGAGGGGATGGTTGGCTGCCTGGTCGAGTGCGGAAAACAATTTGTTGGCCGCGAATCGTTCGTGAAATCTCTGCTCTCTGGTGAATCGTTCCGCCGAGAGGAACATTATTGCCCACATACCGTCCTTTTATCGAAATAGTTAAGATTTCGATGCTCCACATTTTCCACCTGAATTCAACATCCATGCTCCATGCAAGATTTTTCTGTTCCAACTTCGAATTCGTCCCTCCATTCTTCGGTCAGAAATATGCATACTACAACTATATACGTCGTACAGGAACGTTCTTTTATTTCAATGAAATTTTCGATTATTAATATGCACGATTAAACGATCTTCTGTCGGTTCACTTCGCTTATACGACGGTGAACTCCTATTGTACGAACGAAAACTTATAGATAGTGGAACAAACTAGTAGAGACTTGTATTATGCGAACTTCAATTGTACAACTATCAAGTTCGTTTAAACCGAGCTCTAGTCTAATTATACAGATATATCGATGAAATGTTGTGATACGAATTCCGCTTTTTATCAATTTCTCAATTTCGTTACATAAGTACGCGATTACTGTTCGGTTGCAAAAAAAAAAAAAAAAAAAAATTACTCCTATGAATTCATTTGTTACGCAAAAGTGGCACAAACAAGAGCGGATTATGCAATTAATTGGGAAAATAGTTGCAACTTTTTCCTGTTCTTCGGTTTATGGATCGATTTTACGCAATACGTACGACTACATCGAAACAGAGGTAGACAACGAACGAATCTAAACCTCGAAATCTATCACGAAACGTTCGGTCGTTAAGGGTTAGCGGGTTAATTCAAAAGGTCGGCGAAAAAGAGCGATGAAACGAGTAGACCGTTGCTCAACTTTACCCCCGTGAAAAGGGATTCTGCTACGCTCCAATAGCATTTTCAGGCTCTTTGGAATTGAACAGAGACACGGAAACAATTACCAAGACCGTGTTACCCTAATCTGAAAATCCTGTTAGCGATCCTCTTCTCGTACCTCGATTCTTTCCTTACAAAGACAAACTTCGGCCCCAAGGACCAAGGATGTCGAAGGACAGACACCCTCTGTTATCCTTGGCGATAATTTGCCAGGGTTCGCACACTTGCCACACGATCGATCGATCTATCTTCCCTTTCGTTTCCTTTTTCTCGCTTTCATGAAATTTTTCTCGCGGCTACGCGTTCGTGTTATATTCGTCTGTGATCCTAGGCGTCGCGATCTCTTTACCCCAGAATTTGATCGAAGGAGAGAAAGAGAGAGAGAGAGAGAGAGAGAGAGAGAAAGAAAAAAAAATGCAGGCTGGTGCATCAATTTCAGGCGTATGCGAAAGAATGTCAGAGACGACGGAGGGAGAGGGCTCGCGCGTTGAATTTTCATGAGAAACGCAACGAGCCGTCGAAATGAAATCCTGCGAATAATATACGGACGAATAATATCAAACGCGGTTACTTGCGGGAGTAAAGGGCCGTGAAATTCATCTAGACCGAGAATTTAGAACGAAATCGCCACGGAGAAAAAACGGGGATGTAAGTCAAACGGAAAAGCTGCACAGCGTGACGGTATCATTTCGTGGGTTTTCCATTGGTCAGTCCTTTTGCCAACCGCGATTTTCTCTTTTCCCAACCTCTCGAGTTACCTCCGCGGTTAATTAACCTTCTAAGTAGGATGGAGCTGCACTCGCTGTTCATTATCCTGGTCTTGGCCGAATTACAGACAGAATGTAATGGCATAGAGTAAAATGATTGAACAAAATGAAGAATCCTCTCGACGATCTACCGCGTCATATCTTCAGATTCCCGGAGAAAAAAAGACCAAAAGAGCGATACATCAAAGCGTCGTACGATTAGAATTTCTCTCGGGGAAACGATCGCTGTTCTCTGAAAGCAACGGAAACTAAACCGTGTCGATTGGTCCATCATGGTCGTCATGCGGTGTTCGAGGAGTTGGCGTGCCAGAAGTCGGAAAAGCGAGACGTTAAAGCTGACGAATAAAAGAAAAAAAAAAAAAAGAAAGAAAGAGAGAAGAGAGGGGTAGGAAAACTAAAGGGAGGCTGGCGAAAGTTCCGGCGAGTAATGGCTTTTAAGTGTGAAACCGTTCTCTGCCGCAGTGTCGTTCTCCAGATTTCCCCTGTCATCTGCGTTAAAAGGTACGCCCGATCCATCCACCGCGCGAAGAAGGAATTTCATCCTTTCTTCTTCATTTTTCCTTCTTTCTTTCGTTCCTTCCCTTTCTATTCCTTTTCGCTTTTTTTTTCTTTCGTTTTACTAGTTCTCGAGGGTGGATTGGAGCGCGTGAATCGCGCCAACATCATTACACGATATCACTGGCTGAGGTACTTCCAGTCGATAGAGTAGTTGGAGGTTGCAGAGATTCGGATGGCGCCGGCGCTAAGCTACCCAGCTAGCCAGGATTTGCGTCCAGACCGTTTGTCTTTTCTTCGCCGAATTAGTATGGATTTAGCGAAGCCGCAGAGAATGGAAGCGCAACCACGGGAGGACTTTAATCAGCTGCTACCGCTGACTGCTTGCGCGAACACGCACCTTCATAAAGGGAAATTAAAAATGACTTATTATATCATTTTGCAGCTCGAATTGGAATTTCCGCAGACTGTAAATTCACTTGGTATCTTTGCGATCTTTTAATTAAATTACGCCACGATATCAAAGAAGTTTCCGGATCCCAGTCGCGATAAACAACGGAATTAAATTAATTACTCTGATTCCAAGAATAAAGTCTTTCGCGTTTCTCGTCGATAGAATCACGGAACACGTACACGCTGGCTATAAATATTAAGATTACCGATAATAGTTACCGAATGCTTCCCGTTCCTATCAACTTTCAATTGTTTCCATATAAATCTGTTACTTTATTCGTATCGTATTAGGTCACGCGGAGATACGTCAGCATCGAAGCGGAGCAAACGTGGAAACGCGACATCGACGCAATTCTCCAGAGTTCACTTACACAACCCGTAAGAAGTTTCTCAAACATCAAAGCAAATTCTGATATTTGTCAGCGTTGCAGCGAATGAGTGATACGTTCTATTTGCGTTCGTCCGCGAGATTGTAACGAGTTTCCAAGAGTAAACGAAAATTCTCAACAACCTTGGGAAACACCACGGGCCACGGGTAAAATATTAAATAAAGTAGAATTTGTCAGGGCTCTCCGATGAATATAACAAGTAAGTAGCCTAATACTTACGGCTGTCGGTGTAGTTCGAATAAAACGTGCAGGGAAATAAGGAAGGAGCGTAATGCTACTTTTGAAATGCTACTTTTCAATCTGGCTCCGTGTACTAACAGCTTTTTTAAAGCCCTTGAAAATCTCGTTTCCTCGGGACGTCGCTGAAAGAAAGTAAAGAAAGAAAAAACGAAGGAAGCAGAGGAGAAATAGGTGACGGAACGGTGGTTGTTCGAGCGGTTCACGGCGCGATACACGGCTGGCAGAAAGATCATTACAGATATCGCTGGCAGAGGTGCTCCCGGTCGGTAGCGTAGACGGAGGTAGGTGGTAGGTGTTCGGTTAGCGCCGGCGCTAAGCTCCTCTTCGTCGGCTTTGAACCTGAACGTTTGCATTTCACGCTGCCACGCGGGCCAGACAAAGACGCGGCTAATAGGGGAAAAGCCGGAGAAAGGGACGGAGAATCGGAGATACGTAAGTAGAGAAAAGGGATGGCAAGGGACGGGGGAAGGGAGGAGGGAGTTTAAGAAAATGAAGGTTGATGGAGAGAAGGAGAGAAAGGAGGAAGATCGAGAGGGTGGAAGCAAGACGCTGTGCGACGTGTATATACAGAGAAAGAAACAGAGAGAAAGGGGAATTATAAGGGGTAGGAGGATGAGAAAGAGAGGTATACAGAGGGTGATATAGCGCGAGAAGGTGAGGAACGGAGGGTAGGTAGAGGGATAGAGAGCAGCCCGAGGCCATCGCTAACGACGCCATTGTCAGCGGCCTGGCCATTGTGCGAAGCGTCCTGTACGAAACGCCGATTTCTAGCTGCGATCGCGGAGCCTCGGTATACGTTACAGGCAGGCCGAATAAAACAAGTCATTCGGTGATGACGATGCGACCGAATCAATACGCGATAAAATCCGCGAGAAAAGGCGATTCTGTTGGGATGGAAAAGCCAGCTATCGCACACAGACCATGGCGAGGATGAACGTCGCGCGTCACCGAGGAACGATAAATCTAGCTTCCATGATTCGACGAAGAACACCCGCACGATCGCTCGTTTTATTACTATTTCGTCAGAGTGGAAACGAAGCTGTTGTTTTTTCTTTCTTTCTTTCTTTCTTTCTTTTTTTCCCGGGAAAAGTGGGGCAAAGGGGGGAGCATCGGCGAGGAACGAGAAGCACGGAAAGTGGCTCGACACACGTGAAACGTTTCAAACGAATCGAGAAATGCGCGCAACGTGCGGCGAAATTAATTCGTTGAATGGACACGACAAGAGAATTATAGTTTTAACGGAATCGCGTGAGAGCTGACAAGAATACGAATTGTACAATGGAACAAAGCTAATGCGTAAATTCGAATGAAAAAGCTAACAGCATCGCGGCTTTATATTTATTATTCCCCCGTGTTCTCTATACGAACAATATTAATTCAGAGTTCAGTTCGGTGGATAAACTCTGTGTCCACTTTACGCCAACAGGATATTATTTAATGTCCGTGCAGGAACTAGGTGTTGCAAAGTGGCCCTGTTAAATAAACTTTCGACTTTGTACCGTATGGAATCGATCGCAGCTGCCTCTCTACCGAGTTCCATACCGAGGATTCATCTCCATCGACGAGAACAATTTCGGAATGGAGTTTGCGGAATTTCGCTAAGAATTCGCTTAGCCTTTCGAACACGGACTCGAGGACCGATCTGACTCGGTCAAACTTTGCAAACGGTCGATATATTTACCTGGCAAAAAAAGAGATTAATGAATCACCGGATGAACTCTCGGAAAGCGTAGCTCTGTTCGCGTCAGACAAACACATAAATTTCCTATAGCGGCTACAACTTTTCTATTGTTACTTCGAATCTTGTCGAGTAATCTTGAAACTACACAAATGAAAATACGAAACTTTTGATTCCAAACCTTTCATTCAAATTCCTTAGTATATCAAATGTTCAAATATTTCTCCAATTTTTTAAATAGATTTCCAAGTTATCTATATTTTCAAATATTCGTAATCTCAAAATTGTTTAATTTTCAAATATTCAAACTCTTCAATTTTTTAATTTCCAATTATTCGAATCGCCAAATTTTGTAATTCCCGCGTATTCAAATTTCTAAGATTTGTATGGCGAATATAAATAACTTTTTAATGTAAAGTATTCGAAGCTAGTTGAAAAGTAAACTATTCTGTCCTCCTAATCAATCTTCGCAGGCTTTGTTATACCGCAAACGGGCTCCAGGAAGGAAAGCGAAACGCGGCTCATTCCTTGAGATCACGTCAGTTTTATTGTGAATGCGGCTGAATCCGAGTCGCGAGGCAAAGGGAAACACGGCTGAAAGGTACGAGATGACAAGTTCTCATTCTGCCTCTCTTTCACAATACGATTGAATCGATGCGGCTCGGATACAAGCTGTCTGCGTGGTGTGAATATTTAATGAATGTAACCGTTAATGAGGCACGGTCATATTAGTATTAATTAACGGTAGGACGCTCTTCACGTTGCCATCGTAGGAAAAAGAATTTCGATGAAAAGAGCCTCCAAGATGAACAGAGAGGGAGGAACTTTCTGATCGTTGAATATACACAATGTTTCGTTTCCTTATTAAATTCTGCACACAGACAGGTAAATATTTTTTATTGTTATTACAAAAGAACATTGCTATTGAAAAAGTGCAGCTACATTATGAAATGCTTGGGAAAATCAAAATTGATTTTTCATTAGCGTCACCTAAGGGAGTTAATTATTGCGCGACTGAAATACCAAACTGAAGTTTCATCGATCCCTCTTATCTACAATCTAATTTCCAAATCTATCGAAATATCGGAGTTTAAACGATCCAAAATATTCGTTAAAATAAAAGAACACACCGTGTCGATTCACGTCGTACAATCGCGCCAACGAACAAATAACACACGCCATAAAAGATTATTCTCTTTGACATTAAAGGCATCGTGTCTCAAACTCCCGGATGGAGGGATTTAATGGGATTGAGAATGAAGATATCTTTGTATGGCGTAAAAGGCTTTGAATGTGTTGATAGGTTAACAGGATTAAGGCGGGTTCAGCGTGACCCGACAAAGCGCATATTTCAGTTAAGCTACACACTCGAGGAGACGCGGCTAGAAATTTGCAAGTGACACCCGAAAGTGGTACGCGAAGAAAAATGAAAGGCGAAGTTTGATATTTTCGCTACGAGCTGCACAGCAGGTCAAAATACATTTTTTTAAGTGGATACCATGCGGCTTTGACCGCGAATTAAATTAAAAAAGAAAAAAAAGAAAGAAAAAAAAGAGGGAAAAGAAGAAAAGACCCTGCGCTTAATTTCCTGGCGGTTTGCGAAAGTGTGCTGCAGACGGTGTACTTTTTCCTCGAAGCGAAACGTGAATGCGAGATTACTTTGTTCAACGACCGGTTTAATTTAAAACGTTTAAAAACCGTGACATAATTGGAAAAGTGCGTGCTTTTTTGAAATCTAAAAGCAGACTCGCTCGATAAATCAGCCGCGAGTAAACGATAAAACGGAAAAGGGAAGCGTATTTTTATCAGAAATGATATCGGGAAATAATGTTTGACTGTCGGGTTAGAATCGCGCAAAATATCTATTTTGAAGGTTCGACGTTTGACCCAGTTTGAATGTATTAATATCGCAACCGCATAGGCACGAAAAGCATAGGCAAAACGAATCGGAAGTCTCTCGGTAAACGGATGTCGCACTCGTACGCCAGACAATTTCATTCAGTGAAAATACTCATTTACTCGACTTCCTGTCGCAGCTGGCAAATATTATATCGCGGGTGGAACTCGCGCGCGTTAATCCTCCTCTTCCTCTGCGACGAATACCGTGTAACATCGGTTGGTTATTTAACACCCAGTTGTTATCTCGATAAGACAAGAAATCCCCTTTTGTCCGATTAAATTGTGCTCGATGCCGAGTATAAAAAGAAGGACAGGTATCTTTGCAGGTCGCTGTCGTTTATTACAACGTGACTTATAACCGTTTCCTTGGAAAACTACGAAACGATCGTTCTAATGGCCCGTGTAATCGTTTTCCTTACGACAGAAACGATACAGCGCGATAAACTGCAATCTAAAACGAGTCCGCGCAGTGTTTCGATGGCTCTCGACGACAATGTTCATTTCAATACGAGTTTTCCAATTTTATTCGCGAATCGAATATATCGAATCCCATTAGTAACTTTTAACGTTGTCGAATCTAACAGTAAATATCGATGCCCGTTCGATTGTTACTGATACGATTAAAATTAATCCCACATCTACTGTTTCTAACCAGATGGATCGACGTACGAACAAATGATTTCATTAAAATTAGTTCGGCCCAGTGAAACTATCGCCCGCTGTTCAAATTACGTATTATTAACGTTCATAAGTCGATACGCCTGTTGTTAACTGCAGTAATATTCATGGACTTGTGCTCTGGAAGGCCAACGGTTTTCACATCTTTCTCGGGACAATTTTTTCCATACAAAAATAGCATGCAAACAAGTTTTCTGACATAGTTCTGCTATCGTTAACACGTTCTTCTTTTAATTCCCGGTGAAGTTCTAACGACGTTAACTTCGCGGACAAACATCACGATGCGGTTCGCCGCGATATCAACGATTACTTTGCCTTGGAATAAACGAATTCCATCGCGAAGACCAAACGCAACGAGACGTAGCACGAGTACAAAGAAGATATACGAGTGTAGCTTCGATGATACATAAACATTTTACAAACACGAGAGTGCCGGGTAGCGTAATTTACGCACGATTTCTACAGCGGTAGGTCCGGTCCAGCACGATCGATCGATCGATAACTCTCGTGAAACTTGCATAAATGATCGTGAGGGAAAAGCAGCGCTTTACTCGATTTACGCCAACTTTACGCGAATATCAGATTACTCACGGAGTTCACTATATATTCGACCCGAAACTCTGATACTTCCTGCGATACTCGGCGTTTTCACCGTGCCATCGTGTGGCTTCCGTTCTCAGAGAGCACGTTTCAAGGTTACGCTAGGGGTAGCTCGACGCAATACTTACCGTTTACTGTAGCTGCACTGCGTTTCCTTCGAAAATGCGGTGGAAAACACCTTGAATCCTAGAGCGTGGTCCGGTCTCGTTGTTCTCGTGGCGACAAGAGCACGGCGTCGTGTGTGTGTGTGTATGTGTGGAGAGACAAGTCCCGTGTTCCATGAGATTCTCGTGAACGATCGTGGCAACGACGTGACCGATACGCTTCTCTTGGACGAACTGAGCTCTCCCCCCCTTGCGCCGGTCTTATATAGCACCCCCACCCCTCTAATCTTCCCCTGAGTATCCCTTCCACCGGAGCAACCCCTGCACGGAAGACGGCAGCTACGTGGGGATGGATCCTAGTGGTCCACCAAGGACTCCGTTACCCTTTCTCCGTCTTTGCCATTCTCTCCCTCGGTCGTCCTTTCTCTCTCCGTTTAACCCTCTCTAAAATTCTCCCTCTTTTCCTTCTTCTCCCTTTCCTCTCTTTCTCGTTCTTTCTCTCTTCCGCTTTGTGCTTCCACCTTGTCCCTCTTACCGATCCGAACCTTTCCTTTCGTTTCATCCTTAGCTCAACAGCGAAGCTTCTCGCTTCCTTCGTACCGTGTCGCCGTTCTTCGTTGTTCTCCGTCTTCGTCGCGCCGTGTCCCAAATGACAATGTGTAAACTTCGTGCTCAAAACCCCGTGGCTCACCAGCCTAAGCTTTTCTCTACCCGTTGTCTCTAGTCTCTGGCCGTCGTCGTTTGGTTCTCCTTGTTCCTCGTCGGGACAGATCTTACGCGTCATGCCAAGAATGTCCCTCAGGGTCAGAGGAGTCGGCGAGAGAGCGGAAAGATAGAGAGAGAGAGAGAGAGAGAGAGAGAGAGAAAGAGGCAAAGTTTGGCCCGCGCGCAAGATACAGCCTCCTCCCACGCGGTTGCATTATTCGCGATAAATATTTACGCGGTCGCGGTGGAACATGAGTCACGTTCGTTCATTGAAAAGCGCAGCGATGCTCGCCGGTCGCGCGAATCGAGCCACTCGTGCCTCCCACGATATTTAATCTGCGTGCGTGCGATGATGTCTTCCGCGGCGAGTACCTAAAATTGCAAAGCAGATAGGCGTTACAACGCGAAGATAATCGATTCATTTTGGATCCTTTGCGTCGTTCGTTTGTGACGCTAAACGAATCGCTCGGAAATCCATAGAAACGTCGCGGAGAAATGACGATTACAAATCGCGATTGCTTCTTTAAATTCGCCCTAGAATTTGTGATCATTCTTGTCTCGATAAAGAAATTTGAATATTAATTATGTGCCTGGATAGTGTCAAATTGATAGCTGCATAAAAAGGTGAAATTGAACTGTTTGACTTCTGACAGACTCAAATCATGTTTTATCCTCCGTACCACTGTTTATTCTCTGTCTGTTTGTTTTGGCTACCTACCCAAGATTTAATAAAGTAACAGAAGCTTTTTTAAAACCAGCTTTTAATACGATAGAACGATAAAAAAAGACACAATGGTGGCGAGAGTTGTTTCGAGACAGAAGTAACAGAGGGAACGGGTGCGATTAAACGCAAGGATAATAATATCGCTATTTCAGTTAAGATTATGCAGAGTCGTCTAGTAGGTTCGCGGCGGTACAAAAGTACGCGTGTACATGACTCGTATCAAAAAGCGGAGGTACACAAAGCGTCTCGTAATAAAGGAGAAAGAACAATAGCAGAAAAATAACCCGACTTGCATTCGTGTCCCGTTAGCGTCTCCTCTATTTTACTGCTGCATCCCTTTGCACGCTACTGTGCTACCTGTGCGACTACATAAATTTCAATGTTCCTTCGCTTCTACCAGGCGCAAATCCATTCGATTCCTTTCTATATACCGAGACGAACCATCACGAATGCCAATTTGCAAACTGAATATAAGAATGAAACAGATAGATTCACGAAGGTAAATCAATTTAATACGTCCCAAGGTGGATGCTGCTTTTAAATCACCTTAGAATTTTGACCGGCACGGGTAAGAAAGTTTTAAAATCATCGTTGTTTCACGCCACCCTGTGTACGTTCTCACGGGGCAAACCCGCGACACATTTTCGCAGTTACCTATGTTTTTCCCATTCGAACAGCCGTCTTTCTTTTTCCCCTGAAAACATATGCGCGATCCACGCGTGGCGGACCACACATCATACACTTGACGCGCATAAATATCATTATCTCCAACAGGCCGGGTAACTCGATTTAGAGGCGGATCGAATTCCCTCACCCTCGCAGTTTTCCCTCTTCCACCATCATCTTCTTTCCTCTTCCAGTAGCTGGCCGCGTCCACCTTAGCGATCTTCCTTTTGTGGGGCGCGAGGACGGCCGACAGGCCGCACACGCCCACCTTCCTTCTTGATTTATGCCACGCACGCGAAAGGGAGTCTCGTAGGTGGCCGCAATGAGCAGCTCAGGTTTTTAACGAAGATTCCCGGATCAGGCGAGTTCGCTGACAGAGCTGAGAAAATCTGATCCGAGGATCTGCGAGATTCCGCTGCTCGGAACGTAAACATCCACGGAGCAGATAATCGACATTAACTTTAGGCATTTTCTCGACTTAACAGGAATATTAAACGAAATATCATTTGCCTAAAGGCGATCTCGAAAGCGTAGGTGAAAGCGCAATGCGAGGGATGCGGCCCGGCGAAAAACGCGACGACCTTCCGTCGTCGAATTCTCGTCAGGTTGATCGTGATAATCTAATCAACGATCCAGAAATCGTGTCGACGATATCGTGTCAGGGCCGAGCCACCTGGAGTGACCCACCTGACCCTCGGTGCATACGGAGATGCGAAAACGACGAGAGACGATGGTGGCGAAAAGGGATAGAGGGAGGCAGACGGCGAGAGGACTAGGAGAAGCGACAAGGTTTGGTGAAAAGGGGGTAAGGAGAGGGTGGTTGTGTGTGTGTGTGTGTGTGTGTATGTGTGTGAAAGAGAGAGAGACAATGGTAGTTGGAGAGACGAAAAGAGAAGTGGAGATTCGACGGGAGAGGGTCAAAATCCCCTGGTCGTCTCCCGCGCACCCTAGGAATTCCTTGCTGCGGCGGCGATAGGGGTGCTTTGTCACCCCTTTCGTGGCTTTCCAACCCCGCCAACTAGCCTATAGCCGATCTGGAGGGGATCGTAGGGATGCTGTCGTCATGGAGACCCACGCATCGGTGGGGATGAAGCATAGAGGGCCGACGGTGGCATTGATCGCTGCGCCCGTGGACCATCACTGTGTTGCCACGGATGTAGAAGGGGTGAATACAAACCCCCCACTCCCCTTTCACTCGCGCGGTCCTACCGCACACGCATTATAGACTTCGTATTCGTACGAAAGCATGCGTCCAAGTATGGACTTACGTGCTTATGCGCGCCTGGCGTGAATGATTCGCGACGCGAGAGCCTACGTACCGTTATATCAGCCGGTATGCAGACGCCGCGACACTGTTTCCTTCGTTGATCTTTCGCCGGCGGTACGTTTCGACCATCGCCGGCAAAGATCATCGAGCGTAGATTCGAAATTTAAAAGCAGACAACGCGTTCTCACTTCGTTGAATATCATTTGTGCACTGCGCTGTGGCCACTGGTAAGAGAGTTTCAGAGGGAGAAAGAGAGAGAGAGAGAGAGAGTTTCACTGGTAAGAGATCTTCGCCTAACTAACTGCGAGAGACTGTGGCGTTATTTCATTCGGTGGCTCACCGAGGTACTTGTCAAGCGGCTACAAAAAGTACTGGAACGTTATTGTATTTATCGTAGCATTTACGAATTAATTAACTAGGTCCGAGTATATTAAACTTCGAATCATTTGGCGGTATCTTTTATACGACTACAACGGTTTGGTATTATAGAAAGTTTAAAAAAGGAATTTTTATCGATAGTGTGACTTTCGGTAGAAAATTGTGAACATACGAACGAGTTGAAGCTCCGTATATTTTACAGCCTTAAATACACGTGTCTAATCGCTTTTTCTAATCGGTTTACGCAAGATCGTACGATGTTACATTTTACGCAGAAGCACTTGGAAAATCGAACGACACCGTAATGGTCGGAGAGCTTTCAATAAAAAAGAAGGAGAGTGGATACAGAAACGGTACAAATTCTGGATAAGTCGTAGTCATTTAAGCGAGCAACCGAGGCTTTATCGCGATAGCGGATGACGTTAAACCCGGATAAAGGAGGTTTTTAACACTGTCGTAACCCCATTACGCGTGTCGTCACCTTCTTTCTCCCCATGGGAGGAGTGTGGGTAGCGCTATGGGGTGGTTTTAAAGAAGCAAAGATACCGGCTGAAACATTTCATGATTTAATATTTTCAACTTTATCACGACTCTCGTATATGATATATTACGCGAATCTTGGTGAATTTGATCGACGCTCAATTTGAACAAAAAAAAAAAAAAGAAAAAAAGAAAAAAAGAAGACGCACAAGCACCAACGGATCGTAGTAAAAAATTGTCAAGATTCTATCTCGTCAATGTACTGTACATATAGGTGAATTATGTGCTCTTTGAAAGAAAGAAAAATGTGACGATGGATCGATGGATGTACGCTTCGATCTTCCAATCCTACGATACTGTCCATCATTTCGTAATTACTTTTTTGAGGTTACCGGCATCGATACACGATTCGCTGAACGTTCACACATTGACATAAGCGTTTCTCGTTAATTTAATCTAGCGCACCTATATGCGATGTAATCCTATCGCAATTTCGGAGTTCCGCGGTGGCCACGCTATTCCGAAAATTCACCTAGTTATTTCATAAAGAGATTTACATCTATCTTCGCAACATGTGCTATGGGTAACAATTATTTTTAGTGGTTTTCACTTAATCGTTTCTTTCATCGATCCATATATTTTACAGATTTAATGAGTTCGTAATCCTTTGTTTTATCAATAAAATCATCAATGCGTTTATGGATCAATGACTGCTATATGATCCTCTTACCTCGAGCTGATCTCCATAATATTTTAACGATCTTGATTTTAAGGATACGAGATAAAGGATCTTGACCAGCTTCAACGATGATTATCCACGATGCTCTCGTTATTCAGAGACACCTGCGATATCAAGCGACTTTGATGACTGGATTTAGAAAATGTTTTCCAGTTCTTCCTGCATTCTGTTTAAACATTTGATCTACACTGGCGAGTATATGTATATTCTGCTGCCAATAAGTCTTGAGATACCTTCGATCGTTCGATATATGTGATCTTTAATAAAATATTCTCTATAGAATCAATGCTTTTCGTAACACGAAGGTAAGTGCAGTCCGACATATTGGTCATTCTAAATAAAGAAACATGCACAGTTTCGTAACAGATGTACGTTATAAAGCGCGCGGCTCTAGATCGATAGAGCTATAAAGTCGATATATATTTTATATCTAATATATTTTAGTCCACACATTCTCTTAACCGAACGACGATAATAACCATCTATTTTAGAAACTTTCAAAGCAAAAGTACTCGCATCTTGCCGCTATCGTTTCTTCCGCGGTCGTACGTGCGTTCTTTCTTTACATTTCCACTCGCAATTGGCCACTGCCTTTGGACGAGATACAATTATTGTCGGTGAAATCGTAACGTAACACGCGAACACCACTTTGAAACATAGTCCCTGGGCACGCATCAGGCGACTAAGTGTATCAATAATGAATGTTACGCATCGTTAAATCGATGGCGGGACGATTACCGGACGATATCGACGCCGGTTTCCGACTAAATCGTGTTAACGCCACGATACGCCTATACACGTCGATGACTTTATCCGACGAGAGCGTAACAAGCCGTCGTGGCATCGGATTTTGCTTTTGCTAATTAAAAAATTCCACGCGAAGTCAGATTTCCTCTCGTCGCCGCAGAGAACGCCCCTGCGAATAAATCCAATACCACCGAGCCGACTCTCTCGTCAGCCATCCAGCCCCTGTAACGCATATTTAATTTCTTGTATATCGTGTATCCTCCACGCATTAGAAGAACATTGTCATCGATATATCGTTTGGCGAATTAAAATTTTCGCTATCGGTACCGAAGGCAAGGAGACTCACCGACGACGACGAAAATCCGATTTTAAAGCTTCAAAGTTACGTGGATGAAAATTTGATTCACACGCGTGGCTAACTCGATATGTTACGGTTCTAGGGTTCGATGTTTTTTAAACTGTTGAACAAATTTTTACAGGAAGTAAATAGCAATTCTTCTAAATTTGACAAAAAATAGTATTTACTTAGATTAATTCCTTGCGTATCGTGTATTGCGAACATGTCAGACGTCATTGACTCTATATGCTACTTTAGAAATTGGAATTCACAATCCATCGTTTTCAAAGATAACCGGCACCAATGACGAGTCGAAAAATCCGACTCGAAAAATCGAGAATTACACAGGTAAAGATTAAATTCGCTCGATATGGCGTGAGCAGGATCACTGGCTGGAAATATTTTTATTCCATCACGTTGAGGCAAACGTATCGAAAGATGGATAAGCAAAACCCATCGACTAAGTAAACGATCAGAAAGCGCGTCCTTTCCTACGAGAACGAGTAGTTGCGTAAGGAAGAAACGAAAAAAGGGAAGAAACGCGCGTTGAGAATGTCGGGCGCAATAACGCGCTCGCTTAGGAGGCGCAGGCACGCGCGGAACGCTTTTCGGCCCGCTGCTAAGGGGATGCGTTAGGGTGCAGCGTTGCACGCGAGCTACGCGCAACGCATTCTTCCTCGAGCGAGTTAAATGCACGCTCGCGAGTACAACGCGAGGCTGGACATACGCTCCAAGGTTTATTTGACGCGACACGCTGGACATCCGGAACTTGCTGTCGACCCAACAGCTTCATTACACCAGCGGAACGATGATAGTGCAATTTTTAATTTAGCCGGTGCAATTATCCGGTGGCTCGCGCCTCTTTTGCTCTTTCTGTGCTCTACCGTGAGATTTTATCTTTATTTTGGCGATAATAACAGGCCACGAGGCTCGCGGTACGTCAAGGAAATTAACCACGGAATGCCGGCTAATATTTACGCGGTTTCCAAGGAGAAACATCGCGCAGGCGGTTGGGGTTTGCTAAGCATTTTTTAATTAAATCCGTATCGATAATAACGGCACGAGGCTAGAGCGCGCCGTATCTCGTACGCCCGATAGTTCGACGTAACGAAATTCATGAGCCGAGGGCCAAAGAGAGACGCGCATTAGAGGAGAAAGTAAAAAAAGAAAAGAAGAAAAAAATGTATTCGAGGCGCAGCTGGATAGCGTCGACTGCATCACTTTTCCTACTTACTCTTTCACCCCGTGAAAGGATGAAAGGGAGTAATTTCCAATCGAGACCCGGCTATACGAGGTGATGCGAATATTTTCTCTTTCCCTCCCTCTAGGTTTTTTATCCGACGCGTTCACTGTCTCGTTCTATCGAGTCGCGTCGGGTCTACGCCAACCGACACTGGTGAGAAGAGAGTTTTCGCCGATGCGCGTTCGATGAATACCGGTAAGTGTGCTGGATCGTATGAAAATTGATCGGCTAATATCGAACAACGAAAACAAGGAGACGATGTGCAAGCAGTTTTCTGATTGGCGTCAATTTTCGTCCGCGAAGGTCGTCCATGTATAAACAGGTTTACCCCGACAGAGAGGAATAATTGAAATTCCGGCAGTGCGATTGTTGCGTTCGGCGCAACGAGAATCTCGCGAAACGGATCGGCTCGAAAACGATTAAAAGCTGGGGATCTAGGACGACCTCGAATAATACCATCGAGAAGTTTATTCCACGATGTAATCTTCGCCGGTAACTCTGACTTTTCCCCGAGTTCGTGTTAATTTTCTCAGAGAACGAGAAACTTGGTCGAATAGAGCGCTCGAGAATGAACGATAGCGTTTCGGTTGGAAATGGCGACGCTATTCTCCGCAGCTATTACTCCGCTCGATTAACGCGACGTTGATTTTTCTTCGCCGCACGCCGCGACAACTCGTATTCAATTAGGGTACGCGATGAAACTTGTTCGAAGGTAGCACGCACGTATGAATTATAACAGATTGCAAGCTATTTGAGGGAGCGACGTATAAGCGAATTAGATGTCTCGCGAGGTAGGCCAAAGGTAGTCGCGATGTCACATCGTCACTCATGCTACCGGGAGTAAAGCGTTTCCTCGTGTGCTCTATCGAGTAACTAAGTTTCGTTCCCCCTGCCTAGGTTTGTCTGCCACCGACAACGGTGACAATACCGCAACAGGATCCTCTGCCATTGTGCGCGATTAAATCTCAAAGACCAAAGTGATATCTCTCTGTCTCTTCGTTTGAGACGCGCACCACTACGAACATTGGCAGACGCTAGAGAAGGATAAGGGTTGGAAAGGGTGGCCTGTGGAAATATCGTACGAACGAAAATATCGTAACGCGTACCAAGGAAAGAGTAACTAACGGAAACCTGTTACACGGCTTATCGATAGTTCACGGACAACTAGGTTCGAGGTACGCCGCGTAAAATAGTTCTCTAACTAGTTTAATGCATATAACGATGCATTAACGTACGACTCGTCAACTATGCTCACTATCAGCCGAGTCATTTATTAACTATGTTATTCATCGAGTTACGAGTTGCCTCTCTCGTTAATATCGCGTAACGCTTACTGTCGCTTCCCAACTTCGCCAGCAGCCTGATAAGATCGCGCTAACCATTCTGCGGGATTAAATACCGAAGAGCGAAACCGCCACCCTTTTATCTTACGTTCGAGCTTCGTCGGATCTTGAAAGCGCCTCGCGCGTGGACTGCGAGTTGGTCGCGCGGAAGATCGTTAAAGATATATGTCGCGCTTGAATAAGAGAATACGCGAAATCGAAGCTTGAAAGTTTTAGCGAAAGCCGATTCTTCTTCGACGATCGTCCTCCATATTCGTCGCTGATATTTACGCCGAAGCGACGCTCTATGGAAGATGTAGACATTTCTTTAGCCTGTGGACCCAACGGGATGTTGCGACAGAAAAAGCGAGGGTCAGTTACCGCGTGTATATCCACGTTATCTGTTACAATTGTTTTAGTTATATCGTATTCACTTGCGCGCGAAGTCGATATTTTTGCGCGAGAATGTGTTCGAAATTGAAGCCCTACTACTTATTTATCCTACCGCAACGACGTAATTTTTGCACGCCTGTCTGCTGTGTGATCTTTCCTTTAGACGTGTTAGGTTTCTATCAGAGAAAAGTAAAAAATAAAAGAACAAAGACGCTCCGATTTCAGTCTTGCTGCATCTTTTGGATCATCATCGATCATAACTTTCTGTCATTAGAAAATTCCTACAATCCGTGGAAAGTATGAAAGGAACATCTCTTTCAACCATGCGTGGTTACTTTAGCGAACAGCCGAGATCAAATTCCATAGAAGATATTCCAAATGAAATGCTAAGAAATTTCTTTCTGAAGAAACGATCGATTCGGTTTGGAAGGGCCAGTCCCGGGCCAAAAAGCCGAGGTGTCGCGAAGTCAAGTATCGGAAATCAAGGTGCGCCGAGTCTCAGGCAGCTTGAGTCATGCAACTAGTGGGGAACAACGAGGCTTGCAACCGTGTGGAACGCGCGGTTCAAAATGTCGTTACTTAAACGAAGGATGAGGAAGTTATCTCGATACACGCGTCCGCCACGCGCGCTATTTAATACCGCAGCGACGAGCAGACCGCGGTTTATCGGTGTTAGTGAGAAACTAGCCTGGCAATGGTGCATAGAACGATGATGATAGGTGTACTGGTGGTGGTGCACTGTCAGTGGTGCAGGCCCATTGTTCGCCAGACACAAAACAGTTGGCGTACAAAGTGGCTGCTGCGTTCGCTGCGGCGAAGGCGAAGCCGAGGAGAACCAGTGGGTGATGAGGGGGTGGGTCGAGGGTTGAGGATGGCACGGTGGGTGGAGATGGGTAGGCGAGCGAGCAAGCGAGAGAAAGAGAGAGAGAGAGAGAGAATCACAGTGGTATCAGAGAGTGGGTATTGTCTACAGAGCTAATCAAAACCAGCCCTTTCAACAGACCACTCTCTCCCCCTACCCTTTCTCTCGTAACTTCACACACATGTACAACACGCATCGTACGTAGGAGAAGAGGGATTGGAATCGTGTTGGTGACCGTTTCTAGGTAAATAAGAGTCGGGCTCGAAGCTAAGTTTCCGCGTGGCCGAGGGGATGGTGCATACGCGAAAGGGTTGCAATAGGTTGGCGAAGAAGGGGAATCCGTCGGAATATTTTCGCCGCTGAAGCTTACCTTTTTCGTGCGCGTAATTTCATGGTCGACAAGTTCCGCAACGATGAAAGGGTGAAACGACCAAGGTCTCCAACCACGAGCTGTCTTAGCAGATAAGGGATACGAATGAGTTTTCAGTCTTTTCTCTTTCCGTATTCCTCTCTGTTACTTTCGGACGGAACCAGACGTATGGAGATCTCGTCGAGCGAGATATTGTTACCGACTTATCCAGGCGCCAAATCGACTATCGTTTTTGTCGACCGACTTGATTAAAAGCGGTAAACACGAAACGCAGCCGAGATTCATATTTGATCGCAGCTCGACGTGTTACGCGGCTCGCGCGGCCACCACACTCGTAAAGCCTCGCGCGAGTACCTAGTTACGAGAAGAACGATACGGGAGATGAGAAAGAAAGATAATGTTTCTAATTTCCGAAACGAGCCGTGTTACAGAGCGGGACGTTTAGTTGAGGACGTCAAACGCGCCATCGTATGCTTTACCTCTTCTCCTTTCATTCCCCTTCCCTCTCCTCTATCTTTCTCGCTCTTTCTCTCTCTCTCTTGCTACTTTCTAAACTGTTCGTAAATTGAATTACGCTGCATTCGCGAGGACCCGTGCTATTATATACGTAGAAAATGATTCTATTTGAAGAAGTTCTCGAAAGGAGGCAAGGTGAAACGTACGAAGACGAACACAGAGGAAAAAGGAAGGAAGCACAAAAGAGCGAGAGCAGACAGTGGGTATACATTTCATAAAGTTAGATGTGCCGGTCGTATTTGCCAGGGATGGTGGTGGCAGTGTGGCTTGGCTAGGCAGTGGGGGTTGTATCTCTAACTCGAGCGCCTATAACATCCATATCTATATCCCATGTACCGGGTGTCCAATAAATCTATTACCCGGTCCCGTGGGGCTGGAACCGGCGGGTGCCATACAAACAAATACAGCCAGCCGCGATACACGTACGTGACTACCAGCGTATAGACTGCATGAGGGATTGCTCCGATGCGCGTCTATCTCCGTTATGACTTCCAGCCGAGCGCCACGAAAGGCGATCGCACTTCTTTTTTTTCTTTTTTCACGCAACCGTGTGCTAGCTTTCCTTTATTTCTCCATCTTTCTTCTATCCTTCCGCGACCAACACATCCCGTACGTGTTACCCCGTGCAGTTTGCGTCCTCGGGAGCGGTATCTATATTCGTTTTTGCGTCGAACCTTCGGGGACCCGAGCACGACGTTTCTTCTCCGAAAACCGAGCGTCGTCTTCTTTCTCCCGATCGTTCGCCGAGCATACTTGATGTTACACGGATATCCAGAATTCTGTCGGTGCAATGGAAATTCGGTTTTCGAAGACGAGGTAAGAGATATCGGTACGTCCGGGTGAACGAGAAGAACGACGAGCGGTTTCTGATTCCGCGAGTGCTTTCGGCCGGTTCAGCGGAGCGATTGGGTAGCTCTGAGGTAACTTTAGCAGCGAGGCGGAGGAAAAAAAGAGGGGAGACCACTTTCCGAGCAATTGTCATAGACAAAAAAGCCGGTGGAACGTCGAAACGACGAGAACTGGAAGCGATAACCGTCGACGGATGGACACGCGGTTGGTCGACGGACGGAGGCGCGGCGTAGACAAACGAAACGAAGCTGGCTGAGACCGGCTAGAAAACGAGCAGGGAGTTCGCGATGGTTGAAACGAGGGAAAAAAGAGGGGGGGGGGGACCTGGCGGAAAACGGTGAGGAGCAACGGGGGCGGGGGGCAGGGCAGGGAGTGAGAGAGTAGGAGGGCACGGTAATACGCGAGACGGAAACGGGCGGGAAAAAGGCAGTGCCTAGCGGAGAATAAAACCAGAGAAATTGTCATTGTGCTGAAGAGGTCCGGGCGTATAACAATGACAGCGGCTGACGCAGCATCCCGCAGCTACAGATCATCCCTGGATATTAAAAAGTCGGCCTACCGCGCGCGACTCCCTTTTCCTCTTTCTCTCTTCTACGCGCTCACCCCCACCCCATTCTTCTCCCGTCTTTTTCTCCTCTCTGTTTCTTCTTCTTTCTTTTCTTCTTTTTTTTTTTGTATTCTACGTTTCTCACCCCTTCTAGCGATGGTATCCGGGAACGCGCGCGTAACCGATACCCAAGAAAACCCGATGAAGACACACCACCAACGGGGATGCGGTGGTACCCATCGTTGCTTCTCTCCTTGTCCTTTCCTCTTATGAAAACAATAGCGAGTACTCGCGATTTCGCGTCATCGACTCTCCCTCTATCGGTAGGAATTGTCCTTGCATCGCGAGGAGGTACTTGGGGTTATCGAGGAGGCCGGTATCCTGCCGGCGTTCCCGTTCTCTGGCGTTCTGGCCGGGTGGTTCGGGAAGAAAGGGGTCAGGTTGAGCGGTTCCGGATGACTTCGACGAGAACGGATACGTCAATGCGACTAGATGGGGCGAGGGAGGAGGCGGAGGGTTTGACGATTGCACGGGAGGGTAGTATTGACATTCCTGTGGCATGGAATGGTTAGAATGGAGCGGCAGCTTCATGAACGATCTTGCCCGGCCGGAATAACGCCTGCCTTTGTACCAAGGACGCGCAGGAGGGGAATCGAAGGAAGCAGGCACGAATTAACGAAGATTTACCGTCGAGCTAAGTATTATCGGGTGGGAACTGTAAAGAGAGCTATTCGTGGCGCGGAACATCGTATTTCCTCCCTGACGATTCTGTCGGTTATTAGTGCTCACACGCCAAGTAGATTATCGGACGAGTCTCACGATGTGTCCCACTCCATCGGGGGATACGACGCGGACGCGGATACGAGAGACAAGAATTAAAAAGTTCCTTTCGAATTGGCGTAGGTACGTATGGATGGCGGAGAAAGGCAAGAACTGCCAGACGAAATTTCGAATTCTGTTAGTGTCATGCTGTCAATAGCGTATCGCTTACTTTCTCATCGCGTCGACGGATGGAAAACCGAGACTGCGTGATCGAGAGAAATGAAATATTTCCATTAGATCCGTAGCGATAATCCATCGTTCGGAGCGGGCGTGGATCGCGCGCGCGGTCGCCTCTGATGCAGATATTCATCAGGACACTCTTCTCGTGAAGTATTCAGGAACACATTGAATTAATACCGATGAGCCTGGCATCGCTGTGATGGCTATTAATGGGCCCGCAGCAGAGACCGTACGGAAAGATACGTCGGCTATCGACCGTACCATCAGAAATCGGAAAACCTTTTCCAATGGGCTCGCCTTCTTGCCGTCTTTTGCTTTGCATGGAAAAATTGTTTCACTGCCTGCTGGAAACTAACCAACGAACCAAACGAAATTTTAGGAGTACCATCAGCTTTACCGAAGCAGCGAAACACGCAACACTCCATTATCTATATCTTTGAACAGCGTGAATCGTTACCCGGTGAAATCACGAATCGCAAGATGAATAATGGCCTGCCTTATCGTGGTGTTTCGTGGCGATCCAACGAAAATTCAAACGCGACCAACAAGCTATCGCAATGGAACACCGAGTGCTGACCAAAATTTGGTGCAAGAGTCCTAGTGCGGCCACTCGACGGGGAGGGTAACACATTGCATTGCAATGTGCATCCGTTGTTCCTAGCCGGCAATAGTGTGCGTATACAGGATCATGCAAATGTGACGCGTATGTGATACTCGTGTGGCCCATGACGTCTAGTGTCCTGCCGATGACGTTTACTGCAACCACGCCCTGTCCGTGCTCGTCCGACGTCCATCCTGGACAGGCATCGACCTCCTTAATTATCAAGGATTCGACTAACGATCTGGTTAATTATATCTTTCGAGATCCAAGTTGTACGACGTCTACGTCTATACCGCAGATTTCATGAACATTCGTTCCGCTGATAAATATTACGCCACTTTCGCACGATCATTACGTTTCACGATCATCGTTTTAATCGATCCTGGTATTCGTGCTATTCAATTTTCTACTGTGATTTGTACAAAGTTCCTTCGACGAGGTTAAAGGACCGTAACGTAAGTACAACGCGTGTGATTTTTAATTCGTATTCGTCGTACCACTCGTCTGACCCTTGCAAATAAATTTTACCAATTTTTATCGTCATCTCGACGATTTAACCGAATTATCACGTCTGATACGAAACCAAGAAGTGACCTAGTACTCATAGATAAAGTACGAGCGTGCACGTTTGATTAACATTTCCGATCTGATGTTCTCTGCTGTGTTTCGAATCACGCATGTACTGTGTTTAATAAGATTTATCATAGTCAAAAGATTTAACGAATATTCTGCTGTGCGACACTATTGGCAGGGAATAGGAGGACAGGGATAGGGGGAAATTTTGGCGAGCAATAAATTTCTTTCGACCGATAAATAGGTCATTGTTGGCTGAGTGAATTCCATAATGACGTAGAACGGGAATTTCGAGCACGATTTAGCAATAGCTGGTAAGCCGCTGTAACCACCGTATACCGGCCCGGAAATGTGTTATAGTTGTATGCGCCGAGCCAACAAATTTTTCGTCGTAACAACGGCGCATACATAATGAACTTTGCGCAAACATCTTCTCCTTCAAATTATATCTTTCCAATAATTATATCGATCCTACGTTTCCTCCAATTTAATAAATTATACCATTGGAATTAAATAATCTTCCAATAGAATATTATCCGTCTTATTTGGTCTATACAATCGTGGATCGAACATCGATAATGTTCTCTCAGCGAAAAGAAAAAAAGAAAGAAAAGAAAAAGAAATCAAGACGAAGAAAACATGGAACAAGAGGAATCATCGTTCGCCACGCGAATCCACGCGAGTGGCATAAAAACAGGCAAATTATTTAACTCGCTGGGTACTCACGGTTCAGCGGTAAATCCGGACCCACCGACCGACATCGAGAAGTCGAGCACGACAATGATATTCGATGGGAGTTTCGAGCACGACATCGAAATATCTGGTAGGCCACAGTGGCCAGAGTATGTACCTACTCGGGTACGGAAATGTCCAGCGAGATAGCCACTCGTAACGAACAATGGCCGATTCTGGTTTCGCCAAAGTCGACCGTCCCTCCCGTGTATACAGGAATCTCGTTCTCTTTCCCTGTATCTGCTGTCTCTTTTCGTCATCCTCGTACCGAACCGTCATAATACATGGTATCGCTACTTCTGCCAAGTGAGCGACTTCCGTCTTCCTTTTCGTTGTGCACGACAATGGGACACAAATTTAAGAGTGTCTGCGAGAAAGCAACGTACGCTTGTCTTCGAAAAGCTCTTCTTCAGAGAGGGGCGAAAGGGAGACAAAAATGGGACGGGGGTGCGTTTTTATGAATAGACACATTCCTATTGACTGACGATCGTACTTCGACGTTTCTTTTTATTTCTTTTCCTTTTTTTTTTTTTTTTTTTTTTTCACCACGAGAAACATATTCCAACGGGCGTCTCTCCACGATTTTACCTGATGAATTCCTCGTTCGACGTCTCGCGGGCTACGTTGATTGAGAACGTGCATCCAAGATTCCGAAGAAAATTCATTTCTTAAGTGTAAAACGAAGACACGATCGATACCAAACGTAGACACGAAGATCCTTCTGAGATGCTGAGAGAACGCTATGCTTCTTTTGATCAAACGAAACAGTTGGAAACGTTCGTCGGTTTTTCTCTAGGAAAACCCTAGCTTACGTGGTCTTGGTTTTATAAGAACTTATGTGAGAGACCGGGTAAATGCGTCCGGATAATCTTCGCCATTTTTCCTAACGTTAACCAACAGATGATCGCGATGGATCTCGGGATTTTCTTAAAATGTTAGACTTTGAAGTGTCTTGAGAGCAGCTACGAGCCAATAAAACCAATTAGGATGGAAGAGAGGGGGACGTTAGGAGTGGAGAAGGAAACAATGGGAGGGAAAACGACGTGTCAGAATCAAACGCTGGTGGAAACGCGATTGATTATGATTTATGGTGAAGAATGTTCGCATCATCGGGTCGGTCGTGTCCTGCGATTCGGAAAATTTAATTTGCCGGAGAAAATCTGAGCGTGACCGTGGCCGATAGCTTGTGGACATTGCGGACAGAAATTCTTCGAGCCCCCGTTTCTGATCTTTCCGATAGAATTCCTCTTGGAACGATTACTTCGACGAGCGAACCACCCACCCGTTCGATCTAATGAATCGTGGATTACGATTAGGTTTCTAAATTCATACAAAACACGATAATTATGTACATCTACTCAAGTATTTATCGTTCCCGAGGGATGTCCCCTATCTCCGAGAAAGCAAGGGATAACTCCCATACATTAAATTAGAAGCGAGCTAATTACTTGTCCCTTGGAAGATGATGAATCGACGACATTATTCGTGTCACAACAAATTCTAAGAAGATGCACCGCTATTCCTCTTCACGTCTACACTGTGCATTTTCGTTTAACGCGTTAAGTACCCATAATCGATTCGACGATTTACCCAGCGAATAGATTTTTATGGTTTTCTCAACCGAACAATTCAACTGTCTACAAATATATCAACTACAAGCAATCTGTTGCAAACTCAGAGTGAACATATCGTTTCCGTGAAACAAAAATTGTAAGATGGATATAAAACAGATTAGTAAAAGAACATGTAACGAAAAATTTATGATCGGATATTATTAACCATCACGGCACTCGACGCGTTAATCCATGTCTTTTTTACACACGAAACAGGCAGCACGATTGTGAATTATAGATTTTTTCCATTCCAGCGATTCAGGTCGCTGTATGGCTAAGGCAGGAATTGCGCAACGAAGCCGTCAATATTTCGCCGCCATTTGTGCGGTAGCTGGGTCGATCTTATTCAATATTAAGGAACTGACCGCGCCAAGCGCTGGACAATGCGTCTCACTATCGCAGCTGTCGACCTGGACGAGCACGCCAATTGATACCCTGAAGGACTCGCGAATAGTTCCCTTGGGGCGCGAGGTGCCTTTCCCTTCCTATGGTCATCCTGTTAAATTAATTGCACCAGCCTGAAGACGACCTACATTCTATACGCCTCTTCGTTTTTTCTCCGCATTCGCAGTATCTTCATACGCGCTTCATTCCCTTTTTGTAACTAAAATGGGACGTAACGAAATGAACGCTGCAATTAATTAAACGTGGCTCAAAGAGGAGATCGAGATAGACCTACGATAATTTGCAGATTGAATGCGATATTAGCAGACGAATTATAGGTAAGCCTTCATTAATGGCAGACTGGTACGAGGAATCGGCAAATCGGTCATTAAACGTCCAGACTGTTAAATTAACCATCATCTATTAGCTCGCTAATAAAGTGGCCAATCTCCTGGTCTTTGGCGACCAGTTATACAACTACGTTGTACGTAAATCCTTCTTCTTTATCGATAGAAATTTTCTTAAATTCGAAGAAAATATAAACGATTGGCTATTGATATTTTACACTAACGAAATTTTTACATTAGTTTCGTCGAAGCGTTAAAACTCCTTTTCACCGTTGAAACGAAAACATATATAGATATACAGTTTGCGCAAAATTCATACTTTTATATACCGATAAAGAAGCGAAATTTTTCGAAGACAAATATCTTCTTCTTGGAAACGTTGCAACGAGTACTCTACTTTTGATATTTCCTACGTCTTTGCATTTCTGCTTATTTTTCTGCATTTTCGCCTTCTCGAACTTGTCGCGTACTGGCAGCGTAGCAGCAGATTGGAAACAAAGTAAAACCCAATATCTTCGTGATAATCCTTTTAAACACGTAACAAGAACAACGACTCATAATTCGAATAATCCGTAGCCGAACTAATTTCGCGAGTATTTAACCGTCAAAGTGGTCGTTCGTTATGATAAACGTTACGATCGGAGCAGTTAGGGTAAACGAGCCCAACAAGTGAATTTTAAAACGCGTTCGGTGTACGCGCGAGTACCTTCGAGATCCCTAAATTAATGCCCGAAGATCCTAAGGGCGGCCTAAGAGTAAAGTCGGTAAAGATACGACACGAACGAACGAAGAGTTGCGAAAGTTTTCCGGCTTGATAGAAGCGATTAAACAGAACCATAAGGTAACAGCGCGGCTCGTTAGGAAGGGCTTGCCTCTAAGTGATCTCGTATAACACGGGATTTTATGGAGAGTGCATCGGGGTCTCTTTGCATGCATTTCGTGGAAGGCTGAGTGCCTCCACTATCGAAATGACGATTATCGTCCATCTTGTCGAGATGTGGCTGTGCGCTGTTTCTGCCGGTAGCCCGATACACATTTCTCTTCAGGTACTCTCGAATTTCCTTCCAAGATTTACACCACTCCGAAACCGTTCTTCGTACACCGGGATCCATCAAAGATTCATCGACACGAGTGGCTCTCCGCTAGATTCATTAGAAAATCGCGATTTTCATAGCAACGCTGCCATACACGGCCTTCGCCTATCAATATGTTATGATACGAGGGACGCTTTGTAATTTTGATCGGAATCAGTGGAACCATAAACAGGTATACGTGATTAACACAGGCTAGTCTTGAGATGGTTCCAGGCCAGCCTGATTGAGTCTGTAATATTAAACGCAATTCAACTTGCCAGACTAGCTGGCTAACGATGAGCATATCGAAGTAAATAGGCCACCGAAGGTCGAAACTCGAACAGTTTTGGGAATCTCGGTGGCACGGGGTCGACCGATAATTAATTAAGGATGAATATAAGATCGATCTTATCATACACGTAACTTGCTCAACTTTGAAGATGTCGTTAATCTGCAGTGGCAGGCCTTGGTTACCTGTCACGACTTCATCGAAGGGATCAATGTCTGTCGTTTCGACGTAAGTCTCGCTTTCCTCGGACTAATTTACTCGATCGAACTTTATTGCCGTCGATTTATGCCGAACGGAGATGTATCCTGTTCGGGGATATCGGCCTCGAAATTTGTTTGCCTTGTTTTATGGCGGGGCCAGGTTGCATCAACTGTCTTATTGGATTCTGACACGACGCCAGTGACACACGCGTAGACCAGACGAAACGCGTTGCGTCTTCCGTAGACGCGTCATCCGGCGCACACGTAGCACGAAAATTTATACGCTGGATTTGCAGGAAGAGGAAGGATAAGGTCGGAACAGCAAGAGAAAGACTAAAGTCGGAGCAGAAAGAGAAAAAATAAAGCCGAAACGAGCACGTGGAGCAGAGTGTATGATTTCGGAATGATTCCAATTTCACGGAAACCTTGAATTGCCGAATCTGAGGACGTAGGACAGTTGGAGAGAGAACCGTAAGTTGTTACGTCGGCCTCTTAGGAGTACGTCCCGTGTCTTTTCCAGGGAAAAGACAATCGTGGGGGCGGTGTAAGAGCTGTACGATGTAAAAGAAAGGCAAGGTAAGACGAGGAGGTGGAGGTGGAGATGTGCAGGACGAATAGCAAGCAGTGTCTCGTGGGAGTGTGCACCAGGTGCCGGGTTAACCCCTGCGGCTTAGATGTCTTTAGGCGGCGCGTTACCCTGTCGTTTCGTAACCAGAAGGTGGTAACCAATCGGTTTCGTAAGGGAAGAAGTAGACAAAGAGCGGGCGACGAGAAAACAAGCTGGATGTTGTCTAGACGCGTGAGAGTACGTTTTCTACGTGACCAGGAAAGCCATTCTTCTTTCAAACATCTATACGTAAGATGATCGTGCGGTTTACGGGCTAATGGAAGCTTGTAAATTTCTAATCTTCTCGACGATAAAAACAGGGCATGTCACGTATGTATTTCAAAGTTAAATCGCAGTCCAAAATGATTTATTTAGTTTAGACCAACGTGTTTAACGAGAAATTTCGAGACACGAGAACGATAATACAACTTTGCTGGTTTTTTGATCTTAACGTTAGTTTATAATTCGAAAAGAATATCTTAACGTAAAATAACTAACAATTTACAATTACAATCTAACTAATCAACAATTACAATCAAAGATATAGTAGATGAAGTTTTGTAAAAGCTAAAGGTAGAACTGTCAAGATAATTAACAACTTAACGTCTGCGATCTTTTAACGTTGTGGCGAGCAATACTTTTCAGTTTACTAAGAGTACAGAAAATTCAAACGACAAGACAATTTTGACGATATAGAATTAATTGACAAGGAACTGGATTTGGAAATTGTTCTCCTAAAACGTGATAAATGCGACTTATCTTCTTCTCCATCTGTATATCTTCAAATAGATTTTTCTTTTCCTAAAAGACTCTGCTCCAGTTGAACCAATTTTGAGATAAGAACACGTGTTTATAGATTTTGCACAATGTACAGGTCGCACGATTTAACACGCAAGCGGGTTTATCAAGACATCCAATATTCTCGATATACTCGGGATGGTTATCGTTACGCGTTTCGATCTTTCGCGCAATAAAATGAGCTACTTGCAATGAATTCTTCAGCGGAAACGCCATTACCGCGGCCGTTAAACTCTCGCAACATGATCCCGCGTGACCCTTAAAAATGCCGAGTAAAATGACGTCTCTGGACATTAAACGAAACGAATGCAACAAGGGTGAATAGCAAACGGTAACTGGTTGCGCCGACGTGGATGGAATTTTAACCGATTCCCCTAATCGTTTATTATTCGACCGAATTCTTTAAGGTTTACTAAATTTTCTCCATTTACCTTCTCTCTTCGTACGTTTCTTCCTCATCTCTTAATTAACACGTAGCTAGCATTTCAGTGCGAGTGCCATTTTATCTTGTTCCAATTATACATATTATTTGTTATCATTCACGTTACTTTTCGCTTCTAATATAATTCATAAATATTCTTACTGTCTGCTTCGATCGTTCTTCCATGTTTTTTCTAAAATTTGGTAGCATCTCTATATCCTCGTCGAAGGGGGTGGAATTGTGCCGAAGCATTCGAGATGCGTTTAAATCCACCCTCTTCCCAAGACACTTAATAACATGCATATTTCGTAAGATGCAGCGGAGCGGCTTAAGGCAGCGAAGACGAATGAAAAAGAGGAGCACTCGAAAGAGGATGCGGTATTCCGTAGTACAGAAGGGAAGAAACATGCTGGAGGAAAATGTATTTTCGTTTGGGGAAGTTAGGAGGCAAAACTATCCCCCTTCGAAAAGGCGTACTGCAGCGGCGTACTGCGACCGTGCAGCGACGTTTCGCTACAAAAAGGAGAAGGAAAGGCGCATGCATCGAGGCCGTACGATAGGTAAGTAAAATAATAAAATACAAGCAACGTCGGTTGTACCGCGTCGATACGACGGGACCAATGAGAATCTGGGGAAGCCCGTGACGTCGTTGGACGCACGCCCGTTGCTAGGAGGGTCGTAGGTGGAGCTTGCAAGAGCGACGCCCCAGGAGGACAGGTGGAAAACGCAGGTGAAACGCGAGATTTCTACGGGGGCGACGCCGAATTCGTGACGTGTACCGGTGCACCCATTTCGTCTTGCTCGCGCGTGCCTCCGTCTCCCTGTTTTTCCAACCAACCCCCTTTTCTCGTCCCTTTTGTCGTTGCGGTTACCATCCGCCCCTTTCGCCAAGGAGACACCACGGACCCTCACACACACGTGTCTCCACTAAAATCGACGATATTAATCCTTAAATGCACCAGTGTTCCACGCAAATGATCGAACCCTGGCTTTCCGGAGTGCGAATAAGCTGGCGTGAATGACGAACCACCCAGTCTACCGGCAGGGATTCTGCATTGCGGTAACATTTCCAAGAACCTCGTTCAATTTCCTACCTTTTGTAAGAAGCAAGTAGAACGTGAGTCTTTCGGAAATTTATATTTCGTTCCCGTCTTTATCGTATTCGTAACAATCGTGATTACTCGCGAAAGAGAGAGAGAGAGAGAGAGAGAGAGAGAGAGAGAGAGAGAGAAAAGGAATGGAAAAAAGGTACCGTTTTGAAATTTCAAAGGGATTGAAATTAACGAAGACCAGGACGCAGGATTCGTGGTTTAAAAATTCGTGGATATAAAATTCGTTGCTGTCTTTGCGCGTCGAAGACCAAGCAACGTCTTCGAGACCCTTCCGCTGTCCAACGACACAGCGTCTCGAGTATTCCACGTACAAGTCGAGAATATGGAAGCACGTAGATACGTATTTCGCCAAAGAAATACCTTTTGGTCCTCCTACCATATCCTTCTCGAGGCAGCAGAAGGGGCAAGGTTGCAGGAAGACAGAGAGGGAGAAAGGCGATAGAAGAAGTTGGCCGTGGGTTGGAACCAGACAGGTTACCTGCGTGGAAGTAGCCTTCTGCACGTGTATTACGCGCTTGTAAGCGCACACGGACGCGTGTCTGGCACGTATGGGCGTACCTCGAAAGACGCCTGCAAGTTTCATGCCGCGAAACGCCTGGAAGATGGCTGCCGGGTAACAGCCAGCCGCGAATAAACTGGTAAATGCTTTCGTTCGACGCTGCAAGCTACAACGAGAAGCCCGAAGAAATCCATTTTCGATTTGTTTCCCAGCGCTCTTTCCAAGTTGAACGAAATTTCTTCTTCAGCCAGCAATGGCGCCCGGACTGATCTGATCTACCACCCCGTAATGCCTCTTTCGAGGAGAACGGTGTACCCTCTTCTGTATAGAAGGCTTCCACGTCTCGAGAATTCTTAGCGACTTTCTCCGCAGCTTTACTACACCTTCGAGTGCCGAATGTATTTTCTGCTTCTTTCTGGCTCATTTTTTAGTAAAATTCTTCCTTGGAAGAGGAAGGGAATTTGTTCGGTGGTGAAATTTATCTGATGTGAAATTTATCGTCTTTGCAACGATATAACGCAAGATGAATATTTAATGCAACGATTGATTGTTTACCGAGGAGATGTCCGCTTCGATGCGACCCCACACCAAAACGTCGTATTAAAAAGCCCGCGCGATAAGCGGAAGATCAATAAAGCACGTACACGCATTCTTTCGGAATTAAAAATCATAATCTCGTCTATCGAAAATTGAATCTCTCGTGGAGGAACGACAAGGTTCGATAAAAAATTAAGAGGATTCTACGGGGAGCTACGGGGTCAAGATAAACAGATATATGAAACGAAATATAGAAAAATGATAGAAACGCGGGATCGATAGTTTCGAGAAGGAAAACTTATTCGCGTGAATACGTTTATTATTTATTTTGTCCAATAAATTCGAGAAGTTGGACACTTTAATCCGCGGGAACTTCGAAGTGCCTGTCAGTTAGGCTCGCGTACTTATTACTACTTAAGCGTTTTAATGGACAAGTTATTATTCTGATATATTGGCTTTTAAGCCTCGCGGCATCTCCACGGCCGAGAACCGTGATCCCCCACACACCACGAGCAAATTATTTGTCAACCTTCTTTAGCTCACGCTAATTGATTAGCACGAAAACGCACGATCCTCCAGCCATCTAGATATCTGTGGAAACGCTATTACACAGCTTACACGTACCTCTTCCTCGACAATTCTTCTTCGTAATATTAAGATGTTATTTACCAGCGAAACCTCTTTCTTTCGCCATTGTCGTCTTTGGTCCACCCACCTCCCTTTGTCTTTAATTATGGTTACAGCAGTTCCGCGTCCTCACGGACCAATACATCGAACTAATCAAACAGTGTCGCAAAATATACGGATGATGTTTATACGATCGGCTCTAGACATCGAAACGACGAAGAAGGTTCGCGTAAAGAGGTATCGGATCGAGCTTATTTTTCAGATTGCAGATAACTCAAATTTCCTGCCGGGAATATACTGAATATACTCTGTATCTCACGCACGCTTTACGTTATTTTATACGAGTTGGATCTCAATCAACGTCTCAGTCGACACGTGTTATGAAATATTCCTGATACGTACGAATTTTTCGTCTGTTAAAGCTCACAGACATCGTTCGATAATAGTTGAATCTGAAGAAATGTGTGCACAGATTCTTACGAGAGTAGTTACGTCGCGTGAATTTCGTTCTTCAGACGTTGTAATCGTCGAAACACGCATCCGCTGTAATTGGAATTTTAGTCGTTGCCCTGGGTCCTCGATGCTGTTCTTGTTAGACGTTCTCCAGCGGTGTCTCGCCGCGTAAAATCTTCCAAAACCCAGAACGTGAGCGCAGGAGTGACATTTATCCGTGACGTAAGAAAAACGGCACAAAAGCGTAACACAGATAGAACGTTCGCTTAGGATCGTGTGGTTTACCCGGCGACTCTTAACTCGGAAGGAGGACGTATCACACGCGATTTCGTTCTCTTTCAACGATGGCCCTGGCGGAAGGGCGCCGCGGAGGAGAGAATTCAGGGACAGAAAATGGGCTTTGTGCGGCACTCGCAAATGGCGAGAGAGCGAAAAAGAAATAATTTCAAATGGAGCCCGCATGTGATACACGCGTCCGAGTATTCTTCAGTCGACGTGTACACGCGTACAACACACCCCGGACGACCGACGACGCCGCCGCTTTCTGTCCCTCTTTTCAGGGTTCGCCGCGAAGCACCGTTTTGCATTAAATCGCCGCTACGTGTGTAATCGCGAAACCAAGGGCGACAGAAAAAGGGGGAAAGGCTCGTAGGAGTTTTAACGCGTTGCCTCTGCTCGCACTAGACGCCCCACTCTGCCTATCATGGGGGTTCCACGATGGTTTACGAATAAAGACTTCAAAATGCGCGGACAATGCGCCACGACTCAGTCTCTGTGTCTCTCAAAGAAACGCGCGCCAGTTAAGAGGGTGTTTACGTATATTCGTTTCACGAGGACCATCCTCCCACTCTTTCTCGGCTGCACGCGTTTCTTTGGTTTCAGCGCGCGTTTTAGGGTAAAAGGTGTGCGCCAAACCGGTGGTTGGGAGTGGTCGCGCTGCAGGTTTTAATTTTAATTAGCGTGCGGTGGATACGGCCGCGATTAAATCAATAGCGATGTTTGGATGCGATATTGATCATACGGGTGTTGGGAAAATAACGAAGTTATTTCCGCGACTCGCTGCGGTATTGTTCCAAACTCGTTCGCTCTAATCCAACGCGCGGCGACGCCAGTTCCCTATCGCTTTTGAACTGTACGACTAAAAAAATTAATGGAAAGTATTCTTCATTTAAAAAACATATTCCGTCCGTTAAGTGGAGAAAAAGGAGATTAGATTTAGCTTGTCGCTAAAGTAGGCTAAGAATTGAACGAAGTTTTCTTCTATTTATGTCGCCTTTCTTCACCAAAATGTCTCAAAGTTCTCCTCGTTCTACTGATTCATTCGTGCTACACGAAACGTATCGAATCATTCTACCAGAAATCTCGATGTTTGAAAGAACTAAAATCATCGATACGAAATTGATCCTCTGGCAACGTTTACTCTCGCGACTATAGAAATTTCCGATTAAGGAACGATCCGATTAACGGGTTAACGATCTATGAATTTCTGTAGGTGAATTTATACGCCAAGCGAGGAATTCGTTTCTTCGAACTGATCTAGAATTTCCAGCGTGTCTGCAAGTACACGAAGTTCAAAGATAAGAATCCAGAGTTCAGATGAACGCGGGTGGCCTTCGAGACGGTGAACGCTGACGCAGGGTACGATGCGGTGGTCGCGGCGCCACGACTATTCAAATTCCAAAGCGAAAAATGTCTAGCGTGGCCCCGTGGCGTAGAAGTCGTCTTTTCGTAATGCCTGGTCTGATATGCATCTACGTGCCTGCCAAGGGCAGAGCCTCCCCGGCTTATTAATATTAAACAGCGCCACTTTCCCGAAGACGGCTGTGCTATTGTCGATCGACTCTCGCCGCGTTTAACGCGAGTCCAGGGGACTTAACTTACCCGGTACACGGAGGACACTTTTAAATAGCGGAACAAGCAATCCACGAGTGAAGGGATTGTTCCCCGATCCCGATGGATACTTCATCCCCTTCTTGCATACGGTCGAATCGGCCCCTCGTCGTTCCCTCGTTGGCTACGAAATTTTTATCGGCGCGAGGCAGCGGCATCAAAGAGCTCCAATGCGGAGCAAGTGTTTCTTTGCTAGACGGGGTTCCTCGTTAAAGCGTTCGGCTCGCAGCCACCGCGAAACGTATCGTCCATTTTGTCGAACCCGTTCCCCGGGAAACGAGCATTTTGTTTGTCGATTAAAAAGAAAGTATTCCGAGGGGAAACGTTCTTAGGGAACAAACAGAGTGTCCATATAGATTATCAAAGAATTCCTCCCCTAATTCACCCGCTCCGTTATTACTCGGTTATTAACCGCGTACATAGAAAACCATCTAGTCGCTCCGTGTAATATCAATTGGGGCCGAGTGCATTAAGAAACATTTTTCTAACCGGTTACCAACGATTGATCGCGGCAATTATCGGCGAGGCGGACTTATTGGCACAATTTCTTTTATCTTTCCGATCCCAGGTGCATCCCTTAACCAAGGCGAGCACGCCACCGTGGAAACCAAGAGGGAAGGAGGGTGCGGGCGACAAAACGATCGAAACAAAAGGGTAAGAGGGGGGTAAGAAAAGAGATGCAGAACCGGAGAAACGTTTCTCGGGAAAGATAGAGAAAGAGAGGAGGATTGGAGGCACGGGGAATGGAGAAACACGGAGAAGGCGAGCGAGAGAGAAGGAACAATGAACGAGGGAGTTATCTGTAATGGAATAAGTTGGCAACAATGGCGCATTGTTTGCCGGGACGTTCGCATCGTCGCTGTTGACGGACATTATCGCCGGACGTTGCGTTTCCGGCACACAGGAACGTCCTCGTCCCGTCAGAAGACGTGTCAGCCGACGTGATTCGCGGCGGAATGTATGCCACGCGAGCTACTCCGCTGGCAGAAAGCCATCCATTCAAATTCGCGACCGCCTATCGAACTATTGCGGGCCGCGAATAGAAACGCGGCCGCAGTCGTCGGCAACCGCATTTTGCCACCGACACCTAGCTGTCGTTCGAAAGTTATCCAAGCCGCGGGCTGCCTTGATCCTACAATAATAATCCCTCTCTCCCTCTGGTATAAAACCCGGTTACACGCTAACGAATTCCGTTTGACCGCCGTTTATGGAATTTTTATTCTTTTAAAGGCGAATTGCACCGGGTGTCTGAAATAGCAGTAGACTACCAGTTAGCCGGTCTCGCTTTAATTTATCGGTTTTGTCGATACGACCACGATTAACCAACAGAGATATCATCGATATATCTCATGATCCTTCTTTCGATGCAGGTAGAACTTACGTATTTTTTAAAACGAGTCTGTAAATATATTTCGTCGTTGATCTAGTTACTCTCGATGGTTTCTGGTATTCCTTCAAGTTGTTGAAAATGTTATTGTATTCCCTGACGTAAGAGAAGAATGATGATTGCAACGCGGAATCTGCCACATGTCATAAACAAGCTTATCGATATCAAACAAAAGAATATTCCTAAAAATTCGTAATCGTCGTATAACGGTAAAAACGTGAATCAAGTACGTGTGTGAAATACGTCTCACATATTACAAAATACTCTGTATAATTATATTCGTGTTTCTGAGATCGAGGGAAAATTACGTACCAACAACACGAGGATTCGAAATCGTTCACGAGTAACAACCAGATAGGGGAACGCGGTTCGTGCGTTGAAGGTTCATCCTTTAACGCGGTAATACCACAAACAGACAGCCCGCGGATTAAGACAGCAACCCCTTTTGCCTTGCAATCTTTACTTACCAGTCAGCCTCCTGTGTTTACGACGTGGCGGCTAAAACCCCTTTAAAGACCGCTCGAGCCAATCGCGGGATTTGCTTCGGTCTTACCTGCGCTTACAAACTGCTTCGAGCAACGCGCGTACACGACAAGTCACGATTTCCAAGATCCCCCTTTTCCGCTCCATGCTTTCCATTCATCTCTCTGGCCAATTTTTACTCCCGGATTAAATACTCGCTGAACCGTCGCGTGTCTTTACTTTCTCCGGCGTTGTACTCTCGCGTAATCATTTATTTATTCCATGAAAACGGAAGGACACACACGCGACGAAGCTGGACGGGATCGCTGATAAGGGAAACAAAAGCCGCTACCAGGAGCCTCGTGAAATTATCTTAAAGACCCAACAAATGCATTTTCAGTCGACTGCGCGAGAACACACCGAGATACGCGCGATTCCGCTTCTCGACCTGAATTACAAAACCACCGTCTGCCGCGTGTGTCGCTTACAACTCGCCTTCTTTTCCTTTTCACCTCTTCGCGGATAGGTAGACGCGAATAGTGAAATTACAATCGTGAAACGATCGCGGAACCTGCGCTGGATACGCGATGAATGCATCGTCGGTGAGGTTGCGCTCTTCAGGACATCGCCGTCCAGACGAGACCGACGGGCGAGAGGACGGAGAAGATGTCCGGATGGAACATCTGACTCGACGCGGTGTAGCGGTAGATGCAAAGCGGATTACGAAGAAGTTAAAAGTATTAAAATCACGATGTATTTTAGCTGGGTGTTCGTGACGGTGCGTTCTCGAAAAAAAAAAAAAAAAAAAAAAAAGAAAACGCAGTGCAGAGGGACGAAAGAGAGGAAGACGAGAAATGACAAGGGTGAGACCGGAAGGCGAGGAACGCGAAACACTGGAGTGGTATGAAGCGCAGAGAAAAGGACAGAGACCAAAGAGACCGAAAAAAGATGACTAGGGTCGGAAGGGAGGGAGGGAGGCGAAGGAGCGCGAGAAACAGAGAGAAGAGCGGAGAAGAGGGAGAAGGCGGAAAAGAGAAAGGAAGAGAAAGAGAGTACGGAGTGTATAAGTGCTCCGGCTGCAGAGACGAGAGATGAAAGGCGTAGCGCGCTCGAGGACACAGATACATTTGTCAGGGAGGATACTAAAAAATAATGAAAAAAAGGAAGCAAAGAACCGGGGATGGGGGGGATGAAAGAGGGTGTAGCTTGCAGACCTGCGGAATTTTCCGTTCTCTGGAGAAATCTTTCCGTTCCGTATGCCACGTTACCTTGGAAAATTGATAGCACGCGACCATGATCACCGAGTATTGGTTATCAACAAAGAGATGTTTATTTTTTAACATACGAGCTATATCGCGATTGAAGTTGAAACGAATTCTCGATGCGACACGATCCTCCACGGTTTTCGCCAGAATTTTCAGTCGCGCGCGTATTTTTCTGAATACGGTGAAAAATATTTACTGCAAAAACGTGGATAACGCGCAAGCGTTTACTTCTATAACGTTTAGATACAATTTTCAGTCCATCCGACGGAGGAGAATTAAAGAACAGAGGATTATTCCTCCGGGGGTGCAAAAGGAGAAGAAGGAGGGGAAACCGGAGGGTGGTTGCAGAAGAACGGGGTGGAATTAAGCATCTCGCCTGAAGAGACTTCAAGTCACTTCAGCATCGTTCCCTTCCCTTCACGGGTACGACAAGGATTAAAATCTGCCTGCTATAGCGTCCCTCCCACCCTCGCCCTTCCAATATTAAACGGATGTTTCGATACGTCGGTGTCGATCGGTCGGTTCTTTTAAATTTTTCATCAACGCGAAACTTTTCGTCTTCGCAAACGTACGTTCAGCGATACGCGTACTACTTTAATAATACTTTTCTTCGATAACAAGTAACAATTTCAAAGAAAACTAAGATTCGAGTCACGATTAAAAATCTACGTTCACTCGAATGAATAATTGTTAGACGTTCAGCGTTTCAGTAACAAAACAGACGCAAACGTCTTGCGCGATCGAATTAATAATAGGGTGTCACCGACAGCCTTGACAATCCAGGAAACGTCTATATCAGGATGGATGCGAGTGCTGCTGATTACATGCAGTTCGCACACCGCCGTCACAACGTCAAGATAGCGTGATCACGTTACAACAACCCTCGATTGATGCTATCATCCCTAGTTACAAGCGTGGTTAGTCCCGATTAGACGGAAGCATCGATCTTGCGTGTCATCGTAAGCTTTTGATATTGGTGGATGCATTTTCCGTTGGTCGTGGTAACGACGAGAATATAAATTTAATTTCGACGATAGAACAGAAGAAGAATTTCCCCTCTTATCTTGTTCTTGATCGCGTTACATCGTATTTTGGCTGAAGATCGAGGAACCAATATCATTTAGGGTTGCTGCATAAAGTTTGTACATGGAGACACGAGAGGTCATAGTGCGACAGGCGAGTTATGGGGTTGTAGTTCTAGGGTGGATGTGCCATGGGATCACCATAAGGTGGGATATTCCGTGAGGTTGTATCCACGCTGCAGACGCATAGGACGTTCGTTTCCCCGTGGGAATTTCGGGATCACCCGTTATATCCGTGGATACCAGCAGAGCCAACGAACGACTGGAAAATAATTTGCAGTTCTCGCTCTCGTGGGGAAAATGACCAGAGACGAGTAACCTACACACACGTTTCTACGCGTATGTATCCCATCTCTACCTTTTGCTTTCGTTACTACTACTCCTTTATTTCGTTCAGACCGGCATTCCGAAGGCCGGAGATAATTGGAACGAGATTATCGAGTGCTCGCGTCGATCGATCACATCGCGATGTATTAATTATCCATTGGCCGTCTAGCGAATAAATTTTCCAAGGGAACCCATTCTACGCCAATGGCGGCCTTCTAAAAGTTTATTCAATTTTCTGGCCCGCGGTCCTATCGGTCCGAGGAGCCATAAATTTTCGCGAGATGAGAAGACGAAATTGAAACCCCTGGGAGAAGAGAAACGACGGAAAGAAAGAAAGGATCTCAGATATGTCTCGAAGGAATCAAACGAGATTTCTAGGAAGAATTCTATTCTACGAATAGTTCATCGAGTTATCGGTTATAATTTTTCGTCAAATAAAAAACAATTAGATATCTTGGAATTCGCGAGTCTCGCTTGTAAAATTTCACTTGTTTCGTTGCCGAATTTATTACTCTTATGCAACGGTATTTATCAACTTGCTATTAATCAGGGAAGTTAGATTAAGAGGTAACTCGTCGTTCGGATAATAATCCCTCGATGAATATGTATATTACGTATTATATCGTACGCTAGCAATTAGCATATTAGCATATGGCGTTAGTATCGCGTAAGAAGATCAACTTTGATCCGTTCGAGGATCTTCGAAACTTCTGAAAGAAGATGGAGTCACTCTTCGACAACCTCTCGTAAGGAAATCGAATGATATCGAATCACGAATGGTAGGTTTTTGGAAATACAGAAACATACGCCGACTAAACGTTTATAGGCACTTAGGGCAACTTTTGCTCGCGCAACGCTATATGAATAAATGATAAAGCGGTAGGAGGACGAGGGAGAGGGCTGTAGTATAAATTCCAGAAGGTTGTCCTTTCCTGCTTCTCCCAGGGGTGCACCACACCCTCTAACCACCGGTATAAGGGTTATATTTGATAGATACGGCCAGGCTAAGTGCTTATCGTATTTCGTTTAGATGCCGCTATACTTAAACCTACGATCTTTGTGAACACTCCTTAAAAGCAGCCAGTTTGAGGGATACGTTTTGCAGGATCGTCCGACTTGAACTTGTACCAGGCTAACATTTTCACTGAACGAAAATGTATTAGCGACGAGCATCGGTCGTACTAAATAATACAATTTTTTGTTAGCTGAAACGCTGACCAAGAAGCTGGACGATCCTCACAGGGCGGAGTAGAAGGAACGATTTATAAACGTTGTGGATCTGATTAAATCCAGTGATTAAATTACGATTTTCTTTCGCGTTACAAAGAAGCTCTCGCGTCCGTTGGTTTATATATTTACGACGAAATGGACAAAGTTTCGACAGTGGACCAAGAACGACGAGTGTAAATTCTTTCCGTTTCGAGAGAAATAACTGATCCATTAAATACCTCACGAATTAACAACCCTGACATTGATACATGTTATTATCCATTTGGTTAAAAGCCACCTTTCAAAGAACATTACGTAAAAGACTATGTTTCAAATCGATCGAGCTTCGAAGCGTGAAAAGTTGCTCTCCTACATTTTCGTGTCTATTCGTTTACGCAAAACCTATGTAAATTGATTTTTACCAGTTACTACACTTTTTACATTTCTTTACACCATATCCTCGATTGACAATATGTCGGACATATATCTCGATTCGTAAGATATTTTGGTTCTACAGAAAGTTCGCTTATGAAAGATTAGTCTAACAAATTTAATATAATTAATTAAATAATTCACAAAGATCTCTGTCGTAATATCCTGATGATATTCCAAGCTTAATAATAAATATTCTAATACTTATGAACAAAGAACTAAGAACTAGATATTCCCTATCGAACGTTACCAGAAATTACACAATAAAATGCCGGTACGACGCGTGTGACCATGTGGTGGCCGCAAATCTGTGGAGGATTTCGATTTGACGTTGGCGGCGCGAGAACGAAACACACGAGAAGCAGCATAGAACGGAACGAGCTGCGAACGAAGAGACCGGGGATAAAGAAACGAGAGTAGGCTTACCCGGCTGTTCGAGATCGAAGTCGCCTTATAGTATGCCTTTTCGATGGTCGTACGAACGCCTTAAGGGATAAGGCCTCTCTTCCTTCGCCTCTTCTTTCATTCGCGCTTTCCTTCGTTTCGAAAGAAGAGCTCCGCGAAGGGCTGCATAAGGTACGTTAGTTTCGAGTCCTCCTTACGGCCCACTGGGGGCTGCATTAAAATGCCTCGAATTGTTTACTGCTCGGCCGCACGAGCACCTCGCTGTAATATCCACTGTAAACTACGCTTGGATAAAACCTTGTGAACACCCCCCATTTTTACTCTTCCTCCTCCTTCTTCATCTTCTTCTTTTCCTTTCCCTTCTTTTTCTTCTATTACGCTATCCCCTCTACCGGCTGAGTTAGCCAAGCTCTCCGTCGCGGAATTATTTATAATATTACGCGGACCCTGTACGAATGCAGGACGAAACTTTGTCTATAAAGAGCATCGTTTTTTTTTTTCCCGGCGAATTTCTTCCACTCTTCCCCCGCGCCGTTTCCCACCGGTTTTAGCCGCCATCGTGAAAAGAGCACGGCGAGCAAGCCGGTAAGATGCGTCGATTATGCCGGCGTAGAAGTTATTTTGGCAACGGTCCCGCGGAAACAACGAATTCGTCCGTTCGAGTGCTATTTTCTTCGTTAATCGAACCGGAAGCACCGGGCATCGAGTAACTGTAGAGCGGGTCGTGACCGAGTTCGCGTATAAATGGCTCCGAGAAATGGAATCACGGCGGATAAGTCTGCAGTTTACTGGGTAACGTATTATTGACAAAATGGTTTCGAGGACGATCGAAGTGATGAAAAGGGGACGGAGCCGAGGATGATACTCTTTGTCAAGGCAGATAACGAGG